>NW_012267338.1:5112545-5266203 GCF_000151885.1 Dipodomys ordii
GCTGAGGAATCGAACCCAGGGCCTTGAGCATGCAAGGCAAGCGCTCTACCACTGAGCCACCTTCCCATCCCCAGACTTTTTTTTTTTGTACTGGGGATCGAACCCAGGACCTTGCACTTGCTAGGCAAGCACTTTGCCACTGAGCTACATCCCAGCCCTCAGACTGTTCTTTCTTGGGCTGGTTTGAGCCAAAATCCTCAGATCTCAGCCTCCTGAGTAGCTAGTATTACAGGCGTGACCAACCAGTGCCTGGCAGATTGTATATTTTTAATCAAAGAAGAGTACACTCAATTTGATTTTCAAATGTCATTATGTGCCAGAAACATGGTTTTATGCCATATGATGCTGCTGAATATTTGTTGGTCTTAAAGAAATAATTTAATTTCCCTAATCATGAGTACATACTTGGCAGTGACATTAATAATGATTATTTTTCAAAAATCTATTGTAGGTACAGAATATTAACTGTTATGATAGAATTAGATTTGTAACTCAGGCCACTTAATTGTCAGATGTAGCGCAGTAGAATTTTCAAACGGTAATAGCTAACGGTCTCTAGGGTGTAGTCTCTTGGCTATAATCCTGGATCCCCTGGAGTAAAGCAGAGTCATATGACTACATTAAGACCAGTGGGTTGGAAGATGATGTAATGATGTCATCTTTTCTCCTAAAGTAACCCTTGTCTCCATTTCACTTTCTGGTGAGCTTAAGCATGGATATAGACACACAGAGCCACGTCCTCCAGGTGGCAAAAAAATAAAAGATAGTCCTTGGTCCCCTAATGATCCATTAGAAAGCACAGCCACCTCTTCATTTGTCTGTAGTTGTGAAATAGACAAACTGGTTTATTCAAGGCAATATTTTTGTGTGTCTCTTACGAAAACAAGCAGCCTATAGTCAGACAACTGTAACTTTGAGTAAAAGTCTAAAGCCAGTCTGGTAAGTATATAAATTGAGGAACTAGCATAGGAGTGACCTTGTAGGGTCTTTTAGGACGAAATAGTTGTGAAATAAAGAAAATCAATTTTGCAGAACGTTGACTTTGGTTTTCTGAGGAATTGCACTATTTGATATCTCCCTTGAATCTACCATATTTCATTTGTATACACTTGCATACCACCCAATGTATTTACTTAGCCGTTTGTGAGGTAAATCTAACTTTCACATATAAGGGAAAATACCAGGAAGCAGGTCCTTACTGGAGCAGGGTTGAGTGGGAACAAGGGGGAAAAGGGTAAATGAATGAAGGGAAAAGAAGAGGGAAATGCAGACACAAATCCAGTGTATACCCTATAAAATTAAGAAGAGTAGAAGTATGTGTAAGAATGTTGAGAAAGGTGACATTGTTGACGATATATTGTATTCATTTGATTAGATGGTAATTCCTTTGTTCAACTCAAAATAATAACAAAATATTTTTAAATAGAGCTGAGCACTGATGGCTCACCCCTATAATCCTAGCTACTCAGCAGAGTGAGATCTGAGGATGGAAATTCAAAGCCCAGACAGGAAAGTCTGTGAGATACTTATCTTCAAGTACCCACCAAAAATCTAGAAGTGGAGCTGTGACTCCTAGGTGAGGGCACTACCCTTGGACAAAACAAGTTCAGAAACAGCACCCAGGCCCTGAACTCAAGCCTAAGAACTGATATGAAAAAAATACAAGGAAACTTATTTTTGTTCTACAATAAAATGATTTGAGAATGCAAGTTAGTTTACTCACACTAAAACGCACAAGGGTTAGTCTTTGTAACACTTCATACTTTCTCATCTTCTGAATATTGGTCCCCAAATAAAAGTAACTGTTATTAACTCAAAAACATGCATTAATATAACACTTGGCATGAATTTCACAAGTGTTCCATATACTTGTTGTTTGATTTTCTAATTATTATAGCTTATCTTGGTATATTTTTAAAGTCATAAAGTTAGTCATTTTTATTTTAATTAGTCCAAAAGACTAATATGAACTATATTGGTTTATGAAAAGATCATCTTTATGAATGTCATGAGATCACTTGTCTGCTTTAATCCCAGAATACTTTTGAGAATGTTACTGAGATGCATACTTGCCTGGTTTTATTTTGTTTAGGTTTGTTTTTGAGAGGTTATTGCAGAGACTTCTGCTTTTCATTTGTATCCATGTGCATGTGGGATATACATCCATCTTGTTCTGGAAATTGCCCTGTAGCATATCCTGTTTGTTCATGATAATGTTTTCTGGGGGAAAGTCAACTTTTAGTCTCCATACTGGCTTTGATAGCTATCAACTTGAGTTATTTGATTATTCTTAATCATGGCTCTGAGACCTCAGTCTCACCCTTATGAAGAACACATTTCCAATACATCCTTTGGAATGTTCCCTACCACAGCATTTGAAGATGCTTTTCATTTTAGGAGCAGATCAATTATAACTGTAAGCTTTTTTTCTCCTCATTGTTTCTAGGGCTACAGTTCAGGGCCTGGGTACGTCCTTGAGCATTTTCCACTTAAGATGAGTGTTCTACTACTTCAGCCACTCCTACACTCCCAGCTATTTACTGTTTACTTTTACTTTCCTGCTCAGGCTGGCTTTGGACAGTGACCCTCAGATCTTCCAGCTTCACTAGGATTATAAGTGTGAGTTTCTACTATCTGGTTAACAGTGAGCTTTCATCTTCGTTCCTTATTAATCATGAATTATAACCACAAAGGCTACCTTCCCAAATTCTTAAGAATGCTTGTTTTTACCTCTGATTTCAAGACTTTGCTTATCAGACCCGTTAAGATACCAGCATACCTTAGCATATTTCTGAGAGCAAGGGGAGAGGAATCAAGGTTTAACCCAGTTTCCTACATGTAGCACTATAAAACACTTCCTTTATTAAGCAACTATAAGTTTCAGGAAAAAAAATAACTTTACAGATAATATTTTAAGAAACCGTTCCCCAAAAGATTGCAGTCACTAAAATGCTAAGAAATACCCTTCCTCTGTCCTGGCAGACCTAATGACTCCCGCCCATCTGTGCTCCTGGAGTACTCTAAGAATGTCTTAGGCTTGTCAAATAGTTCTTCTTAAGATTCTTGTTGACAGCTCAGTTCCATGTAGATGTGACCACATTTTTTAAAAAGTTCTGTTTCCTTTCTTGCTATCTATATTACTTAACACCGGGTTTATAGTGGGTGATCACAACTTTTTTTTCTGTATTTCATCTTTATTGGCACTGAGAAAAATATACCATGTTAAGAAATGAAGTACATTGGATCTTGACTCAATGAATATTATCAATCAGCTGGTCCCTGATGTTACATTTGTTGATAATCCTCCATTGATTATAAGTTTCATGGCATCTTACTGGAATCTCCATTTATATGGATCAATACTGAACTATAAAATCCACTGAAGTATTTAAACTGAAAGTTTGAGAAAAGCAGAGTCTAGACTGAGCTGTCAAAAACAAATCACAAAGCCATGCTATTCAGTGGAGCTATTCAAGGGAGCTAATGCATCTTCTGTTGTAAAAGCCACTGGCTAGAGAGGAACTACTCACAGAACTGTGATCCTGACGCATCAGCCCCCGGTCAGACACTTTCCTCATGAAGCCACAGTGATTGGAGCACTATCTTACCTCTGCCATCAGAACTGCTCCAGACAAATTTCAGACATCAGATTTGTTTCTAGTCTCTGTCTACCTCCAAAAATGATAATGTAGCAGAGGAAGCTTCACTAATGATGCTGAGGAAAACAAACACACATGGTATTTTATTTTTTAAAAAAATGAAGAAGGAGGGGACCTCTTATCTAGGAAGGGTGGCTGGTGAGCTAATATTTCAGGAAAACACACCATGCTGAATGTTAGCAACAATACTGGGTTTATTCACAAACAACGATCTAATTTACAGCCCTCAGTAGTGCATCTGAGATGCAAATCCCATTTTGCTAAGTGGAATACTGAGGTGCTTGGAATCCTTATTTAGCAAAGCTTGTGCATCCTGTAAATTGGGAACCACATGTTCTCATCTTAATACTATGTGGGCATCACTTGCTAACAAACTGAAGCAAACGGCACATCATCTTCACACGTTTTCCCTAGAAAACACAAGTAGAGAGTTTAAATTACAGCAGGGTGTGCAACGACCATATTACTATTTCTGCCATGGGACCTGTTTTATGGCGAACAGCACAGTTCTAGTGGCGCACGCACATCAATTCTTCCCTTGTTGAAAGGAGACACTGCAGCTATGGACTTGAGCATGCCTTGAAGCTTCTGATTGCTTTCGTCTCTGAGGCTCCATATTGTCAGTGAATTTACATGCTCTGTCAAGTCATAGCAGAAAAACAACACCTCCCCATTAGTTCTGCACAAAGGAAGTTTATATGATCTTCAAATAGAACATTCTCCCACTTTTATTCAGTGGTGTTGTATTTGTTAAATATCCACTCTCTGGAATAAAAACTAACAACATGTAATACTTTACAGCACACTCTGCACATTATGAATCTACACATATATACTTCTGAATTATACTAAACGTCAATTCAATGGATATCGAACTGTGGCTATTTAACTATAAGTTAATTCCCTTTGAAGTGCCATTCTTAGGTCAGTTGAAAGAAAAACATAGAAGAAATGACTTTTGAAAGATCAAATCCATTTTAATAGATTAGGCTATGGTTCCCAAGACATTAAGACCTAGAAGTCATTTAACAAGCCTGGTTAATCTTTTCATGTTATTATATTTTACTGTGGGCTCTGTATTCAGAAATGCAGTAACAGAATTACCATCACAAAAATATAATAATCAGCATCTCAAACTAGCATAAACTTTTTGAGAAATTTAAACATTTGCTACATTCTCATTAGCTAATTGTAAAATATACTATGCAAATATTTCTATCTTTTTGGAGAGTCTACAATTTATATCTATACCCGAATCAACCAAAAAGACAGTATATATTACCAAATAATACTACATGTAACGTTATGATTTTCAACAGTTTTCATGACATCAAATAAATATTCAGAAGTCTTCACTATTTCACCTTTCATTTGAGTTCACTATTTTAAAGTGGCCATATTTACACTATTGTCCACTGGGAAATCATTTAGGAATATGTGCAAAATCAAAGCAATTTCAAGAATAAAATTTAAAGATTATTTCAGAGATATATTTAGTTGTTTTTTGTTGTTGCTGCTGCTGCTGCTGCTGTTCTAGTCCTAATACTTAAATTCAGGGCTTGGGCAGTGTCCTTGAGCTTTTTGCTCAAGGATAGAGCTCCAATACTTGAACCAGAGCTCCAGTTCCAGCTTTTTGGTGGTTAATTGGAGATAAGAATCTCACAGACTTTCATCACAGGGCTAGTTTTAAAGCATGATCTTCAGATCTCAGCTTCCTGAGTAGCTGGAGTTACAAACATGAACCATAATTTTAAGAGCCATAGTTACTGAATATCATTCTCTATTCTTTAGAAGTATAGATACATAAGAATTTATTTGGTAATAGTATTTAAGCCTACATGTAGTTCTATATCTTGTACTTAACCTGTTTGAGATTATACATAATGGAATTCATCACAAGCGATGAGAGACATATATAAATTCATTTTGATTGTCTTAGTGTTCTAGGGCCTCAATTCTAAGGCCATGCGAATATATAGTGGGTTGATACAGGACAGGTACGGCACAAGGTGACAGTAATCTTGTACCTTCCCTTTGAGTTCAGACTGTGGTATGCACAGCAGTTTATAGAAAGAGTGAGTGAGGTAAGAAATGGGTGGGGTATGGAAAAGCAGCATTGCTAGGAAGTAGAATGACAGGCTGTCAGTCGATATCAGGTGCCCAAAGAGAGGAAGAGTTGTTATGAGATATACTGATGACTGGAAAGAGAGTCGCCAGTCTGTATTTCCTCCTCATCCTTTGTTAAATTTCTGTCAGTTGAAAAGAAATAGAGCATCCTTGATTATAAAAGGACGCTGAGAAATTATTTCATTTTGGTGGTCATTGGGCATGAAATTATCCATACATTAAACAGGAATTAAACATGTATCATATCCCACAATACTCTACTTTCTTCCCAGATGTTTTTTGTTTTTGTTTTTTTCCCCATAATACTCAAGGTTTTTTTGGTCATGCTGAGCTTGCTATTGGAAATTAACAAGAAATTCTGTTTTCAAATCTGACCATTACTTAGAGGAAAAAATAATGACTGTTGTTTTATGTTCATTAGGATCAGTGTGAAGCCTGGATTTAGAAGAAGACTATTCAGACTTTTCTTATTTTAAATTCTTCCAAAACTAATATGGTCTTAAGTTATTTTGCACTTTCATAAGTTCTGAGTTATTGTTAGGGTCAGAATGATTTATAATCTTGTTTTCCTTGTTCAGAGTGCTTAAGCAATCCTGAATAGATCTGTGTATATTGAACATCATTATACTTCAGTAGAAAAGAGTTGATATTTATAATAGCACAAAATAAATAACAATCCCAATGAATCAGAGAAAACACTGACCTTATCTATGAAATTTGAACCACAGAGCCAATATCACTAAATGAGATAATTAGTTCTCTACACCCACCATCTTTGTGCCTCTGGTGTAGTTCCTGATGTAACCATTTCCGCAGGAATATCCTCACCATAACTAAAAAGTTCTATTGTTTTCATATTAGTCCCTTCAAGTTGACTCAAGTCTTTGCTGTTTGCATGAGCTAAGTATACTGCTAGCGTTAGCTGACACCACAGTTTGTAGTCAAATGCTTAAACTATTTGTCAAACTTCTGAAAAACTTTGTTTTCTGTAACTTGTGCTTTTTTTATATGAAAATCTGGGACCAGCAATGGGGTTTCATTTAATTGTCAGATTAATCACTGGTCTCAGCGCATGGCCTCTTCTGTCAGAACTGTCAGCTTCTAGACCATTCATTTCTCGTGTCCAGGCCCAGAAAATGATTAATGTTCACAACAAAAATGGAATTCATTTTTTAAAGCCAAGAGTCTCATTGCACATAAAAGATATGGGTTAATGCATGCGATGTGTTGAAGAAATGAGTAGCTGCAGGTAAATTTTCATGCTGAAGACAATTTAAGAAAATTAATCTCTTATATGCTGTATGAATGTCACACAATCCTATGAAATTAACATAGGCTTTGATAATCCCAATTCCTCAATTCTTTAGCTATTGTGTTCCAGGTTAGGGCTCTACCATTTGATCTACAACTCCCCTTCCTGATGTTTTGGAGGTTGAGTGGAGATAAGAATCTCACAGAGGTTCCTACCTGGGCAGACTTCGAACTGGAATAATCAAATCTCAGCTTTCTGAGTGCCACTGCTGCCCAGCTTTAAACTGTTTTAATTACTGTATGGTTTACTTCTAGTATAATCTAACATTTGCCTCAAGGAAATTGATAGTGGATAAAAAGGGTAAAATCTATTTTATTACTGAAAAACAAGTTCATCTAGATACTGAGAATGAACACAACAGCTTTGAGCAAAATCAGAGTATATTATGCAGGAATTTCTGTTTTTCTGTGCGTAAAATTTGAGTCACACAATTTAAAATCTGATTATGAACGGAAGACCATGGTAAAGATCAGTGTAGCATTTGACCTACAGTTCAGATGGTTTTGTTTGTCTTGGGTTTATTTTTTGGAGTTATTACCGCTTGTTCTATTCTGGAACTTTATATGTTTCAAATAAAAATGTATTTTAGGAATTCAGCCTTCATAATTTCTTCATCCCAGTTGAGCAGGTTCAACTTTACATGTGGCGATTTAAAGCGAGCTAAAACATCCTTTTCAAATCATTACATTTTCTAACAGGCACATTGTGTGATGTGGGGAAATTATGAAATGACAAAAAGGACTCTGTGTTTGTTTGCATAGCCTGACTTCTAGTTCTATGAAGTATACATTCATAAATCTTAAATGATGAAAGCAGAAGGAAAAGGGAGATAAAAGAAACAGTGTTTTGAATTCTGCAGGGTCTTTCTATGGGTCTTTCTCTATTAGCTTCTTTAATAGATCCTTTGCTCCATTATGATGAAAGGAAGAATAAGGTCTTATTTCAGGTGAGTAACACCAAAAAGATTTGTGCCCATCCCAAAGCTACTAATCCTTTTTCCAAGCAATGGGTGTCCTCAGTGTATTCTTCCTGCTACCATTAGGCCATTCATGCATGAAAATAGAATGCTAAAGGGATAAAACTCCTCTTTATATCTCCTGATCCAACAAAAGGTTGTGCCCACTCATCCAAATATTTTTTGAACCATTACTCTTCCCCTGTGGCATTGATAAATGGGTAGTATAATTATTTATAAAGATTGTTGTTCTGCTTTCTTTTACTTTTATGGGAAAAACAGGGACCAAACTAATTTGCCAAGACTATTAAGCAAATCTCACGATTTAAAAATACAAGGATATTGGTAAAACCATTACTTGAAGTTATTAACTTTAATTCTGGATATAAATAAATATGGGTACATTTATACGGCTTTCCCCTCATGCTATTGGAATTTGATCACTTCTAATTTCAAAGAGATGTCTATTTTCAAATTTTTAAACAATTATTACTTATAGAATATGTGATTTTTTGTTGTTGCTTTGTATGTCCCTCTCCCATGGTATAACTTCTGTTTTCACTGTATTTGATGTTGGTATAATTTGGTGAGGGGAAGGGAAAAAACAAAATGTTTAAATAGGGATACACGTTGACCCATTTCAACAATGAGATGTAGAAGATGCTATGTCGAAAAATGAACTTCACAATTTAGGTGGGAGAGGTGGGGGTGTAGTTGAGGAGGTGGAAGGGAAGGGATGGTAGGGGCAAAACAAAGGAGGAGGCAACAGTGCTGGATGAGAAATGTACTCATTACCTTGTTCATGTAACTGTGACCCCTCTGTACAATATTTTCACAATAAGAAACTTAATTAAAAAGAATTATTGAGAAGCTTCAAAATTCTCCATTATGATTTTTTGGGGGGGGTCCGGTTGTGGGGCCTGAACTCTGAGTCTGGGCGCTGTCCCTCAGCTCTTCAGCTCAAGGCTAGTGCTCTACCACTTGAGCCACAGCGCCACTTCCGGCTTTTTTCTTTTTGCTTATGTGATGCTGAGGAATTGAACCCAGGGCCTCAGGCATGCAAGGCAAGCACTCTACCACTGAGCCACCTTCCCAGCCCCTCCATTATGATTTTTAAATGCAAAACTCTTTATCTTATTTTATATGATATGCAGGCTAGTTATTAATATGCATTGTATAATTTCCCACTGAAATTTTGTTGTGGGAAAATAACTTCTACTTTTATAAGAAGCATCTTAAGGAGATTTTGAACCAAGTACTGAAGGCTGACACGCTAGTAATTCTATTTGGGAGGCTGACATCCTAAGGATAATAATTTAAGGTTAGGTTGAAATAAATAACTTACAAGATCTATCTTAAAGGGAAAAAGTAGAAGGTGATCATATTATGTGTTTGTTTTCACAACTGAAATGCAAAAGATAATTATAAGAATCATGGTTCGTGCTAACCTGGGCAAAAAACAGAGCATTGATGAAAAACCAGAGCAGGTATTGCATGTGTAACTCAAGTGGTAGAATACCTGCTAGCAAGCAGCACAAAACCCTGAATCCAAACCCCAGTATAACCAAATTTTAGACTAACTAAATAAATAAAGGAAAGAAAGGAAAGGAAGGAAGGAAGGAAGGAAGGAAGGGAGGGAAGAAAGAACGAAAGAACAAAGAAAGAAAAAGAAAGAAAGAAAGGAAAGAAAGGAAGGAAGAAAGGATGGAAGGAAGAAAGAGAGAAAGAAAGAAAGAGAGGAAGGAAGAAAGGAAGGAAGAAGGGAGGGAGGGAGGGAAGGAAGGAAAGGAAGGAAAAAGGAAAGAAAGAAGAAAGAAAGAAAGAAGGAAAAAGCAATCAAGCAGGCAAGCAAACAAGTAGCTGTGCTTTTGAGAGGTTTAGAATATTTTATATATTGATCTGCTCGATTTTAAGAAAATATATAACATTAGAATTTGAAAATATGCTCCAAAAGAATATGTAAAATTCTTTGAGCTATGAACTTAAGATATGTGTATTTTATACTATGTATGTTATATTTCAATAAAACTTTGAAGTATAAATTAAATAGTATTTTTTCACTATAGCTTTATTATCATAAAAAGACATGTGAGGATAGTTTTGCTTTTGTTTTTACACTTAGAATGTGTTATTGATGCTTCCATTAAATGGTTCTACTTTCAGAGTGAAAGAATGAAAAGCCCATGACACAGAAACAAATTCATTTGGAAAAGTACATCATACCCAGACATGGTTGTTGTCCTTAAAAGGCTAATGGTGATACTACCATTTATATACAATTTATTTTTTCTTAGAAAATTTCCTGCATATGGGGCTGGGAAGGTGGGTCAGTGGTAGAGCGCTTGCCTTGCATGCATGAGGCCCTGGGTTCAATTCCTCAGCACCACATAAGCAAAAAGAAAAAAGCAGGAAGTGGTGCTGTGGCTCAAGTGGTAGAGCGCTAGCCTTGGGCTGAAGAGCTGAGGGACAGCGCTCAGGCCCAGAGTTCAGGCTCCACTACCAGTCCCCCCCCAAAAAAAAAAAAAGAAAAAAGAAAATTTTCTGCGCAGAAATTTGGTATTAATTGATGCTTCAACACCTCTCCTAATTTTTATTTAAGCATTATTTTTCAAATACTATCTTTTTCTAAATGCTTATTCTCTTATGACCCTAGAGTTTTTTTATTACTGTTGCATAATCAAAACCTCGAAGAGCTTTGCTTTGAATATTAATGTTAAATGATTGCTATGGAAGATATATTCTCTTATCCATGTGTTTGTCAATATTTTTACCTGTCTTTTCACCATAGGTCATCTATAAAATTGCTAGCTGAGAATTGAAAACTAGGATCCTGAAAATTTTAATTAGACTTTATTTGCTGCTCAGTCCTCATGTGAAGAACTTGACTGTATCTTGAAGCCTATAGGATTAAGTGACATGACTTTGAAGGTAACTTGATGACATTACCAGTGATTGGAGAATCTTCAAATGAGAGGGAGCAGTATGCAGGATATATGAAAGAGAAAAGGAGAAAATACGGAAGTATGTGACCCAAGGGCAGACAGATTGTTCAGGATGAGGGTGTGGCTTGGTAAGGACGCTGGTGTTCCTCTTCCAACATTGTATGAATCAATGTAGGAAACAGTGGTAGGCAGAGTTGGGAAATTAATGTCAATGGAGAAACATAGGGAAACATAGAAAGGAATATTTTGTTTTCCAAGATAGCTATTATGGGAAAATTGAGATTTTTTTTAATATTGAAGATTATATAAATGTTATTTTATTACAATATTATATGTCCATGTATATAGTGAAATTTTATACTGAATGTGTGTGTGTGTGTGTGTATGTGTATGTTGCTGGGTTTTTTCAAATCCAGGACTTGGTGTATGGTAATCAAACATTCAACTACTGAGCAACACACCAGCCCTTATTGTTAAAGTTGTGAATTTAGTTAACCTGTTAATATTCATAATTATTAATATTCGTAAGGATGTACTACTCATTTATATATTTATTTAATATAAAGTAGCTTAATATTTTCTATATAGATAAAAAATTACAATACATTCATCGTGACTTCTGGTCATTTAACCAGACTTTCAAGAATTTCCACAGAAAGTCCCGCTGAAATTTAATGCAGAATGACTAGATATTAAATTTCTAAATGCTTTGATTATAGAATCAAGGTAGGTTTAAAAAATATTATTTGGATGCACAGGCAGATTTATATGATTCTGTTTTATAGTTCTAAAACATAGTTTTGGAAAATATATTTTAAAACACTAACAAATAAAAAACAAGGATTTTACATAATTTCCTTAGTAAATATTATCATTTCAATAAAAAGCTACTCTATTTAAATCAAGTTATGAAATTGTATGTTACTAAGTTTAATTAATTGAAACATTGAGAGTATCGTATATGTACAAATACATTATTTTAGTTTAGATGTTTTCTTCCTATTAAATATTTGTTTTCTTAATACTATGTCATTTTGCTTTAAAAAATCAACAAGAGTCAACTGTGGTTGCTCCTGTTTTAAGAAGGAAGTTTGGGTAACAGTAGAACAATTATTTTTATTTTCCACTAAATAAGTGTTTTTTTTCTTTCAAATGTTTTTTTAACATTAGCAATACCTGAAATTTATCCCTTGGAAATCATCTTCTCTGATACGATTTTTGTATATGATGATATCAACTTTATACATTAATGTCACATACATTGAACTAATTCTGCTGTAAACAGAATTGTCAAAGAAGCTACTCACTTTACCTTCAACTATGTATTATATGTAAATACATAATTTTGCAACACTTTTAAAGCAATAAATGAAAATCTATGTATGAGCTATTCTTTAACAAAGACTAGAAAGCCATGAAAACTCCCATTATAAATATCAATGGGGTTGAGCCAGGTATTGGTGGCTCATGCCTGTAATCCTAGCTACTCAGAAAGCTAAGATCTGAGGATCTCCTTTTGAAGCCAGCCCAGGCAGAAAAGTCCCCTTGAGACGTTTAGCTCCAATTAACAACTCAAAAAAGTGGCACTGTAGCTCAAATGATAGCCTTGAGCATGGAGAGAGGCTCAGAAACAGTGCCCAGGCCTGGAGGTCAAGCCCCCAACCCACAACTGCAGCAACAACAAAAACATCAATGGGATTAACTTCTGAGACTTGGATGTAGGTGAATATCCCTTTTCATTTTAAAAATTGATATATTTTACACAGTTGTGGAATTTCAGAATCTAGTCATGCAAATTAAATGAGTAAAGTGTCCAGGTGTAGATAACATTGAATCATTTCAAATATAAAATGTTGACATTCACACATACATGTTTGCATTGACGTATGTACCATAATTTATAATTGGAAAAAAACAAAATTTTCAGATATTACGAAATATGTGAACTCATCTTAATGCTTGTTCATAGCCTGATAGTACCTTAAAGATGAGATTTATATGTTTGGGTAGCTAGAAGTTATGTCTAGACTTCCTTTCAAATTGCAATTGATCCACATACAGTGAAAAATAGCAACCCAGGTGCCAATACATCCCAGTGGAAGTATTTTCCCCTGGAGAAGTATTTTTTCTCTTTTTAAGGGTGGCAGTGAAGTCTTGATCGTGTGCTCTGAGCTGTGTCATCTTTTTTTAAAGATATTTTTAAGGTGATTTGCTTTGCAGTGGGAGTGAATTATAGGGTATTAAGTGCCACAATAGTACCATTAAACATATTGTCATCAATCTTTTGGGGATGTGGAAAGGTCAGTGTCCAAAAGGCCATTTTTTAATTCCCACTTTAATTTCAAGCTGAAGGCAGTTTTCATTGAGTTCCTGTATCTTTCCCCTACTACTGACATAATCCAGCAAAAAAATAAACTAAAATAAAAGCTTCTCACTACTACCCACGCATACTTTGGCAACATCCACAAATCATTGAGACTGTCACTAAAATATAGACAGATTGTCTTTAAAATACAGACAAACAGATGGTGCAATCACCAAAAATGGAAATGCAATATTAATTACCATCATGTCCAAAAGATGCAGCCATAATATTAAAATGTCCTGGAATTCCTTCAGAAATACATTTATGTAGGCTCTTGCTTACACAAACTTCTATTCATTTAGGTAATTTTAGGAATAAGAGAATTTTGTATTCATTTGTAGGAATTATAATTTGATTCACTTAATTTTGTGCCCACATTTTTGTAAGAATTAAAGGATATAAAGAAATGTAAAATTTTATTTTTTAAACACAAAATTAATGTTCTATCGAGAAAGAAAACATTGTACATTGATTTGTACCATTAAAATAGTTGATAAAAACAAGCCTATAAGAACTGATCTTGATTATTCCTACATTTCTTTGATCCATTAAAGACACTATGCCACAAGAGATATACCTTGTGTTTTGTTATTTTCCCTACATATGTATCTGAGCTTTTCCTTTTTTCACATTTGATAACATCTTTGTGCTATTGTCTTTGAAAAATGCTGTCAAGCCCAAAAATTACAAAAAAGACAATAAACAGTAGCTAGCATCGATTTTTGAATAGCTTTTGTGTATTTTGGCTCTTTAAATAAGTCTATTTCTAAAAACTATAAATTGTAAATTGACATTTCAATACTTTATCATAGAAGCATTTCTTGCTTAGAAAATGATGAGGCAGGAACCTGTGATTTAAGTATAACATTGAAGAACTCATAACTAGCAAAGCATTTAAACAAACTCAAAGGTATTTAGCTAAATAAATGCAGAACAGTTTCTTTGTTTTTAAATGGGAAGTGTGATTGTAGGATCTAAGCTAAAAATCAAAACAACATACATAAGCCAGATTAATCTTCACTGTCCCGAAGCTTATTCTAACTCTTGGAGTCATCCAATACCTAAATTCTTTTGCAGTTTAGTTACCTTTGGGCTCTGAGACTCTAGCATAAATCTTCCCTATGGAGGCCAGCTATTAGGGAATTGATTGGGCCCCTAACACAGACAATACATAATTTTTGCATCATTATTTTAGGGTGAGGATTTGAAGAATCCCTCCACTAAAATGTTTATGATGTGTACTTTGAAAACTAAAGAGACTTTGAATGACTTGTTGTAATGGCATCAACTATGTACATCTTACACACTTATCTCTCAAGGGCTTTGAACTATAGTAACATCATACATTTATTTTAACCCCTAAATGTGTACAGTAAACATTCCCATCCCTCAAATAACTTAAATGATTATCAAGTAATGGCATATATGTAATTAAATTCACACACTGAGAACCTCCTCAAATGCTGTAAAAAAGCCAGTTTTCAATATTTACACATCAATGGAAACATATTAAAAAAGAAAACATAGGCTTTAGCACTCATAGGAGCATATGGATATGTACATGGTCAAGAAGACTATAATATATGCAGAAGTCTAAAGATCTTTAGACAATTAACAGTTGAACAAAATGAACATCAAGAATACTTAAATGTGTTTTGATATGGAGGGGCTAGTTGGAGGAGTACAGATATATGGGAATATGAACAAAGAATGAACACAATGATGTTGGTGGGTTGGGGTAAATGGGAGGAAGAGGGGAAATGGAAGGGGCAACTGGTAAAGATGCACCATACACATAAATGTTATCTTCTTTGTACAACCATTAAAAGCAAATTTAAAAAGTAAAGAAAGTAGGTCTTAGGCTTCAGGAGCTATTGAAAGATATTATTAATGGTTTTAAATAAAAGAAAAATGAGAGAGGAGAGAGAGAACATGAAGGAAAGAGAGACAGAAAGAAAATGTGGGAGGAAGGGAGAAAGAGAAGAGCTATGGGAAGAAGGAAAATCTCATAATTGATGGACAGCATATTGTGACTTACTTTGAATGGAGATTCACAGCGCTACAAGGACGAGAGTTGGACAGTCTGGTTGAGACTGGATCTTTCAACCTGTATTTAACAATAAAGGAAAATTAAGTAGATTTTAATCAGATGGGTAATTTGAAGATTATAAATGCAGACCTTTAAAATTAAGGACAGGCATGTAATTGAAATGGAGAATCCCATGCGATACAAGATAAAATATTTGCAGAAAAGCTGATGCTGCTGGCAACACCTTTGCTAGAGTCAGGACATGATTGAGTGTTTTCCTGTAATTTTTTTTTCCTTGCAAACAAGCCTTCTGTTGTTAATACTCCATCTAAATAAGAGCCAAGTCATTCAAAATGTGTTTGTGATATTCCCACTCTCTAAGGTTTTAAATTGTGGGTCTGGGTCAACATTCGAAAGACCAAGATCCTAGATAGTATTCATCTTACGTTTTAGTGAATAGAGTCATACCTATCCAGAGTAATATAGGAAATGTGTAAATTTTATATTAGATTATCAAATACGATGTAGAATTTCGATTATTAGTTATCCACCTTACCTTCTTAGCTGGAATTATAGTTATTACAGTAGAATTTTTTTAGTGTAATTTTGGTTCTCAGTAAATACTGAGAAATGATCATTATCACAGACAAAAACATATGCTAAATTGCTGTTTACAGTTATGGCTTACTAATGAAAGAGTGAAAATTAGAAAGGAAATAGTCTTATCCATCAGTGTAAAATTCTGGGCTGTATTGTTGGGTGAAGCATTTCAGACTCGCTCTCCACATTCCTCAGGAGTGTCACCTTCACATATTCTCAACATGGTCAAATCCTCAATTTTCTTGTCTGCAGAAAGGCAAAGTAGAAATGCATTTCCCGTAGGACTGATTGATAATTTAGGATAATTAAGGTAACACATTTGTGTACACTATCCACCCATAAAAACAAATGTTAAGTACAGATTTGATGATGAATTTTACCAAAAACTGCCAGCTAAATTTCCTAGACAATTAAATACTCTCCTCTTAAGTGAAGAAATTAGACAGCGTTCACGTCCAGATGTGCATTTTAGCCTTCTAGAAGCTGAAGGAAAGGGTGTCATCTGTTTCACGAAGCTGTTGCATCCATATGCACAAAATACAAGCTGGAGATTGATCTTAAAGGGATGTCATCGTGTCTGTTCATTCCTGATTGTAGTGAGTAAAAGAGCTAACCCTGATTAAGACAGCATGAGATGCTTCTAGGTCCAATTTGGGGTTCTCAAAGCCTTAAATAGTCCTTATATGAGCGAAAACTCTACTTTTTGTGGAACACTAACTCAGTAGATGCTAACTTGAATAGAACTCTTCTGGGTCATGTATTTAAATGCAATTGGACTGCATGAAGAAGCTCCTGAGAGCGATGCTTTCCGTGGCCTTTACTGAGGCCAGCAGAGGCTGCAGAAGATGAATTACAGATACGGTAATGCACTACAGACTGACTTAGTTTTACAATGTTGGTATTTATCTGCCAACCATTTGTCCCTCTGTGAGCCGTTATCCATGCCATAGAGACTGTCCAGGATAGTTAGTGACCAAGAGAACCTCTCCCTAGTTGGAATCTGAGATGAAAATAGTCTCCTGCCTGTTTCTTAGCACAACGCCTTTACGACATCGCATTAAGCCCTTCGCTAAATACATTATTGTTTAATTACCTACTGCTCACTATCATTTTATAGCAGTTATACAAGGACGCCAGTGGACCTCAGACATGGCTTTGCAATGGCCTGTGAGGTTATGTGGAGTTCAAGGCTATCAGGAAGCGATGCTCTCTCTGACCTCGCTCTACCCTCTACCCTTCCTTGTGTGAGGTATTTTCATGCTGGTGCTGAGTCCACTTCTCATCCAGGTCCCTGCGAGACAGACAGAATCCCAGCATTCGAAATGAGAAACAAAAGCTATTACTTTCTTAGTGAAACTGAAGGATAGAATTCATTTGAGAGTGAAGGAAGAGATTCTTGGGAGTGAACTATAGATTCACATGGTGCATGGAGATACATTGCAATAATGTTTCAAAGCATTAGTGCACATTTTTAGAATAAACAAATGGGAAAAAAAGGTAACTCTTTCACTGAATTACTGTTCCTTCTACTGCCTCTGCATAGCAGAGCTGAAAAGTTAACTGAATTTAAATTGGACCGTCATCCACCATTATTCTCTGTGCTTGTCATTTTCAAATCCTGTAGTTGTGTATTGTTTCCTGTATTTATTCTTTGTGGCACTTTGTTTATTTATTTTATGGCAGTACTGGTGTTTTGAAACCAAGTTTTTATACATGCCAGATAGGAACTCTGATACTTGAACTAAACTGTTGAGTTTTTATTAATTTTTAAATCATGTCTAATTTGTTGTCCAGACTATCCTGGACTGTGATCCTCCTATTTACACTTCCTGTTTAGCTGGAATGACAATTGTATATCACCTGACCTAGCTATTTATTGGATGAAATGGAGTGGTTGTCTTTTTTGCCCAGGTTGACCTGAAATCAGAATACCCCTGATCTGACCCTCTCGGGTATAAGCCACCCTGCCGCCTTTGCTGACCTGTTCTTCCAAGTATTAGTTGTCCAATGGGCCTGCGGAACTAAATGTTTTATCTTATTTATTTTATTTTGTCTGTGCAGCACTAAGGCCTGAACTATTCTTCGTGTTGAATGAGATAAGCCAAGTTCAGAAAAAAATACCATGTATTTTTCTGTCAATATAAGCCTAAATAATAATATGTTCATAAAGGAAGAAATACAGAAGAGAGCCAGAAGGGTGGAGGATGCAGAAAAGAGAATGTGAAGGGAATGAATATGATAAGAGTGTATGATGTGTGTGTGTGTGTGTGTGTGTCTGTGTCTGTGTCTGTCTGTCTGTCTGTGAAAATAATCATGAAATGATAGGGGAGGGAGCAGGGAGGCATAAAAAAAAGTAACAGAAGATTGAGGTTTATTAATTACATTATATTAATGTGTGGAGACATCATAATAAAATATTTTGCATAATTTATGCTAATTTTAAAGTTTATGTTACTAGGTACTAGTAGCTACTTGGAAAGCTGAGGTCAGGGCAATTGGATTTTCTGGACAGTGAGGACAAAAAGTTCATGAAACCCATCTCAATAGAAAATGGAATTGTGGTGATACACAAATATAATCTAATCTATGCAGAAAATATCAATAGGGGGAGCATAATCAAGTCCTATTTGAGGGAAAAAAATCATGTAGTAAAAAGAAAAAAAACAAAGCAAAAAGAGCAAGAGATGTGCCTTATGTGGTAAAACAACGGCCAAGCAAATGCAAAGCTTTGAGTTCAAAGCCAAATAGTGCCAACAAGAAGGCTTGACTGTTGTTACTGTGTTTTGCTTCTGTACAACTTCTTTGAAACAACAAATTTTTTATGTGTATTTTGAAGAAGTTGATAGTTCAACATGGATATTTTGATTTCAGACCTATCATCACATTTATGTGAAAACAAATCAAAAAATGCTAAGCCCTGACTAATATGTAATTGCTGTATTTTAATGTCATGCAGCATTCAGTGACAATTGTGCCTGATGAGCTATTAAGAATGTATAAACCCAATATGCTTGCAACAGGAAGTAATGAAAAACTGACAGTGCGAACATGTCTGTACTGCTAAATCTGGTTCCCAGATTGCATGCTGTTGTCGCTTACAGTCACTCAGGATTTCCCCTTGCGGTGTCTTCCCAGGTTTATCATGAAGAGTATACAAATTAATGGAATTCTGACGAGAATATGCAATGATGTTGTCTCTATTTACCCCTTGAGAGACCACCAGAAATGATTTTCAAGAGTGACAGGCTAACTTTGGGGAGTTGGTGACTTTTCACACCTCCTGCCCTCCTGAAATTTGCATTCTTCCTAAGGAACCCTCAAGGAATCTCCTCCTTAATAAACACAGATCACCCAGCCACTGCCTGTAATGCTGTGCTACCTGTATTTGATTTGTTAATTAGTATAAGGAATGCCTGAGCACTTCTCTGTCAATAGATATAGAAATGCAAACTAGGCATGCTCCTGTTTTGTGCTTGGTCTGCAGCAGGGATGGTTACCAAGTCAGCAGGAGACATTCACTTTCTGTGTAACTTGATGGATCAAGTATGAAATTAAAGTAAGAAATTAAATGAAATTTAAGTAGGAAATGAAAGGGTTTAGTCAAAAAATAACATGTTCATCTTAGTTTGCTTAGATGGCTTAAATAACAACAAGAAAAATGACATCTCACAGAGTTCGAGATGTCAACAGTTGGGGGCTCTTCTGGGGTCTCTTCTAGGTTTTCCCTTGGCACCCTTCTTACTTCACCCTCATGTAGTAATTACTCTAGATGAATACAACTTTGTTTCTCTATATTCAAATTTGCTGTTTTATAAAGACACCAGATTGGCTGAGAACACATCTTCTAGGCTGGCATCATTTAAACATGAAAGGCATTATCCCTGCATCTCCAAATAAGGTCACCTTCTGAGGCCCTAAAGGTTAGAGCTTCAGCATGAGACTTCCCATGTTCGTAATCCAACCATGAAAACACAGATTAGGCCAGGCGCTGGTGGCTCAGGCCTGTAATCCTACCTAACAAAGAGGCTGAGATCTGAGGATCATGGTTCAAAGCCAGCCTGGAGAAGCTCAGTGAGACTTATCTCCAATTAACCACCAGAAAACCAGAAGTGATGCTGTGGCTCAAGTTGTAAAGTGCTAGCCTTGAGCTGAAGAGCTGAGGGACATACCATGCCCCATGTTCAAGTGCCAGGACCAACAAAAACAAAACAAAACAACAACAACAATCAGATTATTTTCTCCAAGCTAAGGTTTTACTGAGTTGGTCACATTTATCTCTTACATGAATTGCTACTTCCCCAGACCATTCAGCACAACTGAAAATAGTTGTATACTTCACTTTTTAATTCTTACTAGGCTGAAATATTTTTGCTTAGTCCATGCACTTCTCCTACCCCTTACATATAAAAGCAATCTGAGTATTTATTGAGTAAATAAATTATAATATAAATTTTGCTGTATGCATTTATTGTTCTTTGGAGTATAATATGTAATTTCATCTTCAAATGAGAGTTTGACTAGTAAATGTTATTAGTCATAACATATATAAATTAAATAATAACACTCAATATTTTAAGTAAAGTAAATTAGTTAAGGATAACCAGTGGAGAGTATCATTTCTAACAGAGAATTTAAAAATCTTAATTTGGAAGAAGTAGGGGGATAGTAAAGCTAAAGGAAATGTCCATAACAAAGATAAAGCGAAAGAAGTGATTCAAAACAAATGACCAAAAACATAAAGGAAGAATGAAGCATCGGCGGCATGTGTAATAGAGAAAACTGAATGTTAGTTAAAAGACTAATTTTGAATTACAATTATGAAGAAGTCATAATGCATAATTATAGAGGCTAATGGGAAACAAAATACACATATGCTTATCATTTAGTTTAGATTCTACATATAAGCAAAGATAAGTGATATTTGTCTTTCTATGTTTGTATTATTTCACTTAACATGATGCTCTCCAGCTCCATAAATCTTCTGCAAAGGACAAATAGGTACATAAACATGAATCTATTTCCAAAACATTTTATATAATGGCATGATAGTTAATGCCTTAGATTAAAATCTCGGGATGTGTAAAAAGATTAATATTTGTACCCTAACTTCAGTGTTCATTATCTACACCCTTGCTTAATTAAACTCACTTACCTTCGGTTGCTTTGTCCTCTGGCAATCATACTCAGAGTATCTTCCTTAAAGAGTTACTGAATCGGTTAAAATATAGAATGCAGACAAAAACCTAGTTATAGCAGCTGCTCAATGATGATTAGGATACAGAGAGTTAAACAATAATTTAAAAGTATTAAGTTTTTCTTAGAATATATTACCTAAAAAGGTAGAAGGTTGGTATTGTGTTCAACATTGTGCCTTTAAGAATTGCTCTGCAATGCCAGTTGTATGAACAGAGCCCCTGAGATATGCAGATATAGCCAGTTCCATTCAAGTGCTGGAAATATTCCCTACATGATTGTCCGTTGTCAAACATTTATCTTGTGAATAACTTCAGGTCTGTTAATACAACTCATACTAAAAGTGTAAACATATGTTCATAATATTACGTTGTTTATTTTATAATTACCATATGGGTAAAAATTTGCTACTTCTTTATGCAAATAATTGATCTGTGTAAAAATAGCCAGCAAAACTCTTTAATGTATTTCTATATTCAGTGCATGAATCTCATTGCCACGAAGTTGTCTTGTGTACAACTACATCATTCTTTACTTGGAACATGGTATACACCTATGAGCAACCCGTATTTTAAGATTCAAATGTCATTTGCTTACTTTTTCAACATGTATTATTCTGGTCTTTAGGTTGAGCTCTGTCACTTACACTACTCCTTTGACCACCTTTGATGAGAATATTTAATTATGACAACTTGTTTAAAAATGTAATGTGGTGGCTCAAACCTGTCGTCCTAGCTATTCAGGAGGCTGAGATCTGAGGATCATGGTTTGAAGCCAGCCTGGACAAGAAAGCCCATACATTCTCATCCCCAATTAACTACCAAAAAGCTGGAAGTGTTGCTATGACTCAAGAGATAGAGCACTAGCCTTGAACAAAAATGCTGAGGGACAAAGCACAGGTCCTGTTTGTAAACCCATGCCTGTCATCACCCCCCAAAACACACCAAAAAGAAAAAAGTAATGAAAGAACAGAGTAAAATTATAGTGATATAGGCTGGCATTATATAGTGCTCAAATAAAAGCTTTACAAATAGGAACTCATATTAATCTCATAAAATCCAAAAATGTTGATTTTTAAAATAATCCATCTTTTATGAAGAAAAATGAGTTGCAAGAAAATTAAATAGCAACCCCTATTTCATACAGATAGTAGAATGATCAGCATTTAAACATGATAAATTTGTCTCTGAGAAATCTTGTCCTTTTAATTCTACATGGCGTTATATTACATGGTATTTTTCTTAAGTTTCACTGATTTTATACCATGAAAGCAACAGTCTTTTCTTTCTTTTTTTTCTGCATTTGAGCATGTTTTTAAATCTTTAAGTGGTTGTACAAAGGAGTTGCCATTTAACAAAGCAATTTATGAATATAATGCATCTAGATCAATGTCACACCTTTTAACGTTCTTAACCATCTTTACCAACCCACTCTTTTACTCTTCTTAATGTTATATGATGTACACTGAAATTTTGACTGCATTCTATACCTCTTCTCCTATTCCTCCCTTTTTCCGCTTTTCCCCACCCCACCCCTTTGACGTATCTATTTCCTGGTGTTTATTTGGTTGAACTTTGACTTTACCTTGCTAAGTAATTACACTATTTGAGATCTCCCTTGAATCTACCATATTTCTGTTAATACATTTGTAATACATTTATATACACTTGCATACCATCAAACATATTTACTTACAGGTTTATAAGCTAAATCTAGCTTCTACATATAAAGGAAAACATACATCTTTTATCTCTCTGGCCTGAATTAATTCACTTAACATAATTTTTCCAGATCTTTCTATTTCTTTACAAATAGTATAATAGCATTCTTTCTCTCGAGGGGGAAATTTTCATTGTGTCTATATACCATATTCTCTTTATCCATTCATCCATTGAGGGACATCTGGGCTGATGCTGTACCTTGGCTTTGGTGAAAGTGTGGCAATGAAAATGATTGGGCTGATGGCTTAACTACATCCTTGTTTGTAATCTTTGGGTTAATTTATAATTTCTGCTTTCTTTGCCTCACTTAAAATATGCTTTAAAATAAAGCAGGCAGACTTTCTTTTTACACTTAGGAGTGCTTTTAAAGTTCACAGTAAAACTCAACAAAGAGCACACAGGGTTTCTACTTATCCCCTGTCCAGTCATCCCTGACCAGCAAGCAGTTTGTCTACACCTGTGAGACTGGTTATACTCAGTGAACCTACATTAGCATGTCATTACCTAAAGTCCACGGTTTATACTTGCTGACCCTCTGAGATATGTGATTTGACAAAGGTAAGTACGAGCTGTGTTACCTTCAAACAAAAGTTTTCATTGCCATTTATTTCTTCCTGGTGTAAAAATTTATACTTCTGGAACTTCAGATACCCCTTCCATAGCCTTGTTCCCTCTCTCCTAATCACCATCATTCTTTTCTGTCTCTCTCATGGCAAATACAGCAAAGGGATCCTGACCACATTTTTTCCTTTCATCTGGAAGCCATCTGTATAGGTTTTACTTCTGCTAGCTTTTAAGGGAGACCCAATAATATGAATAGCATTACATTTTTAAAATATAGTTTGATTTTCTTGAGGTAGTTGCAGAAGGAGATTATCATTCAACAAAGCAGTTTATGAATGCAGTGCATCTTGCTCAATATCATCCCCTTCATCATTTTTACCCCCCCACGCCTCCCACCCCACTTCTTCCCTCTCTTTTCTTTTTTTTGGGGGGTGGTCCGGTCGTGGGGCCTGAACTCTGGGCTTGGGCTCTGTCCCTCAGCTTTTCAGCCCAAGGCTAGCGCTCTACCACTTGAGCCACAGCGCCACTTCCAGCTTTTTTCTTTTTGCTTATGTGGTGCTGCGGAATCGAACCCAGGGCCTCAGGCATGCAAGGCATGCGCTCTACCACTAAGCCACCTTCCCAGCCCTTCCCTCCCTTTTCTTAATTTTTAGGTTTATATTGACTCTTTGCCATTTAACAAAGCAATTTATGTATACAATGCGTCTTGATCTGAGTCATTTCTTCAACATCTTCACCCTTCCACCATTACTTGCATTGCTTTGGCTTATAAAAGGACACAGTAATACAATCCTGGCACATTTGTCTCTGAGCTTAGCTGAGACAAAGTCACACCAAACACTGCCTTGGAAAACAAGTTGCTGCAGGGCCAGGCTTCTTCCAGAGTGCCTAGGGTTGGATTCTTCCTCTGAAGCCACTTCTGGAAGCCCTTGCCTTTCCTTGTCTGTCACTGAAATCTTTGTCTCCAGTCATCCTGGATGACTTGCTCCTGTCTCTAGGCCTTCACTATATAGTGGGTGCCTGTGTGTGAGTGGGGACAGAGGTAGGGAATGGTGTCCCAGTTTTCCTCTTCTAAAGCTTTTATGAGCAGCAGTTACATTTGTTAAGGGCCCAGCCTAGTGACCTCATCTTAACTGGATAACAGTCTCTGCTAAGGCTCTGTTTCCAAATAAGGTCTCATTTATAGGTAGGAAAGGTTCAAGCTACTACAACTCATGTCTACAACCCGTGCAGTTCAGCTTGTACTGTTTGACTTCAATGTATTTGCTTGTAGAAAGTTTAATTATGTTGTTAAGGTGACAAAAATTGTAAGACGATATTTTCTACCTTATTATTTGTTTTCACATCACATTTTTCAGTATAGCTTTGTTTGGAAGACCTACATTAATAACTTCTTCATAAGCTCCAAATAATGCCAAATTTAAGGATTAAAACTACAATACTTGCAACTAGTGAGGATGTGAATTGAATACCACATTATAGGCATCATATCTTTGAGGAAAAATATTGTAGAGGATAATGTTGCTTGGCTTAGTTATAAAATAAATATGAAAAGATTCAATTTTTAAGTGAGTTTGTGTCTGGTATTTGTTCTAATGGCAATATTTAAGATATGAATTTAAAAAAACTATTTTTCCTTTGTGTAAGACACTGATTCCCTGATTAGTATTTTGCTGTGAGGGGGCAATAAATCTACATACTCTACTTATAACTACAAGGAGACTTGGGAATCCAAGAACTCAAAAGTAGCAGTATCATGTAAATTAAGTCAGCAGAATGAACTCAAAAGTAGCAGTATCATGTAAATTAATTCAGCACAATGGCTTTGTGATTTTGTAAATGCAAAGGCAAAGAGCTTGTGTGAAAATATCCTGGTTGAAGACTATGCTGTAAATAGCCTGATACCTGCAGTTAATAACCATTTAATAACAATTTGGACTTTATGGCTTTTAGATCAGTAGTTAACATGGAAGAAGAAAAGCTGATGAGAATAAGAATTTGTTGTACTTGACTTCAGTTATTTGGTCTTAGGTATATTTAATGGCTCAGAGTAGTGAACGTAGTCTGTGGATGCATCATATACCAAAGATATTTTAAGTTTTGCATGTATTAACCAACCCTCAAGACAACTTTAGATGTAGCTACTATTAATTATTATCCCTGTCTTCTCCATGATGAGACAAAAACAGGACTGTTCACGAATTGACTTATCAATACCAGAGAAAAACTTTGTATACATTTCCTATCAAATTGCTGCATGATTTTTTGGTCTTTTTATATCTCATGGACTCAACTCTCTGATTTATACAATTTTTAATGAAATGAGTGGACTTATTTGACATTGTCTATTGTCTCTGATATTGGAGATGTGTTTTGTTTGTTTGTTTTACAAAAATACAAATTACTAGGAAAAGTGACTTATTGTTAAGACATTTGAAAAATGCATGATCACATGTGGAGCTCTTTTATAAATGTTCTACTGCTTTGTTATGTTGTCTTTTCTATTCATTGTATCTAGAACCCTTCCCCCTAATGTTTACTTGAGGGATTCATGCAATAATCTACTGAGTCATACTTTGCATGAATCTTGTGGCTCAGAATATGTTCCAAACTATACAAATTCCCAAATTCCAGATTTTCAATCAAATGATTTTTTTCTCTCTCCATATATATATATATATATATATATATACTTTGAGTTGGGGTTTTTTATTTTATCTTGGTCATAAACTATCAGATCTAGCAGGAAGTAGTCAGACTATAAATATCTCGTATAGAGATGAAGTGGGAGATTAAAAGAACTTTTAGATTTCATCATTTTGTGACACTAAATTTATGAAACTATGAAACTGAAGGATGGTTTGAGGTCCAAGAGAAATCCAGGAAATTTCACTTGTATGATTTTTCCATGACTGAATATGAGTAATAAGAATTTGCAAAATGATGTTACTATTACCAAACATGAATTGTTGTGAATAAAAACTACTACAGTGAATAGAAGAGATAATTACCAGTGCAAATATTACTGGACAAATGTTCCATTAAATCTTCAAGATATACAGGGCTAAACAACTAATTTAACATAATGAGTGAATCACTATCTTACAGTATTGATTGGCATTTTAAAGTTGCCTTTATCTATGATTTAAGACTCACAGTTTCACTCATTTGTGAGACAGTATTAATAATAATTTTCATGTTCTGAAAATAGATATCCCAGATAAACAAACTCCAGTTCTTTACCATACAGAACATACTATATGTTAAAGATACAATGAGCCTCTAACTTGGAATTTCTGAATGAACTCCAAAGTAAAATGTAATGAAAATAATTTTGTAAAGTATCTAATAATACAGACAAAACATCAACAGTTTATCAAAGAAAGAGCACAATCATTCCTTAACAATGAATGAAATGTCAGTTCAGATGCTTAAAAATAAGTCAGCCTAATTTGCCAATGTAACATAGATTATGAAATAATCATTAGGCAAAAAAGAATGATTTGTCAAATCAGATAAATCAAAAACAGCAAAGCACTTAATAAGAATTGGTTTTGATTTTTATGATGAAAACTGTTATCCCTGGGAACATGGCAAGGCATTTCGATTCAATAGTAGACTACAAAAAAAAAGAACAGAAAAATGTAGAAATATAAAGCTATGTCTATTTTAATTATTATATTCTAGGTCATTTCAAGTGAAATATTTGAGCACCAATCATCAGCTTCTCCTAAAATCTTATTTTCATGAGGCATTTTATGGAGTGGTTGTTGTTTCCTAATCATAGAGTGATGATAAGATCACTAGGATCAGACAAATGAGAACTTGATTTACTTCGGGCAGGTACACAGCTCTTTATAAATAATCTTGCAGCCTCAGAGAGAAAAGTGTCTATAATTCTGGTTTGTTTGACATTCCTATTCATCCCAACAGCTTGTTGACATGGAATTAATTTGCTGCTTCTGAAAGGCGTTGCTTGAAGTTACCATCTCCTTGACAGGTGTGACAGTCTGGCCTCGCTCAACTTTAAAACATAGAAAAAGAATGCATTATCTGAGACCCCATGGACTATTCAGTTTATGTCATTTTATGACCTGGAGAACCTTCAACAACAAGCTCTGTTCCTGCAGACACTGACTCTGTAGACCCAGACTTACGCTCAATATCTCAATAGCATCCGTGCTTAATAGCATCCTAAGTATTGGTACTGTTTTGGGTCTTTTGTTTTAAAATAGGCACATGTACCTTTAGCTTTCTGTTGTGTTCTTCCTTGCAAAATCAAACCCTTATGCCCTATAAGTCTTAACTGTCGCTAATAATTACAGTGTGGAAGTGTATGTGAAATTCGATAAAAATACATCTGTTGCTTTTATCCTATTTCAGTGAGTTCAGTGTGCTGTTAACAAATTACCATGGACTGATTCTGAAGACACTAATTCCAAATATGAAATAGTAGACATTTATTCCTAACACTTATGTAGGCTATAAAGCCCAGCCTACAGAATCTCGTTAGGACTTTGTTACAGAAAACTGATTCCATCATGTCTGTCCACATCATATCATAGAAGAAGCAAGGAAGGAAGGAAGGAAGGGAGGGAGGGAGGGAGGGAGGGAGGGAGGGAGAGAAGGAGGGAGGGAGGGAGGGAGGGAGAGGGAAGGAAGAGAAAACAAAAAAAGAGAAAGACAGACCCCAAATTCTATATACTATCATTTTGGGAATTAGATTTGAACATATGATTTCTGAGGATCATATTCAGTCCATAACATGCATATTTTCTATATTCAGATGGTATACAAAATGCTTGATATTCATGCAATTCTCTTAGTAGCTGGCATCTTTGACAAATTCTCTTAGATATTATTCTGGTTTGAGTCTATATTTATATCCATGCAGATTTCTCCTTATAGTTATTCATTATAATGGATATAAATACACACTTTTTTTTTCAAAAGAATATGTGAGCATATGCTTTTGTTTCTGAAGCAGGCAAAAACATTTTATCTGTCACACTTCTAAGATGAAGTAATTACTATAAAATTGGATTTCTAAAGGAAATTCACATTCTTAGGTCAAAACCTGTTTCTCTCTCTCTCTCTCTCACACACACACACATACACACACACACACACAGACACACACACACACACACTACATGCATGAAATCTTGACAACGGATAGAAAGGTTCTTTGTATCTGATCCTACCATATCGTATATCTCTATCCTAATTAAACTTTTACACTGGTCTTAGTCCTGCTGTTCCCCTCATTGTCTTCTTAAGAGCCTGAGGACAGTTCTTTGTTAAAGCCATATTCACAAAGCCATCCCTGTAGTTCTTTAGCTGAAAAAGTTCTCTCTATCCTAAAAGATCGGACAACGTCTGTGAAAGATTTTATTGATATTTTTATCCTTTTGTGAGGCCCTGGCTGCTACTCTAATACCATGGAACAGACATGTTTTGCATTGCTGTCTGATGTTATTAATACTAGTTCCTCTCTGGTGGTTAATGGGGTTGAACTCAGGTCCCATGCTTGTAGGCATGCACTTTTCCACTTGAGCCACAGCTTCTTTTTGCCTTGGTTCTTTTTGAGGAAGAATTTCACTTGATACCCTGGGCCAACCTGGGACATATTCCTCCTACCTGTCTGTGTTTACCCTTCAGGTTGCTGATGCTGGATGGCAAGGCTTAGCTATTGTGCTTTCTCTGTACCCAGATGACAGGCCCTGCTGCCATGCTCAGACATTGGTTGAGATGGAGTTTTATGAACATTTTGCCATGCCTAGCCTTGAGCTGCAATCTCCCTACCTCTGCTTTCCAAGTATTTAGGCATATAGGTTTGAGCTATACCAGCTACTTTCTCATATTATTGACCTTGATTTGTACATTCATTCTTACTTAACTTTTGATGCATTTACTGGTCAGACATTTTGCAGGAGAGTGAAATTACATTGTAATTTAAACAAGGAAGCTTATACCAATCATTACTAGTGATAGACTATTGGCAGACTGGTTAGTGGTATCTAAAGACTGCTGTCAAGAATACAGAGCATAGAAGCAGAATCTAGGCATGCCAAGCAGCTAGTCCCTATAGAACTGAAGTGTTGTCATCCAGGAAGACCTCCTGTAGGGCTGATGTTGGATCCTCAATTTGGAGGACTTGGCTGTAGATTTGTCAGTAGGGGAGCTGTTGCTGCTAGCAGAATTTGGTAGGAAGTCTCCCCCTGGGATGACAATGAAGACACTCAAGGGAATAATCCAAATCAGCATCTCTCCTCTAGATGGTCTCTGCAGTGTAGGTGTGCAAGCTAGCTTGCTACTTACAGAGCACTGTGCTACCTGAGAGAAAATCTTTAACAGTCATCCACACAGATCTTGTACTATGCTAGTCACTGCCCAGCCCCCAGGAAAAACTATTCATAGGAAGTGCTCAAGTTAGAACTAAGTCACCAGAAAGAGTCCCAAGAAATTCCTCCCTGCTCCCTGCGATGGAGCTATAGGAGCTAAGTATTAGAGAATATGCATTCCTCAGGATTCTGAGAGAAAGCCCTTGGGCCTGAAGAAGAAACCTTATTCTTCTAGCATCTAGTGTCATCTGTTGACAGAGAGAAAAGTCATGCAAGTCGGCCTAAGTGAAATATTTGTAGCAGTCATTGAATAGTCTTTGGAGAGCACATAAATGAAGGATGCATTTGAATCTGGCAAATAATTTAAAACGGGCACAATAGAATTATTTGCTGGCTCTGAAAATATCAGAACCTCTGAGATGACGGAAATCTCATTTTATCATTCTGCAGATAAGCAGGTTTCACCTGTAAATGGCAAGTCAAATATCTCAATGTGCTCACTTCTCTCTGTTCTATTATCATTACTAGAAATTGTATTTTTGACATTTTATATACAAAATGATCTGCTACCAACTTCAACGTTAGTACATTTATCGGAATCTACAACCATCTTCCTTAATGTATGTATACATCTATCAGTGCAGAAAAGTTGATATCTGAGTAACAATACTAACCAGTCTCAAAACAGATCAGATGAACCCGTTGAAAGTTAGCAAAAAGTTAATTCGAAAAATCAGAAGATAAATATCTTCACAACAGCCAGTTAAAACTGTGGATCATTTCCTAGACAGGAAAGTGCTACCCCAAGAATTTTCTGCAAATCTCAGTAAAAATGGTCAAAGACTTTTCCTTTAGATATTTGTGTGTGAATGCTCTAAAATGTTATATGAAACTATGGTATGATGTCTTAATCATACCTAAAAATTAATGTCACTTTTTAAAAATACATTTTACTGAAGATTTGTCTTCTACAAATACATTTTAAAAACTTTACAGTTTCTAAAATACTATGACATGTTTTCTTTATATATATATATATACACATACACATGTATATATATATATATATATATATATGTTTTTATTGTAAAAATACAGTTACATGAGTAAGGTAATGAGTACATTTCCTACCAAGAATTATTCCCTCCTCCTTTGTTTTTCCCTTATCATTCCTTCCCTCACCACCTCCCCAACTCCCCACCCCCAAAGCCAAGTTGTAAAGTTAGTTTTCAACATAATGTCTTGTACATCTCATTGTTATAATGGGTCAACCTGTATCCTTATTTAGCATTTTGTTATTTCCCTTCCCCTCCCCGAATTAGAAAAATGTATATATAAGATGCAGGGCACCAGAATCAAATATGGGTTTTTCTTGCAGTTGTTTTTTAACATATTTAATGTACTATGTGATTTTTTTTGTTTCTTTTGTAAGTTCTTCCCCTATGGTATAACCCGTTTTCACTGAATTGGATGACATCTTTTCTTGTCTACAAGTTTTCAGGTTTGTTTAAACTGAGTTTCGTGAATAGAGACAGACAAAATAAATTATCAGAATTTATTAAAATTTCTTTAGAAATAAAGGAGTGTTGACTTATGAGTACTTAGCATGTTAGAATTTGAAATGATTTAAATAGATTACAAGTAGAGTTAAATAGTAGTCAAAAATTTAAGCACTTGGTTCTGTATTTTCAGTTCAAATGAACATTTTCTCATGTATATCATTGCCTAGATATTTCTCATGCACCTTCACACTGTATCTATTTTTCCCTAAAAATTATGGCTGCTTCTTAATCATCTTTGATAATTTTCCACACCTGAACCTAGTTGCTAATTAAAACACCGGGAAATCACCATGACCCATATACATCTGCCCACATTTCACACTGAACTCATCACTGAGTTGTGTTGAATCTGCTTCTGCAAAATCAACAATCCATTTCCTTATCCCTCTACTCATTCCTCTTAATCTCTAAATATTAGCAGCAACACCACTTTGACTACTCTTTCCTTTCTTCTGTTACCTGCATTATGGTTTTAAAAATGATAATAGCATATCTTTATCCCTCTGCATAAAACTGTAGTACCATTCCCTCAGTATACAACAATGGTTGCATAATACCCAGTATAAAACACACTTTCAGGATGACTTGCAGTGCTCTTAAGTTCCACCTTCCACCTACTCCCTAAACCATATCTAATGTTCAGTTCCAGATGAATTACTAAACAGTTCTTGAAATTTCATGCTTCCATATTCATGCGAACCCAGTCTTTGTACACTAATGCCACTATAATGATGGTGAATTTACTTGTATCAAAATTATTAACTTGTTAGCAGCTATGCTAGATACCTTGCTAAGTTATTTACCTATTAGCTAAATCTTTGTTATGACAATTCAGTAAGGAAATAAATACAGGGTCGTTCTATTTCATGTCCAAATTCACAGAATTGTAAGCAGTCTAGACAGGACAAGGATATCTTTGACCCTTAAAACTAGGCTATCACATCGATGGTATAAAACTGAACACTATCACATTCATCTGTGTGAAAACTTTTCCAATACATCTATCCATGAGACATTGCTAATCACACTTTTTTATGTTATCCTGCTTTACACCTATTGCTATGACCTCAGGTTTTATACCATACGGCAGTGTGGTCTTTATGTCTGAAGTCACATTAGAATATAAATGAGAAAGTATAGTAGTTAGAATATCAGTGTGTAGTTAGTATTGAATAGATTCTATGTGAGTTAATGAGTGGGTTGCTATTATAGATCCTACCTTCTATACCGAGCTATCGTTAGCTGATGAATTCAAAGAATTCAAATATTAATTCCATATTCATATTCAGACTAGAAATGCCATTAGCCCTCTATTACCTTTGCATTCAGAGCCATTTCAAAAGGAAAATAGCATTTGAGATAGGTGTTACAAGGTCATGATTGGATTTTGACATGTGAAAGTAGAGCGAGGAAAAAGAGGGAGGCTCATCTTCCTAAGAGATATTTTGCCTTTTCTAATGGGCAATTAACAGTCTGAGTTGATGGATCACTTGCAAATGATCCTGCTAACAAAATCATTAGATATTTAATTAGCATGAAGCTTTATTTAGTTTTAAGGATCTGGACATGTGACAAATAGACACAGAAGTCAGGGGAAATTCTTCATGTTAACCTGGCAACTCCAACCTCACGCAGGACAAAACAGCCCCTTCATTATATCTTTATGTCTCATTGGGATGCGTGAGGTACTCTGAAAGCTAACAGAAGTCAGAGTCCCTTGATCTTTTCCTATGGATAACTGTTTTCACAAGTTTGCTAGAAACATATGAAACATGTTTGAAGTCAGATCTTTAAACAAATATCCTGAAGCCAGAACTATATAAATCTATCCATCACTTTTTTGGGGGAGTGGGGGGATGAGGGGAGTTCTGTCATGTGGCTTGAACTCTGGGCTTGGGCACTTTCCTTCAGCTCAAGGAGAGTGCTCTACCACTTAAGCCACAGCTCTACTTCTGGCTTTTTGGTGGTTAATTGGAGATAAGAGTCTCACAGACATTCTTGCCTGGGCTGGCTTTGAACTGTGATCCTAAGATATCAGCCTCCTGAGTAGCTGGGATTACAGGTATGAGCCACCAGCACCTGGCTATCCATAACTTTATATGCATTATATTATCCTTTACATTAATTCTCCAAGGTAGGTTTTTATTTATTTTTTCTCATTTCTAAATAATGTGGGAGTTTATCTTGCAAAAGTCTTGTTCTTACTTTCATAGTTATTTGCCATGGCTAGTGGATACTAACTAAAATCATTTATTTCTGACTTACACTAAAGCTCTTGCTTTTACAGCTAGATAACTATACCCCTGCAGCCTCAGCAAAGATGAAGAGGATAGCATATTACTGTTCAAGAAATAGCCAGAACTTGAACAATTTAGGCCAAATCTGAGATTCTCAGTTTTGCTTCTGTGTCTGAATCACTGTGGGGGTGTGGGGGGGGGCAGGGGGGAATATTTATCATGCTCAGCAATCATCAGAGATGATTAGAATCTGAATCTCTATGCTTGGGACCTAAAGTGAGATTTCCAAGCTCTTCAAAAGATGCTCATGTGCTGCCAGTGTTAAGATCCTGAACTTGAATAAAGAACTTGTGTCCGGGATGCATAATGCTTTTAGTTTTTTTAAAGAATATAGTATCAAATCTGTGGGATGAAATTCTACCTGCTTTTCAGTAACTCTGACTAATTACTATATCTCTCTTAATCTTTTCTTATTTTATCCCAGGAATAAACTGAAATGTGTAAAATGATTAGTATTTGGAATACCTTTAATTAGTAGCAGTCCTTCCTATTTAGAACAACAAAACAAAATTTCCATTGTGGCAAATATGACTACCAAGTAGAAAAGCTATAAATATTGTAGAGTCGGTATTAAAAACAAAAATAATTATACATATACATATATATATATGTTACTATGTTTGAAGCTGATGCTATTTTTGAAAGATTTTTTTGTATCCATTCCCTTAACAGCAAATAAATCTTCGGATTAATTACATACTGTTTTTAATTGCCATAAGCTTATAAGTTCTCAGCATCTCATAATAAAGAACAAGTATAAAAGAGTTACGTAGTTTTGATAGTACATTAATAATTACAAGAATTATGCTGTGATTTCTTTTCCTAAGCATGCTGTGTTTTTCAGATGAGTGGAATTTATATGTCTTAACTACAATATCATTACAGGCTCTGTTTCATAGAAATGTGTGTTATTTGTCTCGATATAACCTTAAAAATGGCAAACAATACCTTGAAAGAGTTATTCTTGCATATTGTAATATACTTACATATATATATATGTGTGTGTGTGTGTGTGTGTGTATATATATATATATATATATATCTTTTTGCTCACTGTGGCTTTGAGAATGAATTGGATTTAGTTTAATGTTTTTTGGAAAATATGGAAAAGACTAGAACAGATCGTAATTATATTGCCTTCCATTCACATGAGAAAAAACAAACAATGTGTGAATCGTGGATGATTGTTTGTACCAAGTGGACTTGGGGCCTAGGCTCTGTCCCTTATCTTGTCTCCCCTCAAGGCTAGTGCTATACCACTTGAGTCACACTCCATTTTTACCCTCTTGCTGGTTAATTAGAGATGAGTCTCACAGACTTTCCTTCTTGGGCTGGTTTCAAACCCTGATCCTTGGCCTCCCCAAATTACAGGCAATGGTGGATATTTTAGTGAGTTAGGATGTACCTTCTTGCTATGTAAATAAGATCCACTCTGATCACAAGCCATGCACAGGATGTCCAAAGGATGCTTTGTAAACTCTGGTAAAGCAGAACATAGGAACGTCAGGGCTCCAGGAGTAGGAAAAATAAGAGTGATTGACTTGATGAGGTTTGAGTTGATAGATATAAACATTTTCAGTTCAGTTACCTCATATTTCAAAATAGTAACATAAGGTTTAGTATATAGCTGACAGTTTGCCTTTCTTGTAACACTTCTAGAAATGTGCTGTCAAGTGATTTTTTTCTATATGAATATCTAGCTAAATAGCCAATTTTAAAGTAAACACTGAAAAGGGAGACTGTCTAGACATATTTTTCTAGATCATCAGGCATGTAGGAATTGCAATTCTATGTTCAATTCCAGACCTTTAGGAAGAGATGGTTGACTTTGAGTCTCTACCCAAATATTTGAGATACTGATGAAGAACTCTTTCTTAAGTAAAGTTTAGTAAAGCTACTAAAATCAAAATAAAATGTAAAAAGTACTACTGTGATTTTTTTTGTTGTGAAAATACCATACAGAGGGGTTACAATTAAATGGGAAAGATAATGACTACATTTCTTATCAAGCATTGTTGCCTCCTCCTTTGTTTCCCCTCCCATCTCTCACCCCCCACCAGCTACCCACCCACCGCCAGTGTCTCAGTGTCCACTTTAATTCTGCTGCCAAAGTTTCTTATCCTTGAATTTTGTAAATTTTACAATAAACTCATTACTAATTCACATTTCTCCCTCTAGAGGTTTGTGAGCTCTATTTGTATGAGATAGCTAGATAAGAGTGCTAATTATGAGTATTTTATCTGTTCATTAAAGTAGATTTGTCTGAACCTTAAGTAAGCAACAATTGTTTAATAATTATTTTTATTAGTTTATGTCCATGAAGAAAGCAAATACATACATGGTATTAAATATCCTTATTTTGAGCTTCATCCAAGCATAGTATCAGTTACGCAACTAAATATTAATAAAGAAGCTTTTAATTATTGATTCCTTCTTTCTTGTTGCATATGTAAATAGTAAATATCAACAAACATTGCGTTTCCAAAATTCTGTTGCTGTACAGAATTATTTTAGATCTTTTCCTACATGCAGATTTAACTTGCATTTTCATGCTACTACAACATATGAATGGACATCACCATCTAACATCTACTCTTTCTGCATCAAATCAAATTACCCACATAAAGCAAAAATCGTGAACGATTTTAGAAAAGCGAGTAAGCTATATTTCATCAATTACCAATATAGTCACCGAATCACTAATAATGGGTTTGAAACTCCTTATATATAACAGTGGAATTGAAAAGGTAACTTACAACTCAAGAAAAATGCCAACTTGTGTGCTAGCGATCTGGCCCAAAAATAAAGGGAAATACTTTTAATCCCAAATGAGAAAATCAGGTAAAGTTGTTGATTTTTCCCTGTGTAATATTTTCAGGACCTTCAGCAAATTAATAGGCATAACTCTCATTCTCCTTTTCCATAAAACAAACCTACTAATTGTCATCTGTGTTATAACATTGCTGAGATAACTTATGACTTAATACATAAAGTAGTACTAGGATGATTAATTCATCCTAAGAAGAATGTTATTAATCCTGTCTATACATTTCATATATGATTAAAAATGTTAATCATAGGTTAAAAGACTTTAAGAGGTTTTTTCCAGTATCTCAAATATCTAAGTAAGTTAAACAAAACTAAACATATAGACCAGAAATAACAAATGAGGGAAAGGTTAATATATAGAAATGAATTCTAGTTAGCTTTAGAGTTTGACTGTACTCTCTTCTTTAGGTATCCAAGTAGATGACATGGTAAACTAACCTGAAGAATTACTGTGCTTGTAGTTTGTTTGCTTGTTTTAATTTCTCAGCAAGGAGAAAAAAAAATCAAATAAGAAATCTCAACTGATTTTAATGGAGCCATGAAAGACTCAGAGGATTTTATCTTAATAAAAGCTTTAGAATAAATTTAATAAGGTATGTCTAATGGTTGTTTCTCAATGTTAGTGCAGGCCAGAGGTATAAATGTGATCGGACAAAGAAAGCATGGAGTAGTGCAGGTTAATGACCAGGAGATCTTGATGACTCACATTAAGTTAAGAGAATAATTTAAAATATTCAGCGGATTGCTTGTAAACATTTGACTACAGATCGCTATGGGGTGGAAAGAATGAAGAATTCTTGCCTTGGTACATAGTACAAACAGATCCATGTGGGCTGATTTCCATAGTAATAGTATCGACTTGGCATAGCTTTTCAAAACTATTGTTCAATATGAGTCAGACTTTGATGAAGAGCATTGGAGTTCAAGGTTGGACAAATATGGTCTTTCTGGTACATATCCTTCAACAGTGAATGCCATCCAGAGATAATCAAGAAAAGAATATCTGTTCTTTTAGCCAGTCATAAGAGTAGCAATAATATTAGTAAGCAATTTACTTAATTACTTCTCATTGCTCTGGAGCCCAAAGAAGATACTTAATGGTATTTCTTTTTTATTATATTTTTTATTGTTAAAAATACTGTACAGAGTGGTTACAGTTGCATGAGTAAGGTAATGAGTATATTACCTACTGAGCAGAACATTGTTATCTCCTCCTTTGTTTTTCCCCTATTTCTTTAATTCTATATAGTAACATACATAAGATATTCCTTTTTCTAAAAAAAGTACAAGGAATTACCCTACATGCCCTGCAAAATGCAACGTTTTTATCTATCACATAAAACAACTCAAAATGAAGAATAAAACCAGTTCTAGACATTTATCATTGTTTATCATATCTTCAAATATTAGATATATGAGGAGAACATTACATTATGGATTTTTTTTATTAATAGCAGACTACTTTGAAGCCCTGGATTTCACAATGGAATAAAGTTTCAGATAGCTGTTAGATTATTCGTGGTTGAAGCAAAATGATCCTATGGGTACTTTGCCTCTTAGAACTTGCCTTTCATGACTGTTGTGTGGATGAGAATTACAACTGAGCTAAACCTAGCACATTCTGGCTTTCACTTGAGTTACCAGGACATGGAAACCCGCCTGATGTTAGAAGGATATTTTTACAGATATCTCTGGACTTAGATTGATTTCAGAGAAATTAGGGCCCACAATCTAGTTTTTATAGCGTTGAACTGAAAATGTTAGTCACTATACAATAACATCCAGGTAGAGTTAGTTGGTTAACAGAATGTGTTTTCCTCATTAGTGTTAGCCTGAAGGGTTGCCTTCATTCCTTTATGTTTATGTCACTGTGTAAGAAACAAATGTTTAAACTGGGTAAAGAGTAACTTCTGTTTAAGGGAATATTATCAATATTTGATTCAGGAATTTAAGACATTATATAAGCCTTTGGGGCTTTGCTTTTGTTTATTTTTTCCTAAGTTTCATCTGTTTTTCTTTCTATTTGTTTGATTTTTTTTCCTCAAGCAAAGGCATTCTCAACTCTTTATTTTTTACCTTAAATATTTTCTAAGTTTCTACTTTTTTTTAGAGTCCTTTGTGTTGGAAATTCTAACATTTAGCAATGTAACAATGGAAAATTATCTACATTAAATCTCCACATTTTACAAAGATTTGTCCATTGATGAGATAGAGGAATGAAGGAATGTGGAATTTTAGCCAATTAGTTGGCATAACATGCTTAATTTCTTATGAGTCAACCACTGTATTCAGGATCTGGTAATAAATAGACCATTGTTCATACTTCGAAGTAGGTAATATTGCATTAGAGAAAAGAGACATTAGACAAATAATTCCCAATAATTATACACTATTTCAGATATGCAAAGGACTTTAGAGAATACTTGGTAATAGGTATGTTAGATATTGCTAATATATCTGTGTGTTTTCTAAGCACTACATTTTATCAGGCCCACAAATCTCATTTCAGGTCTGAACAATCTTAGTGGTAGGAATGGGAGAACAATGAGAAAGGTTCAAATTTTTTAAGCATAGCATACAGAATATATATAAATATGTGTGTATGTATATAAATATAAGTATATATGTATGTATATATATATGTATACCACCCTGCTACTTTACAATGGAAAATACTGTTTTCTCAATTCAGTTGGAATGGCTTCTAGAACTTCTGAGTTCTAGAAGCTATAAAACAAAATCTGGCACACATTTACACTTCCAAGAGCTTATCATAAGTCTATGAATTGTGTTAGCATGATGTAAGGTAGTACTCCTTAAGAAGCAAAATTTGCTATAAGGAGAAAGAAAAATATTTCAGAATCATGATCATAATTATAATAAAAGTATTATAACCTGTATTCAGCTGGATAAAAATCTGACAAGAGAGAATTTCAAAGTATAAAAACATAGGAAGGTGAAAGATAATGAATATTTTTCATCAATACACTAATAGTTTTTGGAGACTACCAAAACGAATAAAGGGATTTTGAGAAAATGCCCTATTATAAAAATAAAAGTAGATAGCTATGAATCAATGAGCTATATCTAGATCTCTCTCTCTGTCTCTATACATGTATGTATGTATATATGTATGTATCTATCTATGTACCTATCTATGGATATCTAAAGACCTTATAAGACATTTTATTTATTTCAAGTATTGGCAAAGTATGCTTTGAAAGGAAAATATGACCAACATTATGGTTTATAAGTAAGGATTAACCGTATCACAGCTGTGCGTGTAATTTTGAATCATGTATCATTGTGTTCTCAGTGTAATGGTAGAGTTTGGTATTCTGACAGAGAACATACCTCCTGCCAAGCCTTAACTATTTATTATCTTGTTCCTAATAGAAAATTCCAGCCACTGTTTATGTGAATTACATCTATTGATTTTTACTATAGCGGAAATTAAAGCTGAGAAAATTTTAAAACTGAGAAATACATAAGCAAACATTCCATTAGGCATCAAAGGCTGATGGCCCTGCAGATTCTGGCAGTACTCCATTATACATTTAGCAGAAAATGAGAGTGGGAAAAGCAAATAACATCTTTGTATTATTACAGAAATGATTTTGACCTCCTGTGAGACCTGCATGGGTTTAAATGATTCTAGGCACTCTTATACCAAATTTTGACAACCATTGAAATGCCATGTGCCAAATAGAAGCTGTGAAATGCAAACATGCATTGACAACCATATTCCCATAATGCACTGCAGAAGTTCATTCCTACATTAAGGAAGCCTGTAGAGACAAGTGAATCAAACAAAAGGATTTTGATGTAGAAGGTAAAAGACAAAAATGGACCCAGCTAATAATCCTGATGATGGACATACAGAACAAAGTGTTAACTTAAATGGACCATGTAAACCCCTTCCTTGACTCAGTCAAAAGTTGGATACATTGCAGGATATGCAGCACAGTCCCATGGTCAAGGAAACACAGTCTAGTAATCTAACGTGGGGGGAAAAGAAAAGCGAATTCCAAGGAGTGGTGCAGCACAAGTCATCTTCAAAAGAAAAGCTTCAAAGGTGGTTTGCTTAAGGCTATTTGACAGTGAATGACACACTGCCTTCAAAAATGTTAGGGAAAACTCTTTCCAGCGTTTGATTTTGTTCTTGACTTGATCCTGCCTTGGTACCCAGAAGGTGAAATAGTTTAAACATTTCAAATTTTATTTCTGACTTTTCTGAGGAGGAAATACTAAACATAGAAGGTATCAAGGACCTTAGATTTTTTTTTCCCTTTGGTGGTCAGAAATAGCCAAGATATTTCTACATCTCTTTTATAAACCAAGAGCAGTTTAAGGAGAGTGGTGACATAGGTTAACAAGATGCTTTGCTGTAGAAAAGGCCCCTGAGACCCATTTATTCTCATCACCTATTTAATTGCATGCAAAGATGCTTGTTACCATTAATTAACAATTATCTAGTTATGTGGTTAAACAGCATATGACTTACCTATCAGTCATATAAATGAATTAGTCTCTATTCAAGGCATTTGTCGGAAATGGTTTAACTATCCCGCTTCAATATGAATTTTGTTATTATGAAAGAAACTTAAGTGCTAAACATAATCATTCAATTGAAAGAATGTTCTTTTTTTTTCAAAAGAATCAAGATCAACATTCATGAGGTTGAATCTGTCTAGCAACAATGTGTTCTGTTATGGAAATAGCATGTAGAAATAGACTTGGACAAGATGTGATGTTTTACCTCCCTTGATATTATTTTTACATCACTTACACAGCAGGATGAAAAATGATCTCTTCTGAGATATTAAGGGGATCATTTATTTTTTTCTGTTAGATACACAAACTTGTACACAATACATAATAGCCTTTAATTAAAATACATGAACATTTAATAACACCACCATGTGTGACATGTGAGTTTGATATTTATAAATATTTTAGTAGTTAACATTTGCCAGATGGAAGTAATGTGTGTTTTTACAAGTCTGAAATGTCTTCTTTATGATAATTGTCTACCCCTGAGATAATTAGTTCTGTTGGTGTAGTATAGATTCATGTTCTCATGGAATACTTGGTATTCTGAGCTTTCAGTCAACCAGAGAATCCCCAATTGGAACACACACATTGGTGAAGGTCAAGAGTCTGTTTGAAAGCTAGGCACAATGACTCATGCCTATAATCTTGAGAAGCAGAGAACAGAGATATTTTTGTTCAGGGATATCCTGGGCAAGATGTTCATGAGATCTTTATGTAAACCAATAAAACCCTGCACAAACAAAGTTGTGTGCATCAGTCAACCAACCTGACATCAAAAATGCATGAACAGGAGACTTGGGTTCTAGGCTGGCTGATAGAACAAATGCAACATCCTTTCTCACAAACAGCAAAAGCAAAAGAGGTCTCTCAAGGGTCAGAAGGACTGCCTAACTAGCACACTAGCTAGGTCCTGAGTTCAAAACTCAAAACATATCAGAAGACATAAAAGGAAAAAGATCTATTCCACCAATAAATATTCCCTTAAATGTTGAGTCGCTGTTTGTGCTCTATTCTGAGATGCAAATGCTAGACAACCTTCCAGGTACATTTTTTAAGGAAATATAACACTAAAAAGCTCTATTGTAACCTGGAGAACATGCCATGCCAAGTCAACATTCTCTTGGGCATAAAATAGCGTGGTGCTATTGCCTATTTTCAAGTGGAAAAATGCCACAGATTCTCCTGTATCTGTATTTGGGGATTCAGAAGAAAAGCCTGCTGAAGATTTCAGTCTCTGTGGGGGAGGGGGAATCTCTCTCTTCTTTCTAATAGGGAATCTGATGCCTATTTTCTCTCTCACCACTTTTCTGAAATACAACAGAATGTTTGGTTATTTATGTATTTATTTATTTATATTGGGAAGGTGATGTACAGAGGGATTACAGTTATATAAGTATGGTAGCCAGTACATTTCTTGTAGAACTTGTTACCCCCTCCCTCAAGCCACTAAGTTGAGACTTGTGAGTCCAATAGTAACCATAGTAACAACAGACTGGAAGCATTCAATGGTCATTCTTTCCTTCCCCATTGGTTGGCATGGCTTCAGTTAACCAGCTCCTCTCCGTGAATTGCTGCGTCTGAGAATGCTGCAGCAGCATCTTTAAGTGTGTGTAAAAATCTTAACCTTTCTTGATGCATTCCTTAGAGCTGCTCATTTTGGTGCTTTCAATCAGTTTAATGAGGTATTTTCGTTTGATTTACAAATTTGGTTAAAAAAAGCGTTGTTATGTTGAGACGTTAGTTCTTTTATAAGCTGCATGTTGATGCTCTGGAAGAAGAAAGGAACTGGCCTTCTCTTCCTCCTGTATTGGCAGACAAAAGAAGAAAGAGGATACAACAGAATTAGAGATGAAAATTTTTAGCTATCAAACAGGATTTGAAGGTCCCAAGTTGTGCAGGGTAGAACATTGACCATCACAAAGTACATATTCTCTCTGTCTCTCTCTCTTTCTTAACACACACACACACACACACACAGAGAAACACATTAATATTGTTCTTTGCCCATTATTAATAGGATTATGGTTACATCTGAGGTTCCACAAACTAATCACCTAACATTTGAATCCATCTGAAACCCTAAGGGAGATGTTTTACCCTTTAAAAATGTTCCAAAGAAACATAAATCTTTGAGCAACGTGATGGAAATAAATGCTCTGAATGCTTGCAAGTGAAGCTAAATTAAAGGAACAAAATTTAAAAGGATGTATTATTTCATACATAAACTGCTGACATCCACTTTATAAATTGGAATTAGATTTGTAGTCTCTAAGAAATCCTTAGGTAGCTGTGATTTACATTTTTTCTATTAGTTGTTACAGTTTAATATTTTCCTTAATGCACTGAAATTTGTTTATGCCACTTTTTGAGAGTCTGAAATGAAAATGTTACAAGTAGGAACGCATTAATGAAAACGTTGCAAGCAAGAATAAGACAGTGACAGAATCAGGAAGCTAAGCATCTTTGCAAGCCTTCAATAATAGGATGCTTAAAACATTTGAAATTAATAGCTCCCTCCTTTTCCTAGATGGTTGAATACATGAAACAGACGAATCATGGAACTAGCGTTGGGATATTCAGTTAGTATTAGATGCTATTACTCTGGATCCACAGGAGATGTATCTGTGGGAATGCTGGGGTCTCCAAGTAACTGGTAGGGGATAAGGGAAAAGTAGTGGTTGAAAAAAACTTAATGGGTTTCACTTCAATTTTTGTGGATGAATGTCACCTTTATGATGGCTAGCTGTTATTCTCTGTGAACATATTTTATTTCTGATCTTTAAAAAATTAACACAAATACCATCTGGAAAAATACAATTTGTAGGTTTTAGGATGCAAAGAATAACCAAGGCATTTGTGAAAAATTCAGATTCCTGACTGTCTTTCCATACATGTTGACTCAGCTAGTCTTGAGTGGTTCCCAGCTATCTGTCTGTCTTGTGCTCTGTGATACACACCAATCTCACTTTAATCAGTGTGACTTTAAGGCATAAGACCTCAGACCACTCAACCGCACTGTTAAGGACAGGAAACCTAGTTACCTAGAGGCCTTATTGAGGCTCAACATTGGTACAGGAAGCAAAAGGATTACTGTGATAAGTAGTATTAGAAAATTTGGAATCTTTTCTTCTGAGGTGGTTGTGTGTGTTTAACACCTTTCCTGAACAGCTTTGTTGAATATCTTCATTTTCTTTCCCTACAAAGTAAAATAATGGATACTACAGTCATACCCACCTCCATCCATCAGTGTTATCTGACCAAGGGCAAATCAAATGATTATTTTTAATATCAAATCAGAGGACCAGCCCTCTTGGTTTCAATCCAAGAATAAAGTTAAAAAATTCCCATATTTGAAAAACAAAGTAGTATTTGGGGTTTCTCTTTGTACCCTATTTCTCTATATGAGTACCCTAAGTGGCTTATTTTTATTTACTGGAATGCTTAAGGTTCCTTCTCCCTTTAATAAACCTTCTAAATGGGAACTGAACACTGGACCACTAGTTTCCTATTTAAGCCTGATCTGAAACTGTGCTTGTGTCTAATCAAGTAGAATCTAGGGTATATCTAACATAAACCATTTGACTCATGGACAGTTTGTAATCTTCCTTGCAGCTCTTCCCCCTCATTAATCTAGGTTCACTTAATAATTGCTTTTCCCACATAATAGAACAAATTAATCGCAATATTTTTCTTCCACTGGAACTGTCAGGTAAAATTTACCGAATTAAAGCCAACTGGAATTTTCTTGTCAGATATGTTCTCACCTGTTTATCAAAATATGTAAAATTGTACATTTATAAATGCTACCAAATGTGTGTCCTTTTGGCAAAAGACACATGCATTTTTCAAACATAATGGATAGATGATGACCTAAGCCATCTCTCCACAGGTATAATTTTATATATTCAGAGTAGAATCTGCCAGTTCATTTGATGATCTATTTATGTCTCTTAATGTGAAACTGATATTATTAGATAGTTTCACTTCTAGATCTCATTATAATTTACTACACATTTAAATGTGAATGCATTTACAAGCATATAAATATTCATTAATATTATTTAGATAACAAAGTACAACTTTCCAAATGCATTCTTTTTCCATACTGACAGGTGTGATGTTAAAGGAAGCTTCCTTTAGATACCCAGTTTCTCAAAGATTTTCTCTGTGACAATGAAGGACAGGTGCATGTGGGAAGGTAATAGCCCAAGGGGAAACACTTATATTTCTTACTTCATTTTCCTACCTTATCACTTACATAACATGGCAGTCACACGTATATTTGTATTTATAGCTCCTGATTTTTCCTTCAGCAATTGTAACAGCTGTGAGTTCTCCTCTTGAGTGGATACATTGGCGTGTCATCTTTAATTTTATTTTCTTTTTATCTTCTTCCCTTTATACCAGCTGAAGACGATGAAGAAAATGTCAAAGTGCAAAGAGGCAGGGTGGCAGTAAAATGAATAAAAACCTTTAGTTGGTATTAATGAGATACTTCTGGAGAAGTTACTACCAAATTGCGATGTATGCAACTTTACAAATCTCTTAGAAAACCCTATGGGTCAATTGCTAAATACCATGGCTACTTGCTTTCTTTTTTCCTAAATAGGCTGTACAATGTTATATTTGTAAACTCATTATTGTGATGTAACCCAGTCTCTTTGGAGATCATTAAATAACAACATGCTTTAGTGGTAGGCATCCTACTGCATGCTAGGAATAGCACTTTTCACCCCTTTGTTATTTCTATTATTTAAGAGGTATACTATATTTGTGGCCACAGAAGATGGAAAGTGATCACAGCAAAAACAGCATATCTTGAGTCCCGATAAACTATATTGAACACCAGTTCAAAAGTGTAGGACACATCTTTCTTGCCCTATGGTAGTTTTCTATCTATACTAATAAAAATACTTTATCTTGACTGTTGATCTCAAATGCTTTAGTTGTGTTTTGCTTATGTCCATATGCTCATGTGAGTAGATGATTTGAAAATTTACCAAAGCAATATGATAAGACCACTAATTGTAACCAAAGTAAAATAGAGATTGTAATAAATAACAGACCTATGGACATGTGCTGAGAAGTAGGTGATTGTCTTAGTGGGAGTATCAACAAGTTGATGTGTATTCCAGGCAGAGGCCGAGAAGAATCTGAGCTCAAGACTCAAAAGTTACATCATACATCATATACTGATAATAAATATCAGGTGCAATAAGAGTCTGGGAGAAGTGAGTAAGTATACAATGTATGTTACTGAAAGTTGAGGCTATAGATTAGAAATTAGAAATTTGAAGGCCTAACCAAGAAGCTGGATATAAAATTAAAGCATGCAGAGATTCATGAAGTCAGCCATCAACAGGACAGTTCTAGTTATTGAAAAAATATGTTAACAAATCCATTGGATAGCAATATAATTAAATTACAAGGAGAGTAACTATTTTCTAGAATAAGAACCATTGAATGTATTGTATCTTGGAAAATTTTACATTTAGTATACCTAATATATTTTTTCTGTTGACATATGAGGAAAACCTATCCTTGTATAGATATAAAGCTGCAAAGGAAGGAAATTCCAAAGTCTTTCTAGACAATAGGTAATATCATTTGTAGTATACCAACTTCATCAAATAGGAATGTTTTGTTTATTGTTTACATTGTGGATTCTGAAACCTTATCAATGAGTTTTTTTCTGCTACATTAAAATCCATGTGCCTAGTATATATCTTATTCAGTTACACACACACACACACGTGCAAAACAATAAATGATTTTACACAATGTATTATAGATCATCAAAAGAATATATTATATAATTCTAGGTCATTGTTCTTAATATTTCTTATTTAATTTAAAAATCTTTAAAATTTCTAGGAAGATCGTTATTTGCTTAAATTTTCATTTTTTTTAACTTTAGGAAGTAATATTTTTTGTTTGCCTTCAAATACTAACTCACTTCATTTTGGGGGAAAAAATGTATGATACACATTCAGTTAAGTTACCAGTATTTTGTCCATTATTTTTTTTACAAATAAAGGTGGAGTATGATTATGAAGTAAGATCAGTTTGTATCTTAAATAATCCCAGAGATATGTGCTACATACAGATGCATTTTTGTCCCACAGGATGTTAAGATGCTAAGCGTTACAGTTTAATGAAATTGGTAATTCATACTCTTTTTTTAAGGATATTTTCATCTATCTATTTGAAGAGAATATGGGGCTTTGATCACTAACTAGTTGAGTCCAGCGACACCATCTGGATTAACACTAAGGCCCCAAGTGTTTCAGCAAGCACTGCTTTAGCAACATCAGTACAAATAAACAGGTGACAAAGGAAAGAGCATCCCAGATAACCTTGTGAAAATAAATCTGATTCCATGTTTCCCCTGAAAGACTTTTGTAGCGATCCAAAGACCTCATTGCACAGCTTAAAAACAAACGGTATTGGTAGAGGCACCATGGCTGCCATTTCAAAATGCCATCTTTTCCTTTTTTTTTTTTCATTGTCTTGATTCTCCTTTTGTTTTTCCTGCTCATAGCCACGCAGAGCAGAAGTGATAGACCTGCAGCCCCTTCCCATCTTTGTTCTTCTGGTTCCCTAAACTATAACATTAAATTCAGCTTTAAAGTTGCTCATTTTTCGAGTGTTTACTATGGCCTGAACATAGTTTTAGGAATGAGATAACCTCTCTTCATAAAAATTAGTTTATGACATAGAAGTAAGACGTGTCCTCCATTTTCCTCTTTGTACATGTATACTCGGGATGACTGACACATACAGCGGAGAACACATCGTCTGACTGTCTCTCTCTCTCATCCTCTTCAGAATCCTCTCCCATCCAGTTTGTAATCCCCACGAGTCTACACCTAAAGGCTATCACTCAAGTGAGATGATTTTTGTGGTTCTTATAGGCATTTGCTTTTCTTTAAAGATTCTTTTTTTACTTCTCTTGAAAGCCTTTCAACGTAGGCTTTATTTTTTTGGTTTATAGTGTGTACCTGGAACACACAAGCTCTTCTGTAGAATGCAATAATTATAATTAACTAATGGAATTTATTTTCCCTTTGTTGACTTGGCTCACAGTTACAGCACTGGGCAGCCTCTTCCATCATGTGGATACAGCCCCTGCTTCCAAACCTTGATGCCTCTCTCCACCTTGGATGGCATCTCTACCCCTAAACCCCAGAGCAATTTATTCTCTTTAACTCATCTTTTTAATCAATAGAGTAATCCATCTCTTTTTTTTTAGACTGTTAGATTCATCCACTCCTAGTATATAACTATTTACTTCCCACCACCATCTTCCACCTTCATGCAACTGGCCTTCCCCCCTTCCCTCCTCGCCCCCTCCTGTGAAGTTTCTAGCTTTCTTGCTTGTTTACTGTTTGATCTCTTCAGATCTGACTTTATGTGCCTTTTTATTTGTGTGTGTGTGTGTGTTTCCTGCTCGTATCTATTCAGAGCAGAAGCAATAGACCCGAAACTCCTTCCTATCTTTGTTTCTCTAGTTCCCTAAAATATAACATTAAATTGAGTTTTAAACATGTTCATTCATTCAAGTGCTTATGCTGCACGTCAGGCCATCTCTGCTTTACATCTCTACAGCCTTGGTTCCCCATACTAATCTCCTTGCCTCTGTTGCATCTAACCACTTGTATCTTCATACTTCATGCATCCTTTCCTTGAAGTGGTGACATTTATTCTAGTTTAGATTGCTCTTCAGTTTGAATATCTTACACACACACACACACACATACATACACACACTTAAAGCTAGCTTTATTGTATGCATTTCCTATATTTAATCTTCCCATTTAGCCAAGAGGTAGACAGTATTCCTATTCCTACTTACAAAGAGGAAACTCTGTGATGTTTTTAATGATGATTCCTGAATACCTGACAGATAATGGGTCTTCAAGTCCATGCAATTTCACTAACTTCCAAGCATCCTAAAGGCTTTCCATGGGCTCTTCTTAAATAATTAAAATGTAAAGAAGCCTCTGTTGTAAATTTTGTTATTATTTTTTATTTTTATTGTAAAGGGTTGTACAGACGGGGTTGCAGTTACATTGTCAGGTAATGAGTATATTTCTTTTTGAACATGGTCACCTCTTCCCTCATTTTCTCCCAGTCTTCCCTCCCATCACAGTTGTACAATTAATTTTCTACATAATGCCTAGCAAGAACCACTGCTGCAATTTAAAAAAATAACAGAAGCATTATACTCATAACCTGACTTACAGAATTGTTCCATCTTCAATCAACTACTTAAAATAATAATAAAATTAAAAAGAAAAAAATCTAAAGCAAAAACAAAAGGGCTGAGCAGAGATGCTCACACTTGTAATCCTAGCTACCGGGGAGGCTGACATCTGAGGCTCACAATTCAAAGCTAGCTTTGGCAGGAAAGTCTATGAAACTCTGATCTCCAGTTTTCTACCCAAACAGCCAGAAGTAAAGCTGTGGCTCAAGTTGTCGAGTACTAACCTTGAGCAAAAAAGGCTCAGATATAGCACCCAGGCCCTGATTTCAAGCCCCAAAACCAACAGAAAAAAGAAAAGAAGACAGACAGACAGACAGACAGACAGAAAGAAAGAGGAATAGAAAGAGAAAAAGAAAGGGAGAGAGAAAGATCAAGGGAGGGAAGGAAGGAAGAAGAAAGAAATCCCTTTCATTTCCTGCCTGTTTATATTATTGGAACATTGTAGTTCTTTTCCTGTCATTCATCAAGCTATCCATGGTCATTTTAGGAATTGAACTATTTTCCTAAATTTATATAAATGAACTGCTTAGCTCCAAGCTAAGCTATGTAGAAATTGTCAGGGTTGCAAACAGATAACCTCTTCTTTTTCTGCTGCTTTCTTTTTAGCCTTGCATGGAGTTTAGTTGAAGTATCTGGTAAACAAAACCAGGTCAAACCCTGCAGAATCTCAATTTCCAGGACTTTTGTTTCGAGTATTTCCCCCATGGCTCCATGCTTACAGGTTCTCTATAGAATGGCAGGTTTCTGCAATGTTTTCTCCTGGGCCTGCTGTCCATGCTACATATCAATAGTGATTGCATGCTTTAAGACATAGATTCTTACCTCTGTATCACTGCTCTCCTCTTCTTTTTCATCATCTTAAAAAAAAATATCCTTCACGCGGGCTGCACTTGTGCCTTTGAATAATTAAACTATGCTTCCTTAAAATATTAAAATGCCCATTATCAGTAACAAAAATTATCTTCTACTTCAGAGCTATATTTTAATACAACAATATTCTTACAAGCTATCGTGAAGAATTTGTTCCAAAGAATTTTGTATGATAAAATTACTCATTGCTATGTCATGAAAAAAGGTAATTTCCCAAGGAATGTTCATGTTTTGGAATTGAATCCAAGAAAATGCCAAGCTCATGACAGAGAGCAATTAAATGACAAGTTAGGGAATGGTGCTTAAACTGTTTTGCTTTTAAAGATAAACACATTGGTAAGTTCCTCTGAGAGTTGTGTAGATAGTTCTACCTGCTGGCTCCTATTAGCTTTGTGCATGTAAGTGCATTCAGTGGAACCCTATCAAACATATGTCTTAGAAATGATCTTACTAGCTTTCTGTCAATAGGCAAACACTAAGATAATAAATGATCAAAGTCCATGACTCCATAATTGTCAGTAGGTTTTGCTGTTATGTTCTCCTGGGTGCTTCGTGTTGACATATTGTTTGAAGGATAGAAATAAAAGCTCATTATTGTGTATCCCTTCCTGATTCTCCCCCGGTACAACATGGATACTACCTTCAAAAATCTGCCCTGCAGAAGAATTTGAACCACAAAAATCAACAAACACTTCAAATCAAGGATACTCTATCCCTCCTACCTTATGGAGATTCAGTTGTTAAATATCTGCAAGGAATCATTAGATATCATACATTGACTTAACCTGCAGACACAGGCTGGGGTTTCTGTTCTCTCCTCTTGCCCCTTTGTCTTCACTGTCCTGCTTTGTTAGCTGTGTACATTTCTCTCTCCCTTCTTCCCTTTTCCCTGTCTCACCCCAGGGGGTAGCTTCCCTTCCCTAGAAATGTGGAACTTATTCTCTCCAATCAAAGTAAGGCTTTCTCTATACAACAAGAGAAATGGGAATGAAGATGATGTTTGCATATTAGAGTTCCTTGACCCCAAAAGCAAAGCTCTCCATTCAAAATTATTTTGCAAACTTTTTATCACAGTATTTGCATGATCCTTCCCTGTAATTTGTCCTATGCCCTCAGCTGCCATAATCCTGTTGGCCAAGTTAACGGGTGGGTGGGAAGTATATGTATTTCATTCGTACCTAAAAATTTCACAGAAAATGCTACCAAAATTTGGAATTTTAAAGTCATTAGACATGGGGCTATAGAGTAAGAATTTGGGATAATAGACAAACAGAAACAAAAACACACTTCAGTTCTGATAAAATCACAATATATTGGAATTGGAGTAATTATTGCCTGATATTAATAATGATTAATCCTTGGTTAGAAGTTTTAACAATAATTATTTTGTGTTTGGTTACATTATAAAAATAATAGAGAGAGTAAAGCTATCTTCTCAATTACTATCACTCATGAATTACTTTATTCATGAACTCATCAGAAATATATAGATAAATTAGGATGAATTCATTATAGTTCTTTAAACATCTATAAATTTAATCAACATTAAAGACTTAATTCTTTAAGAATTAGATAGTAACTGCTGATATTAGTGATAATACTAGACATGCTATTCTAGCCAGTAATCTATAGACATTTAAAATAATAGAAAAATTCAATTATATTTTATTAAATACCTAAAGATATATCTATTCATGTATTCATACATGTGTATGTATATATACATTCATGCAAACAGATATACATATACTTGTTTATTTGAATATTTATTTTTTATATTCAGAGAAGAAATATCAGGTCACTTTACTTAAAACCTTAAAAATGCTTGACTGTGAAATTAAACATTTTGCAAACTTTCATGTTTTATGTGAAACAGTTTTAAAATACTAAAGTTGTATAATGAAATTTGTTTTTCTTTAGAATTATACATTTACATACATATACTTTACAGGCAAAGTTATTTTATTGTCTTAGAAATTAATTTTATTTTAAAATATCTGTTATGTAATGTTTCTTTAATAAAGCAAAATATGTGACTGTAACATTCAGTTACCCATACAGATGTTAACCTGAAGTAGGTTTATGACTACCCATTGATGTTTAATGTTTGCTCAAAGACCACTGGTAGCAGACATGTTAACTCAAAGCTTTATTTCTTCTTATGATGTAAAACTAAACCTAAAAATGAAACCTAAATCTTAATGAAACTGAAGATTAGCCACAGTCATTTAGTCAAGGGAATATTCCTTTTTGCACAATGTCTTGATGGAGCTGTATAGAGACACAGGATACAAAGTCAGGCAGTAATATAAAAGAGGCAAAATGGAAAGTGCAAAACAAAAGCAACACACCAAAAGAAAAGCAAACACAGAAAGAAAAACAAATCAGCAGTGCGGTGTCACGCTGTCTGGCATGAAGCTGTCTCCCTGCTTTGATTTGTGTCACCTCAGACTGCCTACCTTATAAATGGAAGGAACAGAAACTCAGAATGTATCTGTAAATAGAAGTCTTAAAAAAGAGACTAAGACAAAAGGAAGCTATTAGTGTAGGCTTAAGGCAATCTGACCAATGGCCTCATAACAAGAGCAACTTTGGACACAAGGTACAGCAAGTTACCTATGCACAGAGAAGAGACCATGTGAGGACACAGAAGGAAGGTGGCCATCAGCATGCCAAGGAGGGATGGCTCAGAAGTGACAGAGCTGCTAGCAATTTCACCTATGCTTTCTCAGCTCAAGCTGCCCAGTTGATGGTATTCTGGCCTGGCAGCCTCAGCAGATGAATGCACTGGCTTCAGCTTCCAGGGGAGGTGTGATTGCAGAAATCCTTCCTCCACCCCCTGCGACCCATCAGCCACACCATCCTGCTGCTCTACCCAGCACAGATTTGAAACTGCTTCACAAATCCAACAAAGAGGTGAGGGCCATGTTTGGTTTTTAATATTTGGCTGACTGATTTTCTTGTCAGAGGGGAGATATTGGGAGATACCTTTTTCTAGAACACAAGGTCTCATTTGCCTGGACCAGGAGAAGGTAGGGAGATGGGGTTGTCCATTCTTTCAACCTGGTGATTGTGACAGGAGAAGCATTTGGCCTGGACCACACTCTAAGGAAGAACATTGGAAACTATGTAAGAAGGGAAGGATTGAAGGAAAGCAATCTTCAAGAGCAGATTAGAAAAGCAAGGTGGAGCTAGATTATAGGCCTACCGTTAAGGAAGTAATTTCAATAATTGGAATATTTGTGCCTTTCTCCTGTCTGATCGTCTCCTGACTGTAAATTCACAGTTTCAGCTTCTAGTGGCTTTTACCACTCTCATCAGCTTCCCTTTCAGCTCCACTCTTATTTACCTTGTGATCTTCCATTTTTCCAGAAATCTTCATTTCAAGCTACAAAGAACTTCTGTTTAATATTACCAACACATTATAATCTCCAAACTCACTGTATGCTCATTATTATACGTTTAGCTTCTAATTTAAAGTTAGAGAATCAGCAGAGAAAAGAAACAAGCCTTAAAAAATAGTTTGTAATGTATTTTCTGGTTCATGGCTATTTTTTAATGCTTGAAATTTCCAGAAATCCTCTTTATAATGGATTATTATGGTAAATTTGATTTTTAAATGTAATAAAAAGAAGCAACTACAACAAAGATGATTGTTTTTAAATGGATTCCTTCTTGAGAACCCAGAATTAATCACATGATAAGATCAAATTTTAAATCTTATAACAAATAATTGCATTTATTGTTCTTGGAAAATTTGCACATTTTCCCCAAATGCATTGTTTATGCTTCAAACAAATATTCATGTTTCAAGTTCAATAAACACTATGGCACTATTGAAAGATCTATGAATTTATGAGCACAAGGAGATAATTCTTTCTTCTAGCAATCTATATCCATTTCACATGTTTTTCAAATAGACACTGTGCACTATTTAAATCCATGTTCTGTACATTGGTACTATTTACATGGACACTGAAATGAAAAATTTGAATAACATATATGTGAAATCATAAGATCATTCTCTGTACCTTACCAAATATTCTTATACAAATATGCTATATTTTAGATATTTTATGAATTATAAAATGCTTACAATTTTACTTATTTATTTGTGGCTGGTAGGCATTTCTCACAAATACTAATCAACAAGTAATTTTGTAGTGAACATAAATGGGGGCTTGTTTTGCTGTCATTTTGATTTAATTGTGTTTTGTTTAAGACAAGTTTTCACTATGAATTCTCAATTCTACCTCTGCCTCTTAAGTACTGGGATTATAGGCAGGCACCATCATGTCCTGCCTAAAAATGCAGAGGTGTCTGAAAGGTTTATACAGAAACATGAAAGATGCTAGATGTTAATTATCAAGATGGACTCAGATTGTGTATTATTTTAACTTTTACATTTCCTGCCTACACATTGCAGCATTTTCTCTCTGAGAAAGCTATTTCTCTAAAGTGTTAGAGAAATAGCAAGAACATGAGCCTAAATTCCCAAATAAACCAAACAGGTCACTCAATTACAGAAGAGCACACTGCTGCAGATGCCAGTGACCAGATGACTCCGAGCTGTGGATTTGAGACCCAAAATAACCCAAGATCAAATTGCTTCTCTCAAATGATTGGGTTGTGCTCAGAATATCATTTGAGCCTTAAGTTTTTTTGAGTTCCAATGGTTTGAGGGACTTAGGTGCCTACTGAAAACTCTTTACATTTTTGTTTTATTTTGGATACCCCTGAAGCAGCATTACAAGCATTTCTTCTTTTTTCCACGCATAAGCATATTCACATGGAAGTCCAACCATGGGTATGAAGAAGCAGCTGAAAATTAAGAATAGTCAATTAGAATTTTAGTTAATATTGTTGCACTACTTGCAATATGCAGCATATTTACCCGTTTCTGTATTGTGTGTTGAATGACTCCAGAACATATTTATGATGTGTGTAATGCAATATTATATTAACCCCAGTATACACCCGTGGATGGCTGAGCAACATAAATCACTAGCAGACAAGCTAAAGTACACAACCTGAAATCAGAAATTTAAGAACACTTCTTTTTCTTCTAATAGTTGAAAGCATATGCAAATATAGCATAGTAACTATCAGTATTTATCAGAAAAATACTTCTATTACACAAATCAGAGGAAACAGGTAGAGATTAATATAATACATTTATTTATAATGCATAACAAAATCATTGAAAACTTTCAGGTTTTTACTGCCATTATTATAAGTAGTAGCACATGTGCATTGTGTGAGTTAATGGATTAGACTCTGAAATTTCCATATGTGCATATATTATGATCACGTCTACCCTCCCACCTATGAGAGACTTTAGCTTTTTGTTTTCTTTGTTTTTATTTGCTTATTTCTCTGTGCCAATCCTGGGGCTTGAACTAAGGACCTCCCTTCCCCACACACACACACATACTGTGCCTGAGCTATTGCTCTATCACTTTGAGCTCCACAGCATCATGTAAGTCTTCTTGGTAGTTAGTTGGAGATAAGTCTCAGGAACTTTCCTGCCTCAACTAGCTTTGAATTGTGACCCTCAGATCTCTGCCTCCTAAGTAGCTAAGATTATGGGCATTGGCCACTGGCACCGTGCTCAGCCCAAGTCTTTAGGTTTTGGCCATTTTACTTTCCCTCTTTTTTTAGGATTCAACAGAATTACAAGAAACAATATAGTTACTCTGCAGCTTAGTAATATACGTCATAGCTTTAAATTTCTTTTTATTTAATTTTATTGAAAGGGTGCTGTCACAGGGGTTACAGTTATATAAGTAAGGTAATGACTGCATTTCTTGTTACTCTCTCCCATGTTTTTTCGCACTCTGCCTCCATAGTGTCTTGTGAGTATGGGAGTTGTACTGCTTCACCCTTTGTCCTTTGTCCCACCATTTTGTTAATCCTTTTTCCCTTGCCCAAATCAAATAAACCTATATATAAGACAGAGGCTACCAAAATCAAAAACAGTGACAACAGGGGATAAAAAAAAGGGGAAAAAATAAAGGAAAGAAAAATAACTTCAGTACATTTAAAAGAAAAAGAAAAAATAAACCCTTTGGAGTTCATTTTGATAACATCCTTTTATACAGTCAAATGTACATAGTTATTGAGCTATTGTGATCCTCTGGTGCTGTATGCCTGTAATTCTACCTACATACTCAGGAGGTTGAGATTTGAGGATCGCAATTCAAAGCCAGCCCTGGAAGAAAAGTCAATAAATGTCTTTTTATTTTATTAAATACTATATGTGTAATAAATATAGGAGACATTGGCTTGTTTAGTATTTAGCCTGTAAACCGTAAGATACCTGAATTTTTAGTTAGAAAATAGTTTTTCATAGCACATATGACACTTGTTCAACTGCATTTGAATCAGTAACAAAGATAATAGGTTCAAGTACATAATTTCATGCTTTCTGTCATAAATCATGGAGTGCATAGCATCATGAGATGAGTCACTATTGAGATCAGGACAAGGTGAAGCCCAAGTTCCTGGAAGGGGCTGGGATGTGGAACGGCATGTGTTATGACGGGATGGTCTCTTACAAAATGAATGGATAAAGTTTCCTAAATATTTAGACTTTTTATAGAAGAATTTATAAAAGAGCATCATTACTTTAAATAAATCAGAGGTTAGAGATAGGGGTACACAGAGTAACATGACTGGTCATATCTGATCTTGCATAGAAAACTATTAAACTATATAGTGCAACCATTATATACATTAATAATAAATATAGTGATTGTACTGTATACTTTAATAAGAAGCAATTTAAAGCCTAAATCTTGGGTAAAGAATAGATTTGGTGTGTGTGTGTGTGACAGAGAGAGTGAAAGACATTTAAGACAAGATAAAGATGTATAAGAGAGATTTATTTATTTAAAAAAAAATCCACAGTGAGCCAGGCGTCAGTAGCTCACACCTGTAATCCTAGCTACTAAGGAGGCTGAGATCTAAGGATCAAGGTTTGAAGCCAGCCTGGGCAGGAAATTCTGTGAGACTCTTTTCTCTAATTAATCACAGGAAAAGCCAGAAGTGTCACTGTGGCTTAAGTGGTAGAGTGCTAAGCCTCAAGCAAAAGGAGCTCAGGGACAGCACCCAGGCCCAGAGTTCAAGCCCCAGGACCAATTTCCAAAAAAAAAAAAATGTTTGTCTTTATTACCAGAAGTATTTGACTTGTAACATTTAGAAAAATTAAATATCATGTTTTTATTTTTCTTAAGCAGATGATATTTCTGTTGTTATTCCTACTTGGCTATATGTTGATGGAAAATCCATTTCATGTCTACTTATGAGATCTTTCTTCCTTCAGTGGGTATATAGGATTCTGGGGAGGGTTTTAGTATGGTATCTGGAAGATGGCATTGCAGTCCTTCATAATACTACTATTTGTACACTGTGCAAGTTGTACACTAGCATATTTGGACTAGAAAGTCCCTCTCCTTCTAGGTGTACAGCCCTTAATGCTTTCTAAAATCACACCATAGTCTCTCAGCCTGCTCCACTGCGTCTAGTATGACATCACAGAAGCCACAAATGGGGAGCCTAGCTTTTGAACATAAAGCTCTTCAGTTCAGTCAGGGGAAAAAGGAAACAAACAAACAAACAAACAAAAAGTATCCTTTGACTCATTGTCTCCACAATAAAAATGAAGCCTGCCTTTTTATTTCAGTCAGAGAGCATTGCCCATTAATGATAATTGGCCCAACAGTGTTTGCATAATGTATTTTTTTAATTTACAATATCAGTGGGAACCTTGGCAGTACTTCATAAGCCTTTTACAGATTTCTTCAAAACTTTTTTTTTTAAATTCCTTGGAGCAGTTGTGACAAAACTTTTGTCATTTTCTTCAAGTCATTTACCTTCACTTGAACTAATCTCAGCAGGATCTTTCCAGCCATGAAATTTCCTGTTTTATAAGAGATTCTCCATTCTCCTCTCTTTTTTCCCCAGCTGAATCTGTGCTCTACCCTACTCGAAAAGGAAAGACAAGACATGAGACGTTCCTTCCATCTGTCCAGTTCTTTCTCCTCCCTTCCTGACTCCTGTAGGAGGTTCATGGTAGGCTTGCATAGGGAATGTACCAGAAGAATCATGATGAGACAGAAACCTTATGCAAGTGTACAGAATGACCAGGGATAAAAAGAAAGAACGGAAGTTCTGTGAGCACATGCCAAGGTATAGGTGTATAAGAATGTAAGTGGTGGTAGCTGTGTCTGAGGTGCTACAATGACTGCATAGTAACAGTGGATCGGAATTAATAGTTCCTCTTTCTCAACATGGGTTCACTCTAGCTACTCAATCTATCCAAAGGGAAAAGGAGACCATCATGTCTATGAAGTTGCATTTAACACTGATCCAAAACATGTCTGAATTTTATCTAAGGTTATTTCTCATTGGTAGGTTGTGGAAGGGATACACACACACACACACACACACACACACACACACACACAATCCATACACACATTGTCAGCGTTATCTTTAACTACAAAGGGAAGCTGGGAATGTAGACTTTATTGTGTCTGGACTCTTAAAATATACAGGGAAATATTTGACTGTGGAAAAATTAGTGCTATTGTCTACCACTTCAATAAAAACAGAAGGAATATATCTATGGGTTTCATTTCTCTGATTTCCAGCAGGATGTTTAATCCTATGGAAAATTAATCACTACTTCCTTATATTATTAATTGTCTGCTTCCTCTCTCCCAGATTCAAATTCCAAGGTTGTAACATATCAAAAAGATGAGAAGGTGATTATCAAAAATGAAATGTACTTATCTATGGCTGGAGAACATAGATTGATGTTCTTATATCCCCCCAAAAGGAATTATGCAGGTCTATTTAATTTCAATTTACAGAAATGGACTGTAATACTGGGTGCCAGTGGCAATGCTTGCTGCATTCCTAGCTATTCGGGAGGTTGAGATCTGAGGGTCATGATTCAGAGCCAGACTGGGAAAAGAAATTGGAGACTCATATCACCAATTAACCAGCAAAAAAGGCAGGAAGTGGAGCTGTGGCTAAGTCAGTATAGTAATGGCCTTGAGAGAGAAAAAAAGAAGAAGAAAAGAAAAGAAAAAAATAGGGATAATACCCAGGATCTGAGGCCTGGAGCAGCACAGAAAAATGTTATAAAGAGTGTAGTGAAGTAACCCCACGTGGGTGAAGTGGGGGGAGGGGGAGTGAGTGTGAATAGAGGGATGACTGTGTGTGATTTTGTGAGTGTGTATGTGTGTGTGTGTGTCTGTGTGTCTGTGTCCACGTCCTGAGGATACTGTACATCAGGTCATAATACAAGAAAGCAAGAGGATATGAAATTCAGAAAAAAAAATCAAAAATATTTTTAGATATAAAAGCATAATGCTAAACACTTATAAACAAGGGCAGAAAAAATGATTGTAAAGTATCCCTAAGTAAAGTACATTTTCAAAATCAATTTTAGTAATTATATAAGTGGGGGAAAAAATCCAAAAATGAAATTGGAAAATGTATACCTTATGAAACGTGTGTGTGGGGGGGGGCTGTATCCTGTAAGGAAATTGAATATTCTTCTTGGTTCTTGCTGGGAATGCCTATTTGAAAAGCAAATATTATTTTGTGTTGGCTACATATGGCTTAAAAGATAAAAATTCCAATATAAATTGTTCTCACTGAAACTATCATCAGAAGTTTTAGTGTGACTATTATTCCTACTTTCAAACTATTCTTCCTAAGAAGCCATTTTGAAACTATAACCATACAGAATTAACTGTAATCCTGCTGTCTATCCCAAATCCAGCATTTTGAATCCACTTCTTATAGCTACTTAGTGACAGAATGACAAATGAAATGTCCTATTCACCCGAGTGTAAAGATGTCTGGCTAAATGAGCTGAGCCCTACTTGTCAATAAGTTTCTTGGTCTGTATGTCGCTTTACAATTAAAGCAATTCTTTGCAGCCACAATGTAGGAGACAGGAAGTAGAGCTTGATCTCTTCCTTGGTCCCAATCAGAACAGTCCTACACAGTAAATTTTAAAATTATTGATTCATCGACATGACAACTATTATTATTAAAACTAGAAGTATTTCTAAATACAATATAGATTCATATTATGTACTAATGGATCTGGTCTCTCATGTGACTGGCTTTCCATGTTCAATACTTTATGAATTTTTATTGATATTTTTACTTAATTCCTGTCAGTCATAAACTACCACGAATACAGTAATTATCAGTCTTTAAATTCCATTTTCTACCTGATAAGGAGAAAATCTCTATATATATCTTTTTCTCTCTCTGTCCCTATGTGAACATTGTTATACTAAAATAAGCCCTTGTTAAAACTTCAAAAAGATGCTGCAATTGTCCTATTGTGAAATAACACAGAATCCATGCTACAAATATCCATACTTTTAATATAATGGCCACAGAAGAGTAGATCAAAAGATACATGAAAGCCTAATGTAAATATTAAAGAAATCATTTTGTCTTTAAGACTTTATTAAGCTTAATATAAACTTTTCATTAATAATTGATGGAAATCTTTATGAGCATAATATGAATTCTTCATATACAGAAAGAAATCTCTTGATTGGAAATATATATCACCATGATAGTGAACAGAATATGAGAATGTACAACTCAACGTATTTTATGTTTTAATTTTGGTATAGAAAAGGCAATAATCATTGTTATTGTGCTTCATGCTTTGTTACTATTATATAATTGACATTACTATTTTGTCCTTTCAATGTTTGAAGCTCAGACATTAAATATATTTAAAATGTGAGAAAAAAATCCTCAAATAAAAGTAATAGTTCAAACCTATTACTGAAGAAAATGTAGAGAGCTCTTTACTGCAAGTTGAATTTTCCCTCCACCTATGTTCAGTTGACAATGCTACTTGCTGTGTGAGTGTTGTTAATTCTTTGGATGACAAAAGAGTCTTCGGAAACATTCAAGCAAAACAACTAAGCCTCAGATTCCCTTCTTTCTTCTTCATTATTTTTTTAATCAAATGTTTATGTGCCTTTTTTTCCTATGACCATTTTGGTCATTCTTGTCCTCCTTTTCCTTTACATTCCTGCATCCTCTATTTAATGAAAGTCGCTGTTTACCACACTCTCTACCCCTTTGTTCATTCCTCATCTGCCTTGCATATATGTATGGTCTTTCCTTTTATAATAATCAATATGTCCAAAGTTAAGTGTGCTAAAAGCCTGGAGTGTAAATATCTAGACAGCTAAAACAAAATTCTATCATATATTGGCAAGTGCATCTTAGAGAAGAAATATGTGGTCACATACCATGCTGAGTGAGGCAAGTAAAATAGAAAGATAAGTATCATATGCTTTCCCTCACATATACAAAAAAAATTAAATGACCAGAAAATAGAAGATGACCTGAAAAGAGGGTTCGGGGAGGGAGGAAAGAAGAGAAAAGTTTAGGGCTGGGGCTGGGAAGGTGGCTCAGTGGTAGAGTGCTTGCCTTGCAGGCATGAGGCCCTGGCTTCGATTCCTCAGCACCACATAAGCAGAAAAAGACAGAAGTGGCGCTGTGGCTCAAGTGGTAGAGCGCTAGCCTTGAGCTGAAGAGCTGATGGACAGCGCCCAGGCCCAGAGTTTAAGCCCACAACTGGCAAAAAAAAAAAAAAAATAGCAAAAGAAATTTGTGGAATTAATACATAATGGATTATAAAAAATCAAATAATGTTATGTTGTTTTCCTTTGTACTTTTCAATACCTTTTCTTCTAGGGGTAGTGTAAAATCACTATTGATGAAGACATTCAATAGCAATCCATAAATCCACACATATACCATAAATTTGCTTAATTAATGAAGTACCCTTAGAAAACAATGCAGGATTTCTATTAAAGAAAAGGACCTCATTGCCAAAGAGGCAAAACTTCTGGAACTTGAACATCTTATCTGATACAATAGAGGCATGTTTTGAACAGTCTTGTGTCTTCCACATCTTGTGGCACAGGGAAATGTTTAGCTGCTCTTTAGAACTCTGTTGTTTTTTTTTTTTTCAAGAATTATCCTAGGGATCCCTTAGTACACTACCTTCCCTAGAACTGAAAGTTACAACCTAGATTTATTAACTTCAGATTTTTTTTACAAGTTCAATATTTTAAAAAGTGCTATAATAGGCCGGGCGCTGGTGGCTCACGCCTGTAATCCTAGCTACTCAGGAGGCTGAGATCTGAGGATCATGGTTCAAAGCCAGCCCAGGCAGGAGAGACCGTGAGACTCCTATCTCCAATAAACCACCAGAAAACCGGAAGTGGCGCTGTAGCTCAAGTGGTAGAGCACTCGCCTTGAGTTGAAGAGCTGAAGGACAGCGCCCAGGCCCAGAGTTCAAGCCCCACGACCGACAAAAAAAAAAAAAAAAGTGCTATAATAGGACATAAACACAGGTGAAAAAGTATGGAATGCCACACTCACTGGGTACCAGGGGCCTCTCTAAAGGATAGTAGGAGGTTTGTAAGAAAAGCAAATGAGAATGAAAAGATGTGGAACTCCACACCAGGCAGGCATCTCTGCAGGCACAGGCAGCATGTAACAAGAGAATTGTTTTCTGAATCTTGACATCTTTGGCAAAGAATCTTCTGTTGTGAACGCCTATTGTGTTCATTGTGAGGTCTTTAGAAGTATTTCTTGTGTGCATGCACTAAATGTCAGTATTAACAGTCTATTGATGACAATGCAAGTTTGCATGACAACCACTGGAGTAACAGTTGTCTTAACTGCTGTTGATTCTTAAAGGAAAGAAGCACCATTATTAAGAGGGCTGAGATCTAGAGAAGTTAGCTCTTTCTATTGAAGCTTATAGCCACAATAAATAGAAGTACTCAAGATTCATCATTATTATGTTCATCCAACAGTCACATAGACTTGAAAGGGAGAGTGAGAAATGACAAACCTTGTATCCATCTAACAATTTTGCCACAGGACCATCATTGTCACCATTTTTTTGCCATCATCAATTAAAAAAAAACATTGCTTTTTTTAGATACTGGTGCATGTATAGAATTTTAACGTTGATTTAGCTTTATCTCCTTGTACTCAGAGCTTGGACTCTAGTTATTACACTATGATTTGTGAAAGTATTTGGAAGCCAAGGAAAAGGCCGAGTTTTACTATTAGAATGATAGATTCCATGACATTTCAAAGTAAACATTGCCCATAAAGAGAGTAAGAGTGTGCAAGACCAAGATCAGCAATAAACTGTCAGCAGTTTTTATCTTTTCTTCAGAAACTTACTTAGTATGAAATGTCAACTTGTGAAATTTGCAGTAAGAGGCAAGCTAAGGTGGGATTTGAAAGTAAGTAGAAAAGTAGCTAATTCACTCATCTATCCATCCTATCATCAAGTACAATGAATAAATAAAAATGAATTCATAAGTCATAAAATCCATGAAGATAAAGACTATTCTTTCTCCTATGCAGACTTCAGAGCAGCAGAATATATTACTTGATAAAGTTTTTACATGTATCTAATGAAAAGCAGTAGTATATATGGATGCATGGGTCATATATTCATAATACCTGCATGTATGAAAATATGCTAAATGTAGTAACTCCTTTAAATAGTAAACAGTCTATAGAGAAGTGTATATTGCCGAGGAAATGTGAAATGCCAATAATTAAAGATATACTGTCTTGGGCTGGGAAGGTGGCTCAGTGGTAGAGCGCTTGCTTTGCATGCATGAGGTCCTGAGTTCGATTCCTCAGCACCACATAAGCAGAAATAGAAAGCAGAAAGTGGCACTGTGGCTCAAGTGGTAGAGTGCTAGCCTTGAACTGAAGAGCTGAGGGACAGCACCCAGGCCCAGAGTTCAGGCCCATGACTGGACCCCCCCCAAAAAAAGATATACTGTTTTAAATTCAATTACAATTATAAATTGGTAAGTAATATGTTTAAGTGTAAATAAATGTTGTCTTTCAACTAGGACCTATTTCAAGCTAAACAAAGCTTAAGTTTGGAAAATATGACTGAACCCCACTTTAACTGGCCATGATTTATTCATAATTGTATTGTTTTATTATTGCAACTAACAAGGACACACGACAACTTAAAACAATGGGCATTATTCAGCTCGGACCTCTATAGATTCAAACATAAAGAAGTGACATAAAAGGTGTGCTTCTCAGATGATCTCACATTCTAATAACAAAAGTGTTGACTATACTTTCTCTGGGAAAGATGACACATGCTCAAAAGTCTTCATCTTTCTGGCTAAATCAGTTCCTGATGATTATGTAATCACTATCCCAAGTGGCTTCCTGGCCATCAGCTAAAGCCGCTCCCAGCTCCAGGAGCCATTCACGCTCTTGGATTTGGGGCCTCGCTATTTTGAAGACACCACTGGGTAGGAACTCCATCTCAGGTTTTCTACCTCAGATTTCTATGATTAGCTGAAACAAAATGCTTTGAAAGGATCACGTCAGGCACATCCTGATAATTTCCCTAGAATCACGCCACTTAATGTAACCTAATTACAAAGGAAAAAAAAATCTCTCAAATACAGAGTCCTGTAGATTATTTCAGACATGCGCAATAGTGGGCAGGACCACCTTACAATTCTGTCTAAACACCATCCTTATTTTCTTGTCCTAACAAAGCTCCCATTAGTCACTGGACTACATTAATTATAATAATAGCTAATAAGATCTTCATTTTAACAATCACATCCTGATTCCATAGATGGTAACTCATGCCTATAATATCAGCTACTCAATAGATAGATATTAGAAGGATCACCATTCGAGTTATTCTGGAGGGGAAAAAGAAAAGAGACACAGAGACTACATCTCTATCAACATTCTGGTTATAGATGTGCATGCTTACCAGGCCAGCTATATAAAAGACAGGAAAAGAATGTGGTCTGAGGCTAGGCCAGTAGGAAAAAGTAAAATAACAAAACCTAAACTGTTAGTCTGCCTTTTGTAAGCTCGAAGCATGGTCATAGCAGGATCTAATCTTTCTACAGAACAACTGAGTTTCTGTCACCTAACACTTACCCAGCTGCACGAAACTGATGTTCAATAAATATGCAGAGAATGAAGAAATGAAAAAGAAATCATAACTCATAAAGAGGTTCTAGTCATCCTATTCTTAAAGGTCATCTTCATTATTTCTGCTTTCCTTATGTGATTATACTAGGTTGAACTCAGGACCTCTGGCTTCCTTGGTTTGTTTGCTCAGATGGTACTCTGCCACTTGAGATAAAGAACCAGCCCTGCTTTAGGGGCATTATTTTGGATATAGGATTTCACAGATTTTTCTACCAGGCTGGCCTTGGGCAAGCTCCTCTGGATCTCAGCCTTCTGAGTATCTAGGATTACACACATGCACTACCAACACTCTCATCATTTTTCACACTTCATCCAATTTTATCTTCCCAACTCATTACAGTGTGATAAATGGCTGCCCTAGTTACCCCTCCTCCTTTTCATCTTCTTGATTTCTCATCTATTTTCATGTCCCAGAACCTTTTTTTTTTGCTTGTTCACTTACTAATAGTTGGGTTTCCACTAGAATATGAAGTTCTACACAGAAATTTTTCTGTCTCGTTTATTGACACATCTCCAAGGTTTAACCTTCAGACCTACCTTTATCTTATCTAAACAATGCTCACTAAATACTGCAAAAATGAATTGAATGCTGGCCTGGAAGAGCATTCTGAAAGGCTTTGATGTTACTCTTCACATTCTAAAAGTTACTCTAGACAGCTAAATGGGTTTCAGACTTGTTTCAATCTCAGCAAAGCTTTAGTATGTATTGTTTCCTTTAATCACACGGTACATTTAATGTACACTTTGCTGTGTTCAGAGTCAGGGACATTTCAAAAAATTGACTAACAACATAAAGTAACTAGGGTTAAATCTCAATGTAGTTTTAAAGACCTGTCTGAAAACGTCTATCCTCCAAAAAGGAAGAACAGATATTAATTGCACCAAGAATTCCATATTTCCTGATATAAACTCACTTTTGTACATTCATCTGGATGTATCCATCATTTTCTTTATTGACTTACAATTTGGGGTACAACATAACATGTACAGTTAGCAAATTCATCTTACCTATGTGACTCTTCTTTAACCCTTCTTTCTTTTCTGGGTTTTCATTAAACTAATATTATACTAATAGGCATATATATATATATAATATACATGTATAGAATTCATAAAATAGATGTTCTGTAGATATTTAGTTATTACTTTCTTCTTACCTATAGAATTATTTTATCTCAAAGTGGAGAGTACTCCTTGGGTTGAGTTTCTGGCCCTTGTTTGGTTTTGATTTTTAAACTTTAGCTTCCTCAGCATTATTCTAGGTTCTTGTCCTGCATTTAACTTTGGAAATCCAAACTAAAAACAATATGACATGTGTCATTATTTGTAAAGCACTTATAATCTTCCCAGAGCTTCCTCTGTCACCAATAATTACAGTTCCACTTCTGTTCCTCCATTCCCATTGTCAAATGCATAGTGACAGCTCCTGGTTCTTTACAGCTTGACAAACACCTTCCTCAACATAAATTTAAGGTTTTTTTATGTATTAAATGTCTTAGTGTGGTTTCAAGTATCCCCAAATGTCATTTAAATATTGAAATATTTAAATGATGTTAAAGTTTTAAATATTGAAATCATGACTGTGAGTAACTAAATCTTGGAATCATTTTCTTCTCAATCTGAAAGCTTGGTGCACTTTAACTACGGCTTTGATAGGAATTCATTGACAGCTGCAGACTAATGGCACTGAAGGGCCGATTGATAAATGCACAACAATTTTTAGAAATCTCCATTTGTTGTTTAGCAGTAATTATCTTCTACTGCCTTATCCATTTAGTCTAGCAACTGATTAATGGTAAATAACTTTCTGGCTTTGAGTTTAAAATAGCAAATCTTGGAGTTCTGTGTTATGTAGAAGTCTAGTGTTTCTCAACTTTATAAAAACTGACTTTTTGTTTGTCTTTTGAATTAGAATTTGGTTATTCATGTTCATGTCTGTGACTTTCCTTCATGGCCCATCATTAGTCCATTGTAAGACAATGCCTTTCATCTCCATCCTTTTCCTAATGAAGTCTCGGAGTATTGTCTCTGTGACTCCTCTCTGCACATTTCTACTTATTGTATCAATTCTATGATGTTTTATAATGATCACTTCTCCACATGGTCTATTTCTTCTGGAAGCTTATGAAAAGTCCTTACCCTTTCCTGCCAATTTATCAATATAGACAACTGGGTTGATAAAACTGGACCTCTGTGAACAGCAAAGGAAAAGTTACCAATGCAGACAGAATTATTAAAGAATATACACCTCCTCTTCTAATCCTCTTTGAAATCCTTATAACAAATTCCATGTAAGCTTTTCACCAACAGAATAAATACCATGTGAACAGGCAATCCCCACTCATAATCCACGGTGTATCCAGTCCCCCTGCCATAACTACATTATGAGAACCATGTTCATTTAATGGTTGTGGTGATATGTGCTGAAATAGAGTTGAAATTAGACATCAAAATACCCTAGGGTGGATTTCCTCAAGATTTTACTCTTGTTATTTCACTGTGGAAAAAAAATTCTGTGAAGTCAGTCAATGAAATTATGTTGATGTTTGATCTCTAAGAAACTTGACCACGGGATGTTAACAGTTTCTCTGACATCCATTATTGTAGAAAGGACTTGTCTATCAATATCATAGAGAAGTTTCCTTCTTTCAAGTCAAGCAAACAGAACACAGATAAGATGGTTCACAGGAAGAGAAATGAGTACTCTCTAGTCTCTAAATGAAAAAAATAAGAAGTGTCAAAAGGTTCTCCATTGAAAATACGGACCAGCTCCCTAATGTGTATATCCAAAACTTATTTATTTTTAATTAGCATATCTGATTGCTATCTTTAACCATGGCAGGCAAAACTGACACTTGATAAAAACCCAGGCTCACTTGGAGCCAAGCAAAAGATCAACACATTGAAGATCTTCCTTGGTAAACGTCTGATGAAAGAAATTAGGATTGATGACCAAAACTTCTTAGACACTTCCCATGGGAAAAGAAATGCTTTTAGAGGACAGTACTGAATAGCTTGGCATATGCTGACACTTCGATACAGTCTTTTCAATGGCAGAATCATTTCCAGGCCACCAGACACAGTGAATCATTCCTGAATGTGCTACATGTGGTGTGGCCAAGATGACAGGACTGCCATCTGGAATAATAACAAAATTTCCTCAAAACAGACATCCTTTATGGAAGGGTAACTCATGCAGATGATGTGTCAAGGCCTTGATGTTTTCTGACATCTCCCCACCGGACTTGGCTGACAAAGGCAGAAGCAACTATAGAGCAGCAAAGCACCATTACGGATAGGAACCCTGTGAACTATGCCCTGTCACCGTTTTCACATTTACATTTTCGGAAGGGTACATCCTTCATTGATGTACAACATAGGTAACTCCTCCCCTTCCCCACCTGATGTAAAGATGTGTCATTGTTACTCACCAGGGGCATACATAAAGGTTTTCTCAGGACTGGGATAGCATAGACTATTGAGAAGAAAATGGAAAAAAAAAAAAGAACCCTCAGGCAATGTAAGAAATCTGATTCCAATGTGGATCACCAAACATGAATACGGTAGTCCCTAAAAATATTCTGATTTATTCTTCTTTCAGCAGTGTGCCATTTTATTTTCAAATTGGTCTCTCATTCTTCCAAGAACCGATAACTTTGTTTTTGTACTCCACTTCATTTCTTCCATGTTTATATTAAGTAATGAATTAATTACCTCACTATTTTAAAGAATATTTTACTAATCTAATGGAGACTTTTCTAGATATCAATCAATACAGAAACTAAAGGAATAAAATATGTGTGTGGGGGGTCCTACATGATTAATCCAGGAGCGAGAAGTGTGGGTCTCTCGCCATGTTGTATTGGTCTCAACTTGCCATCCTCCTACAATTATTTCTACAGCACCCTTGGACTCCAAAAATCCATTTGAAAAACATCTCTATCTGTTGTAAGGGTATGTGTGGGGTTGCTTCACTTTCTGTAAGTGTGAACGAAACTGTCACAGACTTTAATTCATGAAATGAGGGTCAGAGATGGCACCTAACTAATAGATGTTTTGAACTTGCATATTTGAAGCAATAAAAGACAAGACTGATTTACTATTGATTTATTAAAATGGAAGGAAATGTTGGATGAGAGAAAATAATAGAGAAGAACATGGAGGAAAACAAGTGAAATTCTGTTCTAACCTTCTCCCAGTTGTCAACAAGCACCTTGGATATAACTTGACCCATGTATAAATACAAGTGTGAAATCTTGCCTTTAGACATGCGTGTTGGATCTCTGATATCAGACTGCCTCAGGCTATCAGAATGTGGAATATTGTATTAGATGAAATACATTGTGATTCTGTTAGTCCCCAAACACTTTTTGGTTTTTTTGATATACAGAATAAAAATAGAACATTGTGCATTTTTTTCTGGCAGTTGGAAACTTATCTCCAATGCATTTTTATAGTTCACTGATTGTACTACTTATTCAACCCACTGTTCTCTGTTTTCAGTTGCAAAGATCACTCTGATAAGGAGGAATTGGATATAAGCAAATTTCTGAGAAGTTCTACAAAGCAGTTTTGTAGGGGAAGTACTATAATTATCATTAAAAGATTGAAAAATGAAATTACATAAACTATCTTTGACAGTTTAATGTTTGTGTAATGAACTTGTTGCTCTTTATTTCCCATAAGCTTAGATAGCAAAATGAACTTATACCCATGATTATATACTATAGGCTTGTAATATAAAATGATCATTTTATTCTGCTACTTGGATAATATTCAACAAATACTTAATATTTTATATTGCCAACTTTTTAATTAATATAGATTGGCAGCATGGTAAAAGACAAATTGTCATCATATTAAAAAAATTCTGAAGAAATTGTGTACTTATCTGCTTCAGTAATAAAGGACAAGCAAATCTTTCTATAGATATAGTAATATAAAGTACAAATTCGTTTCTGTGGGCCTTTAGTTGAATAGGGCCTCAATTCCAAAGCTCTGATATCACCCTATCATTTCCCTAATTACTTGTCATGTTCTGTTTATCCTAGATATCTTCCAGTTATCAGATAAGTAAAGATTTCTTTTTCCTTTTTTCCTAGAATATAACCTGCTATTCCTACTCATTTCTATCACACTTGCATTTTTAATTATTTCTGAAATTATTTTATTTACACATATTTTTATTAAGAAGTTTTTTTTATTGTGAAAGTACCATACAGAGAGATTACAATTACATGAGCAAGGTAATGAGTACATTTCTTATCAAGCATTGTTGCCTCCTCCTTTGTTTCCCTTTACCATCCCTGCCCTCCCATCTCCCCACCCCCCACCAAAGTTGCTAAGTTCGTTTTTCCACATAACGACTTGTACATCTCCTTGTTGCAATGGGCCCACCTGTATCCCTATTTAAACAATTGGTTTTTTTTTCCCTTCCCCTCCCCAAATTATACCAAAATCAAATACACTGAAACAGGGGTTATACCATGGGGGAGGGACATACAAAACAACAAAGAAATCACCTGATAAATATGTTAGAAACAATAGCAAGAAAGAAAAACCATTTGAGTCCTTATCTTGGGGTTCATTTCACCTAACATCAACTTATCTGACCTTTTCTGCTTGTCTCAGACATATATTAGTTATTGTAAATAAGGGAAAACATGGGACCTATGTTTCTTTGGGCCTGATTTCACTTAATATAATTTTTTCCAAGTCTTTCCATCTCCTAACAAATGGGACAATGACATTCTTTCTGATGGAGGCATAGAATTCCATTGTGTATATATACCACATTTTCTTGATCCATTCATCTGCTGAGGGGCATCTGGGTTGGTTCCATATCTTAGCTATGGTAAATAATGCTGCACTAAACATAGTCATGCTGGTAGCTTTAGTGTGGTCTTGTTTGTGATCATTTGGGTAAATGCCCAAAAGTGGGATTGCTGGGTCATAGGGGAGCTCTATGTGGAATCTTTTGAGGAACCTCCATACTACTTTCCAAAGTGGTTGAACAAATTTACATTCCCACCAACAATGTCGTAGGGTTCCCTTCTGTCCACATCCCCTCCAGCATCTGTTGTTGTTAGAGTTCTTGATTATAGCCGTACTAACTAGGTGAGGTGGTATCTCAGTGTTGTTTTGATTTGCATTTCTTTTATGGCTAGAGTATTTACACATATTTTTTACATTGATTGTACTTCATAGATATCTTCATAGATATAAAGCTCTTAGGTTGTTGCTCCTTACACCAAGAATAATGTCAGATCAAAGCTTATATTCAATATATGTGTTGAATAGACAGAATGATTACTAACTGGGTGAGTAAATACATGCTTAACTTGTAAACCTATCAAACTGTAAAGAAGATGACTTGTAAAGTTTGATTACCAAAGAAGACAAGCCAAAAATATTCTTGTTGGAAAATAGGTCACATACACAGAAAGCCTTCATGTACAGCCTACAACAAAGATGTGATCATTAATACCTCAATCTAAGGAAATTAACAATGAAGTTCTTGAGTCCATGAAGGTGAAGGGTGGGGTTTGGAGCAGACAGTTGGAAATACTGTCAGAATGTGGGGAATATTCTGTACTTCTCACCATGGGAGCTACTGAAGTAGATACATACAGCCACATTGGTGGCTAGTCTGGTTTACACCTAGCCACCAGGCAGATGCTGCCACTGGCAGACTTCTATCCATAAATACTGATCCACAACCATCTGTAGCTTAAGTTTAGTCCATCTATTTACATAGTGGCCTCTCTCCTCTCACTGGGGTTTGTTGAGTTGTTTATTTATTATATTGGTATGATTTTAAGTAGTAAAGGGGTTGCTATTGAACAAACCAGTTTATAGGTACAATGCGTCTTGATCTTTCATTTTTCCTCATCACTCCCAACCTATTCTCTCCCTCCCCTCAATTTTCCTAGTTTCATAAGATAGGCATTGGATATGATCACTGTTATTTCCCCCTACCGCTGTTCATTCATCTACCTCCTCTCTTTGGTTAATATATTTGTGTGCACTTGCCTATGACTGTTGGGTCTTCGTCCGTCTTTGGACAGACAGGGTCCGAGGAGGGGTAAGTGCGGCAGCTGGCCCGTTCCCCAGCCTCCCTTAGCCCAGGAGACAATCAGACCCAGCTGGGAGTCAAGTCAAGCAGGAACTCGTTTATTAACAGGGAGCATCCCCTTTTTAAAGCAAAAGACTGTGTGGGAGGGGAGGAAATGGAACCAACCAATCACTGAAAGGCCATACCTTATCATGCACCTAAACTTCCATGAGTTGTTTACACACTGAACCTAAACAAATCCAGCTCTGCCCACTCAACTTCCTCTCAGGGCCATCTTTGCTACCTGTGTTCCCCACAGATTTCCCCACATATGACTCCTTGTGTGTTTATCTGTAGATATAGCTTCCACAAATGAGCTTCCAAAAATGAGACCACTAGGGTCTATTTAAAGGTAATAATTGACTTTTTCCTTTTTACCAGTTTAGTCTATAGTTAAGAATTAACTGCCCTTTAGGTATTACTAGACTCCATAAATACTTGTTTTATAAAGATCATTTTAAACAACAAGTATGTTCCAATCCTTGATATTTTCTTCTTTGAGTTTTTATATGTGGTCTGGCCTGTTTTATGTTATTATAGCATTCCAATAGGGAAGTTCTCTTTAAAAAATGACAACAACAATGGAATCTGCGATCAATGGTCAGTCACTTGAACTTCAGCTTAACTCATTCTACCCGAGCTTTCCACTGAATCCCTACAGCTCTGTCTCCTTGTCATAGAAAAATAGTTTAAAAGATTCAGGACTAAAAGTTTTTAATGCTGTACCATACAAGTGATATGGTATTTCTATTATTCCATAAATTTATTATTGAGATCATCTTGACAGTTCTACTACTTCTTCCAACATACATCCTAGCATAAACTTTGGGTCATAAGACTGAGATAGACCAAAGTTTCATAGCACCAACTTATTTGTAAGTAGCATCATGGAAGTGATTACAGGGGTGATTTAAAATCAGTAGCTTATCACTTCTCAACATTTTGACTTAAGACAAATTTAAAAATTGGTGTTATGGTATCCAGTAATATATGACTGTATATTGAACTCCATTGGATCACTAATAATTGTTCCCAGGAAAACAGTCTAAATTGGTGGTGGAGCTGTTCATCAGAACAGATTTACTGAAGGGAAATCCAGTAGATTTTCTTTATCTGCATAGGAGCAGTGCAAAAAGCTACAGAGCAAAATGTAAAATGTCAGCAGGAGCTGTGTTTGTGTTCTTACTGACTGCAATGTCAATGTCAAGGAAAAGAAAGGAAAACAAAATCTTCTAAACAAAAAAGACAATGCACTGCCACATATAAAATACTCACTGTACTGAGGAATTTAGCCCTGAAACTCTATGAGTCTCATATATATATAGAGAGAGAGTGAGAGTCATATATGCTATATATATGTATATATAGAGAGAGAGAGAGTCATATATGCTATATATATGTATATATATAGAGAGAGAGTCATATATATTTTATATAAAGAGAGAGAAAAAAGAAAGAGAGAGAAAGGGGAGAGAGAGAGAGAGAGAGAGAGAGAGCAAAGGACTGACTATTGGAATCCCAAAGTGTGGAGAAGGATGACCTTAATTTGACTATTTTTTGAAAATCTACATATTAGTGCAAGCCAGGTGCTGGTGGCTCACGCCTGAAATCTTAGCTACTTAGGAGGCTGAGATCTGAGTGTCATGATTCAAAGCCAGCTTGGGCAAGAATGTCCATGAGACTCTTATCTCCAATTAATTACCAGAACACTGGAAGGGGAGCTTTGGCTTCAAGTAGTAGAGCACTATTCTTGAGCAGAAAGAGCTTAGGGACAGTGCTCAGGACCTCAGTTCAAGCCCAACATACAGAAAATTATAATAATAATAATAGTAATAATGATAATGTTAGTGCAGACTAATTAGGGAGTGGCCAAAATTACACCAGTAAAATTATTTTTTGATTCTTAGTCCTGAGTAGAACATTTCCCTACAATCTGTAGGAATTCAGTGGTTTCTGTTTCATGAGATCAGTTATCTCCAGGATTGCTACACCAAACCAGCCAGAAGTCCTGCTTTATACTCTCAGGAGTGACTTATGCATGTTTAAAATGGAGCACCATGAAATATATAAAGTCCATAAAATATGAATCAGTGGGATCATTTAGCAACCAGGGAACTGCAAGTCACAACATGGTAATTCTCCAAATCTGGTGTATATGAGATGTCCTGTTCCAAAAATTTGTTGGAAAGGTTTGAGTTCAGCCAGAATGACTTTAATGCAGGTGAAAAAATGAGTGATATGGAAAGGAATTCCCTTATATGTGTGGATCACAGGTGCTTCTTAGCCCAAGTATTTCTATTATTTTATAATTTGGGTTATTGAGATAATTAAATATCTGTGCAATTTCTTCCCACAGACCTGTTGTATACTAGTATAAATTTTGGTTCCTGAGGCGTAGATATGAAAAAGGTGGTGTTGTGCTTTTTTTTAACTGTATTTTTTTTGTCTTTTCTTTTTGGGTACTGGGAATGACAGTTAAGACATGGGATTTGCTAGGCAGATGATTTGTCTCTGGGCCACATCCCGGCCTTCCAAAAAGTTTTATTGGACAAATCCATTTGAAAACAACATACTCTGCCTATCAATCCTTGTACACAAAACACCACCACCTAGAGCTGATTAGGTTTTATGAGAATTGGTTTGCTGCCAGCTATAGCTATTAAAACATTTGGTTATTTTGCTCCTACAGCTATAAATTTACCTGTTGTACAATGCTTATTCTCTAAAGATTTGATTTCTCTATCAAATCCAGAAAAACAGATAAGTGGAAGATTAATATGGGAGCAAAATCACCATGATTTCTCTGCGTTACAAACTTCTGTCCCACTAGATTATTCTATAAGTTGTTGATGTAAATTATGGCTACTTTCTAAAATGTGCCAAGTTTACAGCATATATTTTGTCTTTTTATTAACTGTGTTCAATGTGTAGATAAAAGACGAGAGGGAAGCTCAGTTTATGTAACCTGTGTGAATAAGTGAGAATGTATATGTACTAGTTGACAATGGAATCTGACGAAACCTATTAATTTCATAAACGAACTTCCAAAAATATGTCACATCTAGACTTTCATGTACCCTTAGCATTTATCAAGAGTCATATTGATGAAATTTCTTTTTATTTGTTTAAACGATATGTCAAAAAAATCTCTTTTTAGATATGGAAATGCAAATCAAGAAGTCTGTTATTTTGTTTTTAACTAGGTAGCAGTCTGTGACATCTAAATTAAATGTTGGAATAATAGCTATTCAAAATTTTCTATGGACTCAAAACAATAAAAAAGTTTTTCTTACACTTTTTTTTAAAGTGGGAAAAATATGTGTTTTTCTCTCTCCCTATTTCTTTCTCTCTCTCATTTACACACATATACTTTGTATATTTAGGGGCAAATGTTTTATTTGGTAATCAAAATTCTAGCTTAACTTCTAGTCACAATACAAAGACCTTTCTGATGGCACCATCATAAGCAAAGCAATCCACATGTCTAATAGAAAGCAATGTAATGAACAATGAGTTCCAGGCAAGTTTAACATAGCGCATAATCATGATGCAATGGGGAATTCCTTACGACAGAACTCAGAACATCTGTGTGAAGCAGTAACCCCTTTAAAACTTACATAATGTAGTTTTAAACAATTCTATATATGTGGTTACATGGATGGTAAATGGTAGTTCTTATGGCTCCTGTGCTCTTGCTTTCTACAAAGGATGGTGCTCTTAGCTTGTCTGTGTACACTTGATGTCCAAAGCAAAGAGAACCAAAGTTGTTATGTTCATCACATACCTGCTTCCTGGAGTGAGTGACACTGCAAATTCCCCAGGTCACCACGGATGAAAAGTTGAAACTGACATTACAGCTAGAAAGAAATCCAAGGCTGCCATGAAGAAAGTGGGTATTCGAGGGAAGAAGAAAGAGATGCAGATTGCCAGGGAGAACAATATCAGATCTTGTAATACAGAGAATACACTTGTCACTTACTGGGAATTTAATGAAGAGATTTAACTCTTTAAAAAAAACTAACTAGTTGAAATGCCGTTGTTGAAAAATAGAACTAAAATTCTATATACTTTCCACACACCGATTTTGCAAACTGATTTTCATAAGTGTAAGGAAACAGATGTTAAATGAGTTATCCAGAGTTGTAGACTTTGGGATAGAGAAATATTGGAAAGCCAAACCTATGTCTTTCCTAGAATATGGAAGGTGCTTTTTCTTTTCTACTAGTAATTAATTATTGAATACCTTTGATAAATTACAGATGCAAAGTCTTAACATAGATTTAAAAAGCCAAAACAGTAAAATGAACTGGTTTTCCACTCTTTTAGTCCACTTGAGACAAGTTCTGGCCATGAAGGTATTTGAAATAGCAAAATTCCTTTACTGGATCTCAGTGACCACACCGTAAGCAGGGTTCTCGTACACATGCTCTGTACAATTGTACTTTGTTATTTTTTCCTTTAAATAGGTAAGTCTTCATTTATCTCTTCCTCCTATACATTTAATAACATCATTGTAAAATCTTGACTGTATTGACTTTTTGCTTAAGTCATTTAAACCTAGGCCACCTGACCAGCTGATTCCCTTTGTACTTTAGTGCTATCCCTTCAAGGTTAAAATAACGTATTTTGGCAAAGTACAAATTCCCTGCTTTGACCATTTAAAAATGATCAAAATATATATTTTTAATATTACTACAAGGCATTCATATTAACATATATCATAGCTAGTAGTAAATATGGTAGGATTGAAAATTATGGAATCGATGTAACTAGATCTTCTGATTCATTGGTGTTTGTTTTTATTTGGGTTCAATCCACCAAGAAATGGGGGATAAAACAGGAGGCTAAAATAATTCTGTATTTTAGCAAGCAACAAGCTAATTCCAATGGTGGGCTGTAATCCATTCTGTGTGAGAAACTTAATTATAAGTTATTAAACATTGTAGTGAAAAGTGAACAGTGCTGAATGAATTAATCCCTTGAAAACTAGTTGATATTTTTATTGTTTATTTTTTCCAAGTAACATAGACTGGGCTAATTTGACATCTACCAAGAGTGAACTGCTTTTTGTATTTTAAATGACTAGGTATACAGGTATATAAAAAACAGAAGCAAAAGGCATGTATTAATGTTTTCTATTAGAAGGGCTCCATGTTAATCTCTAGCAATTCAATCTATGCACAGCTTCTTGATAGAAAACATAAAAGTTAAGAAAATAAGGATCAATTTTATCTTCTTACCTCTGTCCTTGTTGAATGAAAGGAAGTAAGTACATCTGTGAATGGTATTTGCATTTGTAATTCTCAAAGGAGAGATTTGCAAGGAATGAGTTCAGTCAATTCCAAATATTCCTTATTACATTATTATTATTACCATTTTCTCTAAAAGCAAACAACAGCAAAGTAATGCTCTCTTTGATGGTACATGTGGAAAGTATACTTTGCAATGATGCCCAGTCAAGGTAGGAGGGATGCCTAGCTAAACCATGAGAGAGAACAAAGTATCCTTTACCACAGAGCACCAAATCCTGTCCTTATTCACATTCATTCTTATGCAGAACAAGATAAAGAGGATTACATTATCCAGGTCAGCATCAGCCAAACTCTACACAGGTTATTCTTTTATAGTCAGCAAAAGCAAGGTTCTTCTCATCCTTATCAGAATGTCTTAAAGAGGCCATTAGTATTTCCTGTCACTCTGAGAACCATGTACTCTTACAAAGTGGCTCCTAAGTCCAGCTTGAAGGGGTTTATGCTGTACCTGCAGGGACAGGGATATCTTTAGCTATCTCATAATTCAGAGAATCACTTAAGGATTCAAGATGATGGAGGCTTTTTTCTATTTTGCTATCTTTAAAATGTTACCTTGTTCACAGTGTTATTCAAATCTTCCAAGATGAATTCTATAGACTTGATTATCAGAAGACAAAACCAGATACTATTCTGTGTTCCAAACAGTTCAGCAGTTTTGGTTAAAAAATGCATATATGTATATATATGCATATGTACATATATATTTGTATTATTCAAAATGAGGACTTTAAACTCAGAAATAAGAAGAGAAAAACATAGATGACATGAGAGCTTTGATTGACATAACTGGGTTATGTTCTTCCCTGGTAGAGGAGCTTTTCAAAAACAGCTAGAGAGCTAACTGTACACGTTGATTTTAAGTGGGATGTCACTCTAATAAAGAAAAATTCTGTCTTCATCTATCTGCACAACATGAATTTTCCCTTAAAACAGTGTATATAATTCAGAATTTCCAAGGTGGTTTTAGTCAATTGTCTTCCAAATATTTATGTCGCTCATCTGTTCCAAATATTTTGAAATATTCAGATATAGTCTGCTTATACATCTCATTTACTTCAGTAAATTTAGGGTTATGGTTTAATGTAATCCATATGCTTATTTTTTGTTGACATTATGGACAGGAGATGAGGGAAAATTATGTAAACACTGATTTGAACTTAACATTCTCTATTACTAAAAAGCTTCAAAATGTTTTATCATGAATTTCTTTAATATTTTCCAGCCTTTTTTAAAAAGCAAAGCAAACACATTTTTTTTGCACATTTGTAAATCAGACTGAATTGCACTTGGGTTTTTCTTTTAATATTCATGTATTCATTCTCTTAGCAAATATTTATTGAATTCTTAATTTGTAGGAGATACAGTGATACAAGGAACACTCCCTGAGCTCAAAGTTTATAATCTAGTTAAAGAAATGGCATGCATACAAATAATTACAGAAGAGAGCACATATTAAATGTCACAGAAAGATAGGGAGGAGAAAAGCAGTTCAGATGAAGGTGAACCCACTTCAGGCAAAATCTTATTATATGAGCCCACGAGGCTTTCCAATCTCTGTTGGTGTGCTAGATGTTTATTTGGTGCTTTCCTGTGCACCAAGCTCTGAGGGAAATGGCAGCATATTAAATTAATTACCCTTGATGAGTGTAATGAACCTCTGGCTTTGTCTTATTTTGACATCAAATTGTTCAAAGCCTACTTACTTTAGGTACATTCTAGCTGCATTTTTTAAAAAGAATATAAATCTATGTAGATCAAATGAAGACTGTATAATGTGTTATGGTGTCATTATGTTCAAATTTGTTCGTGATAATTATTATTTTTCTAAGTACGTGTTTCTGAAAAGTAGAAGATAAAAAGACATTGCTATCTCAAGATTCTGGCATCTTGAACCTCCCAAGGAGGTAAGAAAGAATGATTATTGTCATGACTCATTTTGATGTCACTTGACATCAGAGAAATGTCATCCCAAATAGCATTTTTTAATAGCCAGGGTACTGAGAAAAAATAAATAAAAGTTCAATCAAGTGAACTGTAATAAATCTACTAAATCTTCAGCCCAGAATAAATGGCATTCCTAATCATTGTTGCTGATGTTATTTGGTCCATCACATCTTGATTCCCTGGAGATTAAGTAAAAGGCAAAATAGAGCTTGTTCTGACTTTGGTTTTCCTCCATGGCAAATAGAAAGATACTAAATATAAAGTTAGTATTGGTATATAAAATCAAACTTCCTCCTAGTATGGAGAAAAAAAATTCAGCTGTACTCTGTAGAAATCTATTGAGTCTTGAATACAGAGAAAGCACAAACTTTTCTTCCCTTTCTCTCCAGGGATTACATAGCTTAATTCCAGACAAGAATTCAGTAGGCCACAGTAGTACCTGCTTTCTCTGGAGTGGTCCACAAATATTGGTCCTGTTCATGAGTCTCTAGGAATTGAACCCGATCATTTCATTAAATGTAAGTTTGTCTTACACACACCTTCTAACTTGATCTGAGTTTCCTACCTTCACCCTGTGAGCTCGATGCCCAGATGAGCTTTCAGATGCCTTTTCTAGAAGCAGATGAACTGTTGTCAGTAGTAGGCACACATACAGCTGACCTCAGAGACATGCATGACTTCTTTAGGCTAACAAAATGCTCTCATTCACCCATCAGTAAAGGCAAGAAACTTTGTCAGTAGTAATCAAAAGTTTAATCTGTAGGGTCTAAGTATGTGGCCAGTGTCAGCCAATGCGTCAATCAAGTGTTCATTTAAAAATCTTAGTCACAAAAGAATACAGCCTTAGTTATAGTTGAGAGTCTGAAAGTATTATGGAGGAACAGAGGAGAAAAACAGCATACAAAGTATCTCATTCATTCCATCTTCCTAGGGTCAGTGCTAAAATCTCTTAGTATAGTGTCAAGCATTGTTCATGCAATAGCTTTTGAATCTCAAAACACAACAGTCAAACGCCATACATTTAAGGATAAAATAAAATTACATATGCGAAATAATTAAAATAGATTTACATGCATGACCTTCCAATGGCTCTTTTTTTTTTTTGGTCTTTTTCTCAACTTATCAAGATTTCTTCAGAGAACTTCTGATGCCAGGTTGTAATTAAGGAATCAAAAATATGAATCAGGCTAAATCTTCAGGGTGAAATTACACCCAGGCTGTGGCCATGCTATCTTGCTAAATAGATCAAGATCAAGTGGATAAATAGGGCTGAGGACAACATACTTGAGGGTAGAACATTTACAGAACCATTAAGAATATCTTAAAGTTGGTTATCTATTAATAGGTTTTTCAGGGTTTTAAGTGTGATTTTTCTAGAAAATGTAAATGTTTAATATCTTTCATCTGCTACATCTTCAAGAGACACAGCATAGATCATAAACATTCTAGTTTCTAATATTATTTCCCCTCAAAGAACTTCCTCTAGCCGCCCGAGTCATTTAGAGATCAAATAGTAAAGCTTAGTTTCTACTTTTCTCATCACCAAGAGAAATAATGAAGATTATAATTATCTAGATGTTATCTACTACTGCAGCTTAAGGTAACTGAATTTTGAAATTCTGTCAAATAATTATATCTCATGGAAAATGCTTTCCTTATTTCAACCTATTTTTAAATTCATTTTTTAAAGGTAGAAATTAGTATAAATATATTCTGCAGTGTGTCTGTTTGATCATTTTAACCACAGAGGAAATTTTCCCTCTGTCTCTCCCTCCCTCCTTCTCTCCCTCCCTTGTTTCACATTTCACTTGACATTACAATATTATACTGATCACATCTGTTTACCTGCAAACTATTCCAGTCATAACCAAAGGATGGCTATCATGATTCTTTTTTCTTTCACCCTCTTTTTCTAGACTATACGTAAATTACTTTCACCTTTCCCTTCCAACAGTCATGTGATAGGAAAAATTAGTAAAGAAGAAGAAAACTTTGATCTGCTTTACAACACATGATACAGTAGAAGTTTGTATTACTGATTGGATATAACATTCTGCTATGGCCATGGGCTCTGGTGTATCTCCTGGTAGAGTTCTTGGCTTGCTTTTGCGAAGCCCACAGCTCAGTCTCCAGCACAACCAAAATAAGAGGAAACGATAATACAGTGTAGGTAGCCATACTGCCTAATAATTGCTTTTGTCCTAATTATTAGGCAATTTATTTTGGAGATGTTTTTCTATCTATCTATCTATCTATCTATCTATCTATCTATCTATCTATCTATCTATCTATCTATCTATCTATCTATCTATCTATCTATCTATCTATATCTATCTATCTATCTATCTATCTATCTATCTATCTATCTATCTATCTATCTATCTATCTATCTATCTATCTATCTATCTATCTATCTATCTATTTATTGCCAGTCATGGGCTTGAATTCATGACCTGGGCTTTGTCCCTGAGCTTTTTCTGTTCAAGGCTACTACTCTGTCTCTTTGAGAGACAGCTCCACTACCTGGTTTTCTAGTGGTTAATTGGAGCTAAGAGTTTAAAGGAATTTCCTGCCTGGGTTGGCTTCCAACTGCAATCCTCAGATCTCAACCTCCTGAGTAACTAGGATTACAGACAAAAGCCACCAGTGCCCAGTGAGATGATTTTCTTAAAGGGGCAATAAGGACAGATAACATATCTTGTCTCTCCAATAAGGAGTTGCATTAACACAATTAATATAATGTATTATACAATATGTATTTTGATGTGATGTTAATATATACAATATATATTAATCATTTAAAATTTGTCAAAATAATTGTTTGAAAAACAGAAACAGAGAGATGACTTGAATGTTGTGATTGGGTTAGAAACTCATTTTCTATGCAGTTTATGGAACATGGGCAATAGAATTATTATATTAACCTTTAAAATGTCTGCATTCCAATTTCATTTCCAGTTTTCATTACGCCCTGGTAATATTCTTAGGACACGTTTCACTTACTGAGGATTAGTGCCAACTGGGGCAGATGATAGCTCCAAAATAATCCTCCAGAAATGCCCAGATTCAATTATTCTTCCTTAAAATGATTTAGTTTGAATATATATGGTGGGAGAGAGTTTTATTTTAGAAGCAAGCAGAGAATTTTTTTTTTAGTTTTTCCTTGCAAAATAATGTTCTGAGCTGATGGTGTCTCATTTAGGTCTCATCAGAAACCATGAAAGCTGTAATATACTTTGATTATAATGCTAAATATCAAGCCGCACAGAGAAGAACACCATTTAGCCAGGTGTGGTTTATACAGATTTATGAATAATTTGTTTTCAACCCTGAAGATACTTTTGTTTTGCACAGGAAGCACATTTTGTGGATCTTAGAGAACCAAAGAAAAAAGTAAATCGTTTGATTTTAGATTGCCAATGATTATCTTATTATAAATAAATAAATAAATAAAAATATAAAGCATATTTGCTTTCCTTAAATTGACAACTTATAAGGCATTTTTCTTTATGGAGTTGCAGTATCATTAGTATTCGTTGTACAAGTCATTGAAAATTTTGCCTATTAAACATTCTAATATCAGAGTCTTGTTTTAGTTTTAATCATTGCTTTATATGGAAAATAATAGGAAACAGGAAAAAAACTATGAAAACACAGTTTTTAAAATACAATGTATTGTTTTATTTATATGCTCATTTATACTTAGCTTAAAAACAAAGTGTTCTTTTATTTAAACATGTAGTTCTAGAAAAATCCTGAAATAAACGTTTGATGACATGCATAAGTCAACTTTCTGGTTTTCAAATGAATCAGTGCTGTTCTTCAGATTTCTGACATAAGAGCTTTTCAGGAGAACATGTACTGCATTGGATACCTAACGAGAAAAGTTTTCATAGAATGATTAGTTATTGTAGAAGCTCGTGATTCTTTGGGTTTAGCTGTCACCCCAGCCTACAATTGAAAGGAACACATTTCTGCTGATAATCAAGCATATTAAAGACTGATTTTCTTAGTAGTGTTGCTAAGGATGAATGCATGATATTGCTGAGTGCTTTGTGTTTTCCCCCTCCTTACAGAGATAAACACAATTTCAGTAAATACACATTTCAATTCATACAACATACAATCACTTCCATTATTTCAAGTGCACTGAACTCATGTATAAAATACAATTTATTAATTTGGGAATAAGGTTAAAAGGTAATACTCCTTATTTGTTGATATACCGTTGAATTTTTTTTTCCAACTGTAGGGCTTGAACTCTGGGCCTGGGTTTTATTCCTGAGCTTTTTAACACAGGCAAGAGTCTACCACTTTGAGCCACAGTGGTACTTCCAGTTTTCTGGGGAATAATTGAAGATTAGAATCTCAAGGACTTTCCAGTCTGGGCTGGCTTTGAACCTTCATCCTCAGATCTCAGCCTTCTAAGTAGCTAGGATTACAGATGTGATCCACTGACACCTCACTTCCATTTAACTATATATACATATAGTATATATTATTATATACATATACACATATATATATATTTACTCTTAATCTGTCATCTACCATCAAATACTAATTAATTTATCAAAATTTTATTGCAAATAAAGCACCATGTCTTACTTTTGGACCACTTATGAAGCAAGGAATAAAAATTCATAGTCATAAATGCAAACATTTTAATGATTAAATTTATTATAATTTGATAATTTTACTTTTTGCTTCTCATAGCCTTCTGTTTGTTACCAGTTTGTAATCAAAACTGGGTTCCTATACTGCATTTTAATACAATGAAAGCCAGCTTTTTTATTCCCAGATGTCCCAAACAGATTCTTTATCTCTCCTGTGGGGAAATATGTTCTTTCTGTCATACAAATAAATGTTTTGATGCAGGAACGAATTTGAGAGAGATCGAATTGATCGTTTAGGTAGATACAATTATCCTATACTTTTTCTTAGCATTATTTTTTTAAAAGGACCAGTAATGACATGTATTCACTTTCAGTTGTAAATTTGATCAAGGTATAATTACAGAAATTAAGCATACTCTCTAGATGAAAATGGTACCCAGTAGAAGTCCTCAGTGCTATACAAGAATATTTAAATTGCTATATGTAAAATGAGAATGCTTTGGGAAAGGAAAGGCAAGCCTACTAACTCTGATCCTTTCCCTCCTCTTTATACAGAGTCTTTGCTATGTAATTCAGGCTGTGCTCAGTCTGTGATCCACCTATCACAGCTTCCCAGATGTTGAAGTTATAGGCATGTACTACTACATTTGGCTTTGCTATTTCATTTTTTCACTAGTCATTGATTGTCACCTGAGACTGAACAAATACAAACAAGATGTAGTACATGTACATGACCAGTTTATTTTTAATTTTACTAAGCTAGTTACACAAAAAGAAAAATGTAAAATTTTCCTAAAGAAGATTCTATATAAACTTGAAACTTTTGTAGCCTGAGTCTAGGTCATGTGTGCTTATCCAAGAAGATAATACTGTATTAGAATCTTTTTTGGGGGGGGGGTCCTGGTTGTGGGGCCTGAACTCTGGGCCTGGGCGCTGTCCCTCAGCTCAAGGCTAGCACTCTACCACTTGAGCTACAGCACCACTTCCGGCTTTTTCTTTTTGCTTATGAGGTGCTGAAGAATCGAACCCAGGGCCTCATGCATGCAAGGCAAGCGCTCTACCACTGAGCCACCTTCCAAGCCCTGTGTTAGAAACTTAACAGTAGTAATTTCAACGTTAATTAGTCATACCTACACTCAATCAGATAGATAGATAGATAGATAGACATTCTATGTGCATAACATATCTCTCTCTATATATATATATAGATAGATATATCAAATGTACTTCAGAAAAATGGCCACTAAACTAAAATTTTTCAGGGTATGTCAAATTTCCAATATTCTATCTGGATTTCTTAATATTATATTGAAATAAATATTGGAGAATTCATATTTTTACCTCTAAAATGTTTCATGTTGTATATAAAACAGTATCACTAAATACACAGATGCTTAGACACACGTATACAAATATACATATATTCTATATACATGCACACACACATACACCACAGTTGGTTATATTTGCTTAAGAAAATAGAATCATAACAGTCTTGATACCAGTTACAAAGTAATCTGTAAATAAGAACAGGAATTTCCTCAATAAAAGTCTCTTTTGTTGTGCCACAGATACTATGTTTTAAATTTACTCTTGTACTTTTTCCTTATTGTATCAGAAATGCACTATGTGAGCCCTGCACTTACAGTGTGATAATAAGGAATGTCTTTTCTCTACAAATGTGTCATCTCATTCTTTAGCTTTAGTGCTGGTTCAAGAGGTTAGACCACCCACATTTTCAGCAGATTTATTAATACTGTGAAACTGCTGAATCACAATCTTGAACCTGCAGAAATTAAAGAGAATGGCACAAAAATAATTTGAAGCACAATTGCTACTGAAAACATTTTTGAACACATATCATAGTTAAGATATAATAGCAATCTTAAAACTCACAGGCTAAGGATTTCCAAATGATTTGTCCTTTTATAATACAGACAGCAGTTTGTTTCCTATTCTTACAATAGTAGAATTGTCATTTTTATCCTAATTGCTTATACTGAAGAAAATAATTGTTGACTAGTAGATATAATCTCTTTAGCATAATAAAAACAGCACTGACCACATCTTAGCTAGCAAATATGAAATATGAATTTGAGGCAAAAATATGAAAAATAGGTATACTAATTAAAATCAGTTTAGATAATAGATACATAACTTTGTTTTTTATTTTTTATTATGTAACTTTGAAAATGCATATAATATATAATCATTGCACACAATTGTATTTCTGCTAGTGACTGAACCCAAGACTTTTTGCCTACTAGGCATAGCTAGGTATATGCTTTACCATTATGCTATATCCACAGTCTTTATATAAATTCTATGCAATGTGTGATCATAGCTTGATACTGTAAAGGGAAAAATAATTCAAAGATAAAGAAGTAAGACAAAAAGTTGATATGCATTGAAAACAGTGAATTAGAAATAAAGTTTTGTTTTTTTCTTATACTTTTGAACTACTTTTCTTAAAATCACCAGAAGCTAGAGAATGCATTCTCCTTCACAGAAATTCCTGACTGCTGACCCATTTGTGAGAATAATTATTTATTCACTTTATCTTCCATAGTATTTCAGTGCTTACTAGAAGGGATTGTTGAAGATGAATCTATGGTGAGTTGGAAGGGTAAATAAAGTGAACTAAGTCCCTCTTTTACTCCCTTCTCAAACTGTTCACTCTGGAGAGGACGAAGTCTTTCCATCTCAGGACATTTGGGACAAACCAGTGGGAATCTGAGCCTGGGGCCTGTGTCTTAGGCCTGGAATCTCAGGCGGCTGAGATCTGAGAACCCTGGACCCAAGCCAGACGGGGCAGAAGCATTCATGAGATTCCAGTGTCTAATCATACAAAAAAGTCAGAAGTTGTGCTATGGCTCAAGTGGTAGAGTACTAGCCTTGAGTAAAAGAAGCTCAGGGACAGCGCCCAGGCCCTGAGTTCATACCTCAGAACCAACACCAAAAAATATCTAAAAATTAAAAAGAAGAGATCTGAGTTGACCTACATCCTAAATTATCCTAAAATCATGCTTTATGTTTATGAGTCTAGTAAGACTTGGCATATTCATCTTCTTCCCAGTCTTTAAAGTTTGAGAAATTTCTGCTCTTTGTGTTTCTCACGTATGGATAGATAATTCATTATTACGGTTTAAAAGGATTTCCTACTGTGGCACAGCTGGCACAGGTGAAATAAATTAAGTATGAGCAAGCAGCACCTCTGTAAGATTTCATCTCCACTCTGGTTAATTATAAAAGTCAGAACTTTGAAGATAAAATTTGTGAAGATGTTGAAATGCAGATAATATATTTGGAGATATGTTCGATTTGATGATGTGTTATTTTGGAGTCTTAAGTTTCTAAGTTCTGCATAAGTTAAGGAACTCTAAAATGGAAAATAGATTCTCTGCTCTCTCCAGTGAGATTGGAGTTGATCCAGTCAGAATTCTAAATTTGATGATTAATAGCATAGGGTATGAACACTGAGAAAATAAATAAGTAGAAGCTGGCATGATCCTTTTGATTATAATTGAAATCATCTGAAGCAACTGTATAAAATAGTGGCTTCTGATTTATACAAAGCATTTAACCAAAACACTCATTATAGTCTTTAATGAACTGTTCTGTCTCTGTCTATTCCTCCCATTTTCCTCCTTCCCTCCTCTCAGCTACTAGATGTTTGCTTATTATGTAACGAAGTCTAGTAATGATATTTCCAAGAATCTAGGTGTTGATTTAGGGTTTCAATTTACGTTAATGTTTAGAGTTGTCTTAAATGGCCTTGAATGGCCAGTTGAATGAGAGGCCAAACCCAATAGGATTGATTTTATCAGGCACAGGACTACATTTGGCATTTAACTTTAAAAACAAAGCTGTTCAAGTGTGCACTTCTGAGAGACCTAGCTTGCAATGTCTCATGAAAGGTATATCAGAATGGCTACATAAATATTCAGCCTCATTGATAAAAAAGTATACACTTTAGACAGAATGAAGTATTACTCTTTTTGAACACCATATTGATCAGACTTAATGTTGACTATGTATGGGGAGTAAGAACATTGTTTTTTCTTTGTTTGGCTTTTGTTTGTTTGTTTGTTTAGTGGTATTGAGACTTGAACTTAGGCAAGTGCTCTAACACTTGATCCCTACCCCACAATTCATCTTCACTTTTGTTATTTTTCACAATGAGTCTCACATTGTTGTCCAAGGTAAAGTTAGGACAGTGATCCTTGCACTTAAACTTCATGTCTAGCTGGGATTACAGGCATGTAGCTTTACTGTTGTTGAAAACTAAGCTGAAACTAATTCTCTTTTCCATAAGACTCCAAGTTATAAAGGCATTTCTGTAACATTAAGTGGGGAAATTATTGAGCCTTATATAGGGAGATACAGATACAAGTTTGGGAGATTCAAATGAAAGTTCTTAAGCCATCATTTGAAGTCCTGGGTCATATGAGATGTAAATGTAGTAGATCTACCTCAGTATAGAGATTAAAAAAGATAATATGAACTAAGCTAAAAATGAAAAATATTAACTTAATCATGTAGGAAAGCACACATGTGGGTCCACATAGACAGGTATGTACATATGTATACACAAAGTCAAAATGGAAGGTGATTCATTTGTGAGATAGAAATGAAAACAAGCAATCATGTCTATTTGAAGTGTAGTCAGATGGCTGCTTTATTTGGAGAGTATCAGCATGTACAGAGGATAGAAGTTGCCAATGGACAGATTTAGGAACCATGAAGGAGAGACCATCTTAGTTATCTGATAAGGAAAGAAACTGGCATCTACTGTGATGAGTATTAAAATAGAATCTAGTCTATTAAAAAATCTTGTATTATGTTGAAAGATTCACTAGCTCTTAATAAAATTTTGTTGACTATTATGCTAGATATTATGGCACACCTTTGTGTCCTTTCCTGGAAAGTGTGTACTATTATTAAATGAAGAAGCCAGGGAGAAATGCAATTGAATAACTTTGTAAAGATAGGAAAATCAGTAAGTATTCATGATGTACCTCAAACCAAGGATGTCTGAATGAGTTTTCATTTCACTAACATTCTAATCGTGCCTTGATTTTTATGGATTCAAAGCAATTCCAAAACCCCTTCCTTCATCAATATTATAGCCATGATTTACGTTTTGAAAAATGAACTAATGTAGTCCAAAATTGAATTATCTTTGATTTATGAACAATAAGATTTTATGGAAGTTCTAAAAATGCACTAAAAGCACTTTAGTATGTAAATTCTATGCTGACTAAAAGGTGCTATGACTATGTAAGTATAATTAGGCTTTGAGGTTTATGTAACTCCATAAGTACTAAAGAAGAAAAGGAAAACAAAATTATTCATAAAAGGGTCAAAACAAATACGTTCCAATTTTCTGAGAAATCCTAGTATAGTTCCTAGGCAGTATTCAAAGGTAAAATTGTTCCCAACAGTTGTACTCATCATTAAGTATTTTGAGAATTAGCATAATAGTAAGGATACATAGAAGAGAAATTACTGTTATTAATGAGGTCCACAAAAAACATATTCAAAGGAATTATGGATAAAAATGTATTATTACTGTTTTGCTTCTCATTATAAATGTAAAAGTAAGGCAGGTATTATTGCAGGATAATTCACAATCTTTCCACTTGTGTGTGTAACCCACTAGTATGTGTAATCAGATCCTATATAGATCCTATATGATTCTATATTGAAGATATATATGTATATATTGAGACATTTATGTATTTATGAAACAATTTAAAGCCATTGTATTTTATGAAATGAGAAATATTTTATATTGTATATGGCAATACTGATGTAGTCAAGAACATCCTTTGTCTAATACATATGCTAACTTGGATTTATTTATTATTGTATATGTTTCTCAATTCTTTAAAAATCAGGATTGACACAAGATTCACTAGATGATTTATTATACTGAGCTGGGCTGAAGACAGATGGAGTTATCCACTGGGTAAAATCCTTGATCCTGTGCCTGTTTTCTGTTACCTACCCGATATTCTGTTATCGGGTAGGTAACAGAAAACAGATAGTAGATACCTACTTCAGAGAATTATTGCTGGGACTAGATAATATAATCTTTTTTTGTCTGCCTGGAAAAGTGTTAAATAGAAAGTAACTGGCTTTCTACTCATAACTCTCTCAACATACTCTCACCCTGTCTCTGACTTCCCTGAAATAATCTCAGAAGTAATGCAGAATAATTATAAAGATCCCTCTTTACTCAATTTCTAGATTTTAGTTCATGAGCTTATATCATCTAATAGTATTAAGGGAATGTTTTCAGAAATGAATAGGATGGTGAAGTTCCAGCCCTTCCAGCTTCATTCTGTCTGTGGTGTGATTTGGACTTTGCTCAGCTTAACCAGGCTGTCTAGATAGTAGGCATAAATTGCTCAGTAGTCATCTTGGCTCTCAGACCACCCCTTGGGAACTTTAGTGTTACACAGAGGTAGTAAGCCGCATATTCTAGCACAGTGCTTCACCTCAATGTTCCTGTCTTTTATGTCACTTACCTCATTCTGTAACTCTAGTATCATCTCTTGTTACAAGAAGCAAGGGGAGTCCAATTTGAGAGAAACCACATTCCCATCATTTTGCTTTATTACCTCTTAGTTACTGCTGTTCATCCATTCCTTGGCATTGTTTGCAAATGACATGTAGAGGCAAAATACGAGATTTAAAGGATTCCGTTGATATCTGTGGTTAAAGCCATTTCGTGGCAAATCCCTTGTAGTTTCAGGGAGACAGTCTTATTATCTCCAGACCACTGGTCAGATGTCATCAGCCTGTACCTTGGTATAGAAACTCTTCTTGGGAGTGTACAGCAGTGAACTACTGGAGAAAGGGTGGGTTGTGCATGTTTTTTTCCCCAGAAAATACAAAGTTACAATAAATGGAAATTTAATATCAAGTCAACCTCAACTCTTTTTTTTTTTTTGGTCCGGTCGTGGGGCCTGAACTCTGGGCCTGGGCGCTGTCCCTCAGCTCTTCAGCTCAAGGCTAGCGCTCTACCACTTGAGCCACAGTGCCACTTCTGGCTTTTTTCTTTTTGCTTATGTGGTACTGAGGAATCGAACCCAGGGCCTCAGGCATGCAAGGCAAGCGCTCTACCACTGAGCCACCTTCCCAGCCCGTCAACCTCAACTCTTTAAAAAAAAAAATCCCACTTTCCACTAGAATTTTTCCACACCACTTCCAACAGGGTCAGTATAACTTTCCTTACTTATGTTACAGAAGGATTGTTTTACTATGAAAGATTTTCACCAGGAGATTTGAACCTAGAATACTGGGTTTTCCCTAATTTTTAAGTCACCTGGTTGTATAACTATAAAGAAACCTAGTCATTCTGAGGAATAGAGAAACTTGGAGCTGTTGTTAGAATATACCAGGAAAAGAAAGAACACCAGGAAATTAAGTTAAACTTTGTTAATTCTGGCTTCTATGTTTACAAGCAAGCACCAGCTCTCTTGAAATGAAAAACTCTGAAGGAAAAGAGTGCAAAACATATTAGTATGATGGAGTACAAGAAAGATGGGCATGAACTATGAAGCATTAGAATGCTAACTAACGTTTGTTCTGGGATGGCACATGCATTTTTTTCCCAGCCTCAGAAATCTTTACAAGAACAGAAATAGGGCATCTGCCTCGCCTGTCACTTTCATTTCCAACGCATCTAAAAACTTGGTAAATTAAGAGCAAACATGTAGATTGTATGTAATAAATACATGTTTAGGCTAACACATTTGTTTTTCATACATCTTGTTATTAGACACTGATTCTATATGTTGGGAAGGTGTGAGATGAATCAGAAATGTAATGCTGTGAACAAAAATATTCAAGTGAACATTTAGCTCAAGGTGGGACCTAGGAAGATACATGTCCTCTCTTCCTTCCAGATACTCCAACACATGAGAATATAAAAACTTTTAACATGACTGTGTATTACTTGAGGCGTGGGTGGGTAGAGAACTCAAGGGAAAATGGTGTAGAAGTGAAGCAGTGGAACTCAATGGACACTGGTGAAAGTGAACTGTACAACTAGAGACCAGAGAGAGGGACTGAGAGAGAATGAAAGCATGGAAGACTCTGTACAAAAGGAAAGGTACTCATCACCTCACATATAATTGCAATCCCTCTGTACACAATAACAGCAAAGTAAATTTTAAAAATCAGAAAAATAAAAGAACAAGGTAATGCATCCCTCCTTAAGCCATGTATGGAATCTAGCTAAGTGGTAGACTTGAAGCAGAGAACGTCAATTTTTCCCAATGATTTCTCAAAGCAGCAGACCATGAAACACAATTTAATTTTGTCCTAATGATAAGAGAAGATATTACCTTGTCACCACCAAACATGTACCACATATTCCTCTCTCTATGGCTTTTATTAGCTTAAAACCCTGAGCTGTTAAGTGTAGCATAAAACTTCTGTGAAATTCTGCTGCTTTACAGCAAAAGAACAAATTCTTTTAATTGGAAGATTGCAGAAAGAGTGGTGAGGGGAAAAAAGGGGGGAAGCTTTTAAAATTTGGGGTGGTTTAGAAAAATATCTACATGTTTCAGCCAAATTGCCAATGCTCCGAGAGTCAGCTTCATCCGATATTACTAATGCAGTGCTTTCAGTGTGCAGCAAATTAGATCTTGAACACATTATGGGCCAAGTGCTATCTTTTTACACTCATGTGTAATCCCTAACAGGTTCCAATGGGAAATGTACATGGTGACTTGAAAGCAATTTCATCATTATTTTTCCACCTTGATTCTGATTCAGTGAAAGAAATGGAAAGAAACAACTATATACAACCTAGTGGTAACAGCAATAATCAATTTAATAGTAATAATAATAATCGTTACTTATATAGCACTTTTCTGATACCAGTGAGTTTTATGCAACTTACCATTACATTACATATGTGAGATGGATTAAATTTAATTGCACATATAAGAATTTTCACAATGAAAATGTCACATTAGAATATCAGAAAAAAAATAAAGGATGCCTTTCTGTTTAAAAGAATAAAACCATGACTTTAATTATGCCAAAGGGTCAAGCATCCCTAATGTATCATAGGAGTGATTTATTCCCTTTAAAATCTGTAGGCATTTTTGTAATTATACATTGATTTTTAATTTACATTTTTCTTAAACTGTTTATAAATCTTGTTTTTACAATTTCCTTCTTTTGCTTGTCTACATGTTTCTATTTGCATTTTATTTAGTTGTTTAGTTTTGTTTTCACTTGCTAATTTCTTCTTTTCTGAAGTATTCACCAGGATATGGGCTCCCAGCAAGTGACTCTGAGTCGGTATCTGAGTTATTCTGACAGCTTGCTGATCCCTCAGTGTACAAACTAAACCCTGTTGTGTGCTGGCTGGTCAAAGCACAACTCAGGAGTTCACCTTCTCTAGAACAATGCAACTCCGTAATGAATTCTAGAGATGCTATTTTGGGTTCATTTACCTTTTTTGTTAGAAGAATGCTATGATGTGCAGGTATTTAGGGTAAAACAAGGAAAGTGTTTTGGAGGTGTTACATCCTGTTAGAAAGTGATAAATCCCAGAAGAAAGACCAAGGGCCAAAGGAGGAAAATGGTTAAGATTATGGGGAGAGTCGCTGCATGTAGTTCTAATCAAAATGGTTCACTTGACTGATTTCAAGGAGAGGGACTTGAAGAATGTTCTAGAAATAAGACATGGAAACTAAATTTGGAGATGACGCTATTTATTGGGGAGGCAACAGAAACTGGTGTGTTCAGTGAAGAGTTAACTTGGAAAAGTAGATGAAGTTTGAGAGAGGCAGAGAGAGAGAGGAGAGAGTCAGAGAGAGACTGAAAGAGCATTTTTATCTGAGGCAGATTGCTTAGCCTATACTACTTTCATAGGGTAAATATGAAGCACCAAACAGGAATTCTGGTATTGGAGATAAAACCTGAATGTGACCATGCTCTGCTTGCTGTGCAGGTTGCTCAATGGGAAAATCTGGATAATTAGTTGTGCAAACAATGGCAGAAAATGCTCTGCAGTTCCTACACCCACTTTCAGAAGCCTTCTCACTGCTGCTCATCCTCCTCATCCTTTACTCCGATTCCGCTCTCTGAGCAACAGCCATGTCTCCAGCCCTCAGTCTTCTGCCCTGGAATTGTCACTGGCTCATCCGTCTTATTGACTTTCAATTGAATGGAATATATATAGCATGAGCATCCCACATTGACACTTACCAAAAATTTTCTACAGATAAGTGTGTGTGTGTGTGTGCACACACGCACGTGTGCCAGGAGGCAAGTTTAAACTCAAGGCTGGCACTCTACCACTTGAGCCACAAAGCTTTAAGATGGTTAATTGGAGATAAGAGTCTCACAGACTTTCCTGTCCAGGATGACTTCAAACTGAGATCCTAACATCTCAGTCTCCTGGGTAACTAGGATTATAGGCATGAGCCAATGGTACCCGGCTCTACATCTTATTTTGATTGCTCCTCTGAGGCCATAGATTATGTGTCAGTGTATTAGAGAAAATATTTTTAAACCTTTTTTTTGTTGTCACTAAATGGAAATGTTGCCTTGGCTTTATTTTGCACAGTAATTATTGGTTTAATAACTTGATTTGGAGCATCCTTGTTTTCAGGAGTGTTTCAGTTTCAGTATGAGATTGGCTATTAGTGCGTTTTATTGCTTACAGAGGAACGCCTATGCATGCAGCAAGCAGAACATAAAGCCCAAGGGATGACTTTAGCAGTGGAGTTTCTATTATCAAGTAGATCTGAAAGTATACAGAGGAAAAGCAATATAAGGAAAATAATAATTAGGCAAAACTCTCAGAAATAATGCTCATGTAAATGCATTGGGACAGTGTGATAGATAAAACTTCCAAGGGCAAACCTTAGGAAATGAAAGCTAAAATGGGATCAGCCGAGATTCACAGTGGCACAGAATGGAGTGACAGAAGGAGGACATTTATGATTACAGGAAAGGAACTTCAGAGTAATGAAGGGGAGAGGTTTCATCTTATCAACATAGCAATTGAGAAGAATGGTCGTAAAACTTTATGACTTTAGCACAAAATCTGGTGCAAAGAAATATTCCAGGAGACCATGTTAACTTAATTTTACTGTGCTAAGGTATAATGGCTCTTTATATTGTAAGCTGAACAATTCAAGGTGGTAGCTTTGTTATGATCTAAGCACTCTTTGGGGAACTTTCTAGAAAACTGAGCTACTGGTGATGCTAATTTGAAAAGAAGCTTCTATAGATATTTAAAGATGTTTTTATTCTTTTTTCTCATTTTATTAATATATAAATGATGTGACATTTACATATGCATACATAGTTCTTTGACGACATTTAATTTTTAAAAGAATTTCAAGCCGGGCGCTGGTGGCTCACGCCTGTAATCCTAGCTACTCAGGAGGCTGAGATCGCGGTTCAAAGCCAGCCCAGGCATGAGAGACCTTGAGACTCCTATCTTCAATAAACCACCAGAAAACCGGAAGTGGCGCTGTAGCTCAAGTGGTAGAGCGCTCGCTGAAGAGCTGAAGAGCTGAGGGACAGCGCCCAGGCCCAGAGTTCAAGCCCTCCAACCGACAAAAAAAAAAAATTTCACAACCTCATTAAGAAGTTATATTCACTTTCTCTATCGATACAAATGTTACTTGTACCATAAATCATACATTACATGATAAAAATCAGTTACCATGACCATACAAGATGATGCTAAGCGAAATGAACCCCAAGATAAGGATACAAGCAGTTTTATCTTTCTTGTTGTTGATTTTAATGTATTTATAATTTACCATATGATTTTTTTTTTGTTTCTTTGTATGTTCTTCCCCCATGATATAACCCCTGTTGTCACTGTATTTGATTCCGGTGCCCTGCATCTTGTATATGCATTTTTCTAATTTGGGGAGAGGAAGGGAAATAAAATGCTGAAATAGGGTTGATCCATTGTAAGAATGAGATGTACAAGACACTATGTTGAAAACAAACTTTACAACTTCGGTGGTGGGAGTGGGAAGGAGGAGTTGGGGAGGTGGGAAGGGAAGGGATGGTAGGGAAAAAAAACAAAGGAGGAGGTACCAATTCTCGATAGGAAATGTACTCATTACCTTACTCGTGTAACTGTAACCCCTTTGTACAGTATCTTTACAATTAAAAACAGATACAAAAAAATTTTAAAAAGCTAAAAAAAAATCAGTTACGAAAAACTAATGCCACTGAAATTCAAAACAATTTATCCATACCTAATATAAAAATCAGAAATTAAGTGTTGGATCCCATTTTTAATACGTTTTCATTGTGAAAATACTGTACAGAGGGGCTACCGTTACATGAGCAAGGTAATGAGTACATTTCTGATCCAGCATTGTTGACTCCTCCTCTGATTTTTCCCTACCATCCCTTCCCTCCCACCTCCTCAACTACACCCTGCGATGCTCCCCCTCCTCCACCTAAATTGTAAAGTTCGTTTTTTGACGTAGCGTCTTGTACATCTCATTGTTGCAATGGGTCAACCTGGATCCCCTTCTAAAAACGTATTTCTATAACTTTCACGCATATAAGCTCCCCAGTACGTTACTCTCACACTAACAATGACCCACTTTCATTCTCTGGAATGTCTGTTCTTTCTCTAGTGAACTTTTCTATGGCGGGGGCGGGGGAGCTACACTTTAAACTTATCTGGGAACTCAAACAACGACAAATTCAGCCTGGTCCAACTTCATAAAATATAGAAACATATTTTCTATTATACTTTTGGAAATGAAGTTGTATAATGCCCTAAATTGTTGAAAACCAAGCAAGTTGATGGAAGTTCGATCAACATTTTTTTGATAGCATAGACTTTTTCACAGAATTTTTTGTAATGTTTTTGTAATGGTTTTTTGTAATGTTTAGAACTCTTTCCTTGGAATGAGGTGCTATCCAATATGGTATTTATCACCCGTATGTGGTGGCTTTATACTTGAAGGAGGGATTTTGTCATTAAGGAAATGAATTTTTTGTCGCATATCTCTGATGATTAGTGACATTGAAGTATCTTTCCTTATCCTTGTTAGTCAGTGGCATGAGCTTGAGAAATGTCTAGTTGCCTTACCCTTGTATCTTTTTGTGTGTGTGGTGATGGAGATCAAACTCGAGGCCTACATATGCTAGGCAGACACTCAGTCATGAAGCTGTGTCCCAGTCTTTATGCCTACACTTTAGTTTTTCAGTACAAGTGTTTTGAATTCAGGGCTTTGGAGTGACTGTGTAGTCCTCTGCCACTTGATTTATATCTCTAGCCCTTTGTGTTTTGGTTATTTTTTTAAAAGAATCCCAATTTTGGTCCAGGTCAACCCCAACTGTTATCTTCCTATTTACACTTCTGTCCATAGCTGGATTGATAGCAGAAATCCATCATCACACCTAGCCTTTTCCATGTCAACGAAATCTAATAAACTTTCTATTTGGTCTGGAACTATAATCCTTCTGATTCTCAACCTGCTGAGTAGCTAAAATTATAGACATACACCACTCTGTTTGGCTTCTTTCCCAGTAATAATAATAATAATGATCAGATTGTTTCTTTGCTGTGGAGTTTTTGGACTTCCTTAGATGTTCTGTATACTTACCCCCTGTCACATTACAAGAGTTTTCTCTGATTGTGCAAATTCTCTTTAGTGACAACTTCCTTTTAGTTTGAAATTTTAATATATGTTTTATTTCTTCCTGATTCTTTGGTTTCTCAAGTCAGTGGTTTGATTGTGTGTGTGTGTGTATGTGTGTATATATGTATATAGACATGCATATCTATGCATTCATGTATGTATATATGTATATAATATATGTATATTTGTATATATAGTTTCAAAAATATCTTTATTATCAGCCTGTCATTTTATATTTATTATGCTTGTTAGAAAACATCCTGAATATGGTTCAGTCTTTAAATGTGAACTGTCGTGGAGAAGGCTTCATGAGTTGTGGTGATAATGTGGTCTCTGGTTACCTGCTTTCCATGCATCTCTGGTCTTGGGTGCAAATGAAGCCCATTTGTTCATTGACTTTTCTGTCTGGAGAATCGATCTACTGCTGTCATGGGGTATTAAAATGCCTTGTTGTTATTCCATGGAATTTATTTCTCCCTTTCACCCTAATAATATTTTTTATGTTTGGTTCTCCCATATTGAGAGGAATTTATGTATTAATAATTATATAATGACCTATCTAAAAATGCTTAGTTTTATAAACATGTGTTGACCCATGTTGCATATTAGTGGGTTGGTTAGAATTTTCACCATTTGTACAAAGTACCATTTGTAGAATGCATTTTCCTTATGGATGCATGGTAGCTGTTTAAACTTGATGTTTAAACTTGACCATGTCATTTCTTTAATTGTAGTCTAGACCTACTGAAAACAAACTCCTTTAGAATTGTATTTGCAGTGACAGGATTCCTTAAAGTTTGAAAGCTTGGTAAAGGAATGTATATGTTCCTCACAAAACTATCATATATCTAGTAGATTTGTGGGAATCAGATGATTTGTACTTTACCCATAAAACCTAGTTGGAGGAAAGGATAGAAACTCAAATGGAAGGACATGAAGTATGTTGATGATTGATCTGATTTTACTTCAACAAAAGTGACTGATGAAAGTCAGGTGCTGGTGGCACACGCCTGTCATTCTAGCTATTCAAGAGGCTGAGATGTGAGGATCAGGGTTCAAAGCCAGCCTAGGCAGGAAAGTCAGTGTAACTCTTATCTCCAATAAATTACAAAGGAAAAAAAAAACAGAAATGAAGTTGTGGCTCAAGGATTAGAGTGAGCAAAAGAACCAGGGACAGTGTGTAGTACCAGAGCTCTGAGTTCAAGCCCTAGGACCATGACAAAAAAGAATGAAATAAGATGATCAAATAATGGTCAATAACAATAAAACATATATAGATAGATAGAGAGACAGATAGATAGATAGATCTTAAAATTCCTCTACTCCATTCACTCTAAAGGGAAATAACATTCTATATGTATATGCAAATGTTTCATTCTTTTTTTAAATTAAAAACTTCAAGTTCCCCAAATATCACATATACACATTGTTCATTCCCTCACTTTGGCTCCATGAAGAGACATGTCTGGAAAATAACTTGAAACGTTGGCATCTCTTATATAGAGACAGAAATAATGAGATGTGGGAATTAGGAGACATGTGCACTCAGATCATTAATCATAGTAATTATTATTAACATTATGATTTGAGGTCTCTTTTGTATTGGAACAAGGCATAGTTTCCAGATCAAAATACATTCATTCACCCTCACGCACATGCATGTAACAGACTGTGGTAAAGTTTGCTCTTACCTGGGATCCTTTTGTATATTTCCATCTTGTGATATGAAAAGGGCTTGGGTTAATTCCATTCTCATAAGTGTTCTTTTGAAATTAATAATGTAATTGATCAGCCTATAATCTTCAGCAAATTCATAACTTGTGAGGAGAAGGATTGTGTTTACATGGAAGCATTTGAACTAGTTTTGTACACCACTTGGTGGAAATTTATTCCATAAGAAATAATTTAGTTACACTGTGCTATAGTATTGTCCAGTGGAATCTATTTCTATATTAAAAAATGAATTGAAAATTTTAAAGTTAATTTGTGTAATAAGTGTTCAGGCACATTGATCATTTTCTTCTTTGTCCTTTCTTCTCCCTCTCATTCCCTTCTGCTGCTCCACAATCTCATCCCCCTCCCTTTACCCCTTTCTCCCCCCTCCCGCCCCTTTCTACCCCTACTCTACCCTCAGCATTGGACTTTAAAAATGTAAGCTATAATAGTACGATTTCTGTGTCAAAGTTGAAGAACATAAAGAATCAATTCAAAATCAGACATGTCACTCATTTTGAGATGCTTTATAAAAAGCCTCTGGAGGAATGGACCAGCCCAATACTTTAGTACATAGAAAAATAAATTGAAGAAGGAAAGCCCTGAAGTATTGGAGATTGGTTACTCTATAAGAAATGGCCATTTTTAAAAGAATATATTTCTTTGATCCATGAACAAATGGGAAGTAAAATTCAGTATGTAACAATGTATCATCTTTTCTATGGTACTTGAATGAAAGTCATGTCATTCAAGCTAGGAAGGATGATTTCAAGATGATATTTTGTCCTGTATTTTGTTCAAGGGGATTTTATGACTAGCCTCTAGCAATGGCATCATGTGGATATAATTTAGGAAAGTATACATTAGTACATTAATTGGAAGATCCTCTCTAAGCATCCATTTGCAATGAACTTGAACTTGCATTGAATGGTAACACATTAACAATGGATCTTCTCCATTTGGAAAACTTCTGCTGTCTTGTTGGGATTTTTAACAACTCTATAGACATCAAATGGTCATTAGTAGAATCATACGGTTGTTTTAGTTTATTAATTACACGAATAGCAGATTAAATAGACAAGATCTCAGACAAGATTCTCAGATCTCAAAGCCGGCCAGATAGAAAAGTGAGTGAGACTCTTATCTTCAGTTAACCACCAAAAAGTCAGAAGTGGATCTGTAGATCAAGTGGTAAAGATTTAGATTTGAGTGGAAAAAGCTAAGGGACAGTGCCTAGGCTGAGTTCAAGTCCCAGTACCAGCACTAAACAAATAACTAGGGAAACAAAGACTGCCATTGGCAAAGACTCTTGAACATTTTAACACCAAGTTTTGGAGTAAAGAAAATGAAAGCTTTAATATTTCAGATTGTTATGGTAGTTGTAAAAGACTACATTTTATTAAGTGACAGTTCTAAAGAACTTCCTAGTGATGGAGACTAATTGTGCCCTTTGGATATTGTGGTACAAACAAATTAGGAGTGATTGATGTAGGCTAAATAAAATAACTACAAGGAAAATACAGTGGAATTTTTCTTGTTAAGAAATATTTTGAAGATGGGTGATTTATGAACAGATATATAGATATTCTGAAACTAGATTAGATACAAAGTTTGAGGTTTTCTGTCTGTTAAAGTTACTGTTTCATGGGAGTAATTGTGGTGTGAATCGTTGTGTGCATTAATAGCATCTATAAGAATGGAAATAGCACAGAGTCACAATTAATGCACTGCTGTATGAAATATCATATGTCCTCTGATTTCTAGGAAAATCTAAACAGTGGTTCTCTAATTTACTACACAGTGTATCATTTTACCAAGGACAACTTTTCAAGTAAAACTATTTAAAAATATTTTGTATAATGAGGTACTAAAAATGTGATTACTCTCAAGAATTTTGCTATAATAAAATTTTCATGCAGTGATTTTTCAATAGTTTGATATCATAACTATATCCCAATTCCATACCATTAGGTCCTTTCAATTTAATACTTAGAGCGTATTTGAATAATTCAATGAGACAGTTTTTAAAGCATTCGTTCATTTCATGCTCTTGGAGATAAATCAGATCCAAGCAGATTATAGTTCACATTTAAGTACCATCCTGTGTCTTGCATTAAAGAAGGAATTTTTATAGTGCCGGAGTTTTATTTTATAAGGGAAATCAAAGAGAATTACCCCATCTTAGTTTGTAGAGTCTTGTCAAGAACTGTGTAGTTTGAAGTCTTTCTACACTTGCTAGTTTACACATTATTCTACCAATGTCATGAATGCTGGCAGCAGATATATGACTCCTGAGATAGAGGCAAAGAACTTCTTTATTCATAGGAATCATGGTCAGAGCATCGACATTTATTTCCTGTTGAGTTCTGATCTTTAATTCCCACCGGACAGCACAAAGAGGCAGATGATAACTGAGATGCATTAAGGAAGAAGCTTAGGCACAAACTTTTTTGTTTTATTTTTTCACAGTAACCTCAGGAAGCCAGCCTTCGGCCTTTGCGGAAGGGAAGGGATATTAGGTTTTTTCTACTGGACAATCATCATGTCCTCCTAATTGGGATGAAATCTCCTAGTGCTGTTTACTATACCAATTTGTGAGTCCAGACTTACCAGTGCTTCACTTGAAGGACATAGAGAAACATGAGAAGCCCGCAGAGAACAGTAGATTAACAGGATCTAGGCAGGTCCAAGAACATCTGTCTACACTTCCCTCTCAATTCCTCCCAGTTACAGCCCTGCAGGTCCATTCCTTCAACTACAGGGAATGTAAAGAAAATTTATCAAACACTGACAAAGGGAGGATTGAGTTCCATGTCTCCTCTCATATAATTGTCCCATAAGCTTTATTTCAAAAGCTTTAAATCATTTCATAATACCTAGAGGTAAATCAATTCAGAAAACTTGGATGACCCAAAAATAATCTCATAGGTTCACTAGGAATACAAATTGAGTTTGTATTCATACTTAGGTTCTCACATCAGAAGATAAGACAAAGAATCATACAAATATACAGATTATTCTGGGCCAAGGTAGCTCTTTGAGCTTTAAAAAAATATCTCCAGGATATGTATGTATGTGTATATGCATAGATTTTATGCATATATAAATATGATTTTTATTAAATTTATGCCGGTCTCCCATCTAACACAGGATAGATTCTTGTGATTTAATTAAAGAAATGGTATTTGTGGGAAAAATTGGAACGCGATATTGAGCTTTCGTAGGTAATTAACCACCAAAATAGAGGTCTAATCATTTATCCAATTCTACATTAAAATTAAAACACTGACCCAAACATAACAGGTAAGAACTCTTTCCCATTTTGAGCTGGTAAAGATTCTTAATGATTTTGTAATTTACAGAATTCCCCTAAGGTTTGTATGGTCATTCAGAATGCAAAGTGTTCCAAGGTAGTTAATTTTTTGAGAACCATCTTTGACCAAATATAGTAATGCTTGATTTCCTCATTAATAAGCAAAAAGAAATCCATTCCAAAATCCCTTGTCCCCAAATAAGACCTGAATTAACTTACTCCCTCTAGCAAGGTATTGTATTGAACCTATTTTGTTTTGCTTAGATTTATTTTGAATATTAAACTACTGCAATCAGTATGTCTTCTCTTACTTTTAATGTATTATAAGCTCTTAAAAGGGCCTGCCATATATAAAGACATAGTCTTCAAAGAAACTCAGGAGTATTACTTCTAAGGAACACTTTTTAAGAAAATGAATGAAATCATCTACTCATATCTCCTTGATAGAACATGATGTAAGTGATGATTGATCAATGTATTTCAATTCTTTTTAAAAATTCATTTCTTCATAGTTTTATAATCCTCTTCCCTTTTTCCATTATGCAGCTTTTGATTTTATAAACATAATGAGTGTTTCATGAAGTACATTCCTTAATAGAGAATGCACTCAAAAACAAAACTACTAGTAAATAGTTGTACAAAATAATAATAAACAACTATGTAATTGTTATAAATTATACCATTGTTATCAGAGTAAATGATTATATAAATTTGCTGATTGGTTACAAGAACAAGTAATTTTTCTGGTTATTAGAGGATTTTATTTGGATTATTTCTATAGTCTACATAACTACATTTTTGAACAACACTGTAGACAAAATAATAGATTTATGCCAAACTTGATCACGATATAATGTAACTTATGAGCTAATGAGTACATGATAATAGTGCTACATTGATATATTTGTTGAAGTATTCTTGGAAACTCATGTTACTTGATAGGCAAGTACCCTCCCATTTGATCCATCCCTTTCCTTCACCCTGATGTATTTCCTCCTAAGAAAAGGAAACAAAATAGCATTTAAACTCTGTCCTGACAGAGGCTTTCCGGTGAATTACAGATTTGATTTTCATAACTTCTACAAAAATTAGGAGCTAGAAGTCACACTTGTATGACTTTACTACAAGACTTAAGAACACACAGCTAGAAAGAGCAAGAACACGGGATTCCCAGATCTGCCGGCCTGCAAAGGCTATATTACTTTTGCCACCCTAATCTGTCAAGATTTAGAGATTTCTTTTTCCAGCTTGGAAAAAGCTTAACAGAATCGCTGTGACAGTGCACATGCCTTCTACCCTCACATTTCCATCTTTGGCCCATCTGCAAAGGACTTATTATTAAATATAGAATGTCTTCTAAAAGTGTAAACATCTGGTTGGTCAATTTAACTTTTTATGTTTACCTTATAACAAAAAAAGATTCAAGGACACTTAAATTTTAATGTCTGCCATATTCATCAACTTAATATTTAATAAAAATTGGTAACATTTGAAGTGACATTAAAAAGCCAACTATGAGGATATGACTCAAAAAATTTAAACATGATTGGAGAATGGGTCATCTAGCCCAAGTGGAAAGCCCAGAGTTCAAGCTGCAATAATAGGGATATAAAAAGATATTGACAATTAGAATATATCATTGAGAAGCTGTGTCTATGTATTGCATTTGTATACATGAACATAGATATATGGCAGACAGATAATCTTTCATGTTTTATCTTACAATAAATTTCCTGTGAATTTATATGTTGGGGCTGGGAACATAGCTCAGTTGTAGAGCACTAGCTTCTTGTATTAAAGGCTTTGAGTTAAATTCTCATGAGCAGAAATGAGAAAAGGAAAGAGAGAGAAGGGAAGGAAGGAGGAGAGGAAGAGACGGGGAAAGAAGGAGGATGTGGTGAAGAAGGAAAGAAAGAAGATAGGGAGGAAGGGAGGAAGGAAGAAGAAAATCTATTCTTAATACTAGTATGAACACCAAGAAAAGGAAATTCTTTGTTGTTGGTGGTGGTGGTTTTCCTTTTCTTTTTGTCTTTTTTGACCATTTATCTGTCTTTGGGAGGGTAAGAGGGAGCACAGAAATAGAAGGAAAAAGGGTGACCAAATGCAGGTAATCCCTAGACACTATGTTGAAAATAAACTTTACAACTTTTGGGTCAAGATGGGAAGGAACACTTGGGAGAGAGCAAAGAATATACACTTTACCTGACTTACATAACTGTCATACCTCTGTCCATTACCTTTATAATAAAAAATTAAAAAAAATTACTGTTTCTATTACAATTCTGATCATTTAGTTGGCATGCTATAAAACACTTTGTAAAAACTGTTCACTGCCCACTAGTTTATAGTGTGCAAAGTAATCTGTGTGTTCTAGTCAATAGTTCTGACTGGTTAAGTAAGTTCTACCAAGGAAATAATTATGACTTCTATGCTTTCCTCATTACAGAAGACAGAGGGAGAATTTGAATGTGGGGGATCACAGTGAAACTATTCCTAAGAATTTGGTAGGATTTAAGACTTCAAAGACTTGGGGCTTATTCTTGTAATCCTAATTCCTTAGGATGCTGAGATCTGAGGATACTAGTTCAAAGCCAAGCTGGACAGGAATGTCTATGAGATTCTTATCTCCATTTAACTATCGATATTCCATAAGTAGAGTTGTCATGCATGTGGTAGATAGTTAACCCTGAGCAACATTACCTCAGGGCAGCATCCAGGTCCTGTATTCAAATCCTCGCAATAGCATGTATATGCACATACAGGTGTACCCGGTTATACACATACAACTGTGTCCACAGTGTGTTTGTACATCTTATTTTACCTCTAAGAATGAGTAGATCTCAGTTTTTTTAATGAAGTATCTTAAAATTGGAAATCATTTTTCTTACTTGAGAAATGTAAGCAGTATTTATTGGAAGAAAATATTTGGAAAGATATAAGTCATGTGCAGCAAATGCAACATTTTAAGTGATAAGATGCATTTCATTATTTTTTTTAATTTCTTGTAAAGTTGAGCAGGGAGTTACATAAGTAAGGTAAGTGAATACATAAAATAAGTGAACACATAAGTAAGGTAGTAGATACATTTCTTTTTTAAACACTGTTATCTCCTCCCTCATTTTCTCCCATTTTTTGTTTTCCTCCAATATTGACTTTTATTTTGTGATCAACACAAAGCAAGTTCTCAACACACATTTGACCCAAATGTGTTCTGTTTGTATAATAGTTTAAGTAATTAATTGCTAAGTGTGGTTTCATTGTCTTACAAATTGATTAAATGTTTACACAGTGCAAAAATAGAAAATATTTTGCACTAAAGCATCAACCAAAATTTGTTTAGAAGTGCAAGTCATACCATTAATTATACTGACTTCATTATAACAGAATTAAGGGTCAATTATAATACTTTCAGAATTTTGTAGCTGTTTTAAAAAATAGGAAAGAAACATTCGCCACATATTTCCCCACTGCAAATATTTTATAATGAAACTGCAATGGAAAATTACTAAAGTGAGATTTTTAAACACTTTGAAATGATTAGTTCCTATTTTTTTGCAGAAAACTTCAATATCAACTTTATAGATAAGCTGTTAGTCATCTCAAGGTCAGATCATTCATGATCATAGTTCTGCCATATTTTCATGCTATTGTTAGGATTTAAACTGCAAAAGAATTGTGTCATTCTTTTGTTTTTCCTTCCTGGCTTTGGAGAAATGTGTACTTAGGGTCTACATTCATTTTCAAAGTATTTCTTGTTAAGTTTTAAGGATACATATTCAGAGGCATGCCAGTCTTCTATCTGATATATCATTAGACAGATTTTCTCCATTTCTGTGAATTACTTTTCCTTTTACCTTCTGGATAGTATCCTCAATGCACAAAATATTGTAGCTTTTAGGGCACAATTTATCTATTTCTCTTTCATGTCTTGGGCTTTCTTGGTGTCATATGTGAAAAATCTAAAGCAAAACTGGCTGAGAATGACACCCAAGCAATATTGCTCCTACCAATATTGCAAGTTCTTGGCTCTAAGTGAAAGAACTAATACCCGTTAAAATAGCAACAGTCAATACCATGCTACAGAATATCACTATTATATTAAAATTAGTCTTAGTTTTTTTTGACAATATAACCAATGCAGGACTATTTGAACATGTTTATTTACTTAAATAATGTTCATAGCAATTAAGCAAATTAAAATCACTCCACTTGTAAATTAAATTATGAGGTATTAATGAGAACTTTGAGAATACAAAAGGGCACAAAGAAATATTTCCTATTTATTGCCAATTATTCTAGGTATATATGAGTCAGCTGCGAGAGTAACTCTTCATTTTTCTAGTCTGGGATTAATATGTGATTATATTTTTTTCAGAAAGATACATATTTATTCCAGTCGACTCATGTTTCAATATTTTGTGTTGCTTGTGGGTTTATGTAGGCTTGTGTGAACCTACAGTCAGAAAACAGAAACCTCTTTGTTATAGGTAAAAGGAAACATCATTGTTATGTAGGTAAAAGAAAATATTGTTATAAAAGTGAAAGGGAAATAAAGGTGTGTGTGTGCGTGTGTGTGCGTGTGTGTGCGGGTGTGTGCAGACGCATGAGAGAATGAAAGAGGAGAAACTGAGGAATCATTTAGATCTTTTCAATAAGGTATATTAAATGGAACTAACCACTGAATGTATATTTGTGGCTATCTGTGTAAATATTGAAGATGATTAAAGAGGAAAGTAGGTCCTCATAAAAATCATACAATTGGAAGTCTTACAACTGGAAAATGACCAAATATCTCATCTCCTGGTAGAATTGGTATAGCTCAGATAGGAAGCTAAATGAGACTCTCTGGTGATAAGAAATGGAGCTGGGGGGAGAGCAGATGTAATTGCTTTAGCAATCACGTAATTTAGAAGTGATGATTTCTTTCAGGTGGAACTTGGTATTATTTCTCTAGCTGGCAAATCTTCAGAGCTGACCTCTTTGGTCAAATATTTCCTTGAAGTGAGGTAGAAGTGACTTAAAACCCTGCTTTCCTCTCACAAAATTGCAGCTGCCCTGATGTCAGAATGGCTCATGCACTTGATGCGCGCAGGCGCGTATTGCTTTGGAGCCAGGAATGTGAGGGAAAGGAACCATTTCTTAAAATATTTTTTTCCCCAGTCAGTAGTCTTCCGGATCTAATGAGTCAACTTCAGAAAAACATCCTGAATCCACGCCTGCAACTAGCCCTTCCCCTCAGCCGACCCATTGGTTCCTTAGCTGTTCTTACAGGTGGATTGTGAATGCTCAGGGCAAAAGCAAAAAAAAGAATGCCTGTTTTTAGATAGCTTCTTGAGGAAAGAAAGAAGTCAATAAAGACGGAGCAAGGCCTGACTTCCGTTTGGATCCTCTTATGCCCCTCTACCCAGCCAGTTTGGGGAAGTCATCATTTACTTTGATAGACAGACACACTGTGTTACTCTCGCAGCTGAGTCTTCTAAAAAAGCGAGTCTTTTGTCCTTTGGCATTCCCGCGCCAGGTGGTCTAATTTCTGCCTTTTGGCTCCCAATAGGTGTTTGGTGGATTCTTCCCTGACCTGAATCAATTCCTCACCTGACAGAGCAAAGTAAATCTTGGACAAACACAACATAGAGTGTATTTCCACTAGCCCAGGTCGGTGTAAATTATGGAGGATTTATGACCTGCGTTGATGGATAGGATCCCAGGAGCACATTTGATTGAATAGAAATATCAAACTTGCAAAGCCTGTTGACTTGGGCAGGAATGCCAGTTTTTTGTTGGTTTTCTTGTTTTTTTAAGTCCAATTTTGCTTACTCGTTTATCCCACCTCAGTCCCCTGGTGCTTATTAGTTGCACAAGTAGGACTTGGGAAGTTTACTGTTCCCATCACAGGAAAAACTGCTTTCCTCACAGATAACTTTTTTCTAGAAAGGTTCCTGTGACAGTGGAAACAATGTAGACAGCAATTGAATTGTTATCTTCCTAATTATCTGGCTCAAAGGCAGCCTGTGGTTTCTGCTTTGGTTTCTTATTGTAGCTGTTTTATCAGTTTGACCCCGTTGAGAGTTTTGTGTACCAAAAATAACGACAAAAAAAGCAAGAAGAAAAATTTTCACTATATTTGATGTCAGTATAACTTGTGGAGGGGATGGGGAAAAACAAGTCGTTTAAGGATACAGGTGGACCTGTTGCAACAATGAGAAGTACAAGGTCATGTCCAAAACGAGCTTTACAACATTGGTGTGTGTGGGGGGGGGGGGGGGGGGGGGGGGGGGGGGGGGGGGGGGGGGGGGAAAGGATTGGGTGGTGGTGGGGGGTAGGGGGGAAGTAGGGAAGGGATGTGAAGGGTAAACAAAAGAGGAGGCTGCAATGCTTGATAAAAATGTATGCATTATCCTGCCCATGTAATTGTAACCCCTCTGTACAGTATGTTCACAAAAAAAATAAAACAATACAAGAATGAATGAAAAGAAACTGGAAAAAAAAAGGAAAATCTTGTCTATTTATATAGACAAAATCTTTTCTATCTTGTCTATAATAGTATCTTTTAAAAAATAGTTCATAATTATTTTTCAATTATGAGTTACCTTCATATTCTCTTGTTTGTGATTTTCTTGACAAGTCCATTTTAAATTATTTACCTCAATGTGATTTTTATAGATTTGCTTCCTATTTACCTTCAGGATTTTCCTTGCCTGTTGAAAAAAATAGAACTATTTCTCTTTCTTCCTAGATGAAATCTCTAATTGATTTTTTTTCTTAGCAGTTTGTCATCTTCTTAGAGTTAAGTTGTAGGAGCACAGGATGTACTTGAGGACTGCATACTTTTGGGGTGTTACTAGAAGCACTCTGAGTTTGCCATCCGGATTTGCCACAGAATCATATTTGCTAATGATTACTAAGCTTTTACCAAGGTCTTAATCCTATCAAATAAAAAAATATCCACAACTATATACTTTATGATGTCCCATATCAACCGCCTCTCTAAAAATTAACAATATGCATTCTTAGTTTATTCCTTGGAAAGGCAATAAGTGAACATACTCAAACAAATTTAAAGCACTCATTGATGCCCAGGAATTAGTTTCTACTGATTTCTACTGCCAGGCCATCAATTCCTTTTCTAGAATGGAGCAAGACAATTAGAAGTCTCTCTTTTCTCCCTTGTCCTTTTAAAATGTCATAATTCAGTCTGCTTTGGCCATTGAATTTGATTTCCTGATTCTGAAAACCCTATACTTCACTGTTTCCTTTTTTTTTTTTTTTTAGTTGCCACAACATGTACCACAAACTGAGTGATTTAAAATAACAGAGATTTATTGTCTTGCAGTTGTAAGGGCTAGAAGTGAAGAATCAAAGATGCCAGCAAGGTTATACTTCCTCTTTATCCTTCTGTACCCCTTTGTGGATTCAATGGTGGTTGTCAATGTTTGATGTTCATTGGCTTTAAGAGGAATTGCTCGAATCTCTCACTGTGACAACATTCTGTCTGTGTGCTTGTGTCCGCCTCTTCCTCTTCTTCCCAAGTCTCTAGGAATGTGGGAATCGGACTCATTCAACTCATATCAGACTGGTTACATCTGCAAAAGGCCTTATTCACAAATAAAATCATAGTCAAAGTAGCTGAATTTTAAGATATGAACATACAATTCAGTCCATACCACAGATATTCCTTTTCCTGAGAGATCTTGTAAAATAAAGTCTCCAAGTAAGCTCTGTATTCTAGAGTTCACTTGTGTTTTTACCTAAAATTCTCAGAAATGTATGGATATTTATTTTGGGTTAGTCTACTATATGTATTGATTTTCTTGGGATTGCAAAAATTCAGAAAGGTATTTTCTTTCAAAAAAATTCACTATATGCATAAACTGCTTTGTCTAAATGGCAACTCCTTAGTGCAACTATTTAAAGATGATTATAATTTTTAAAAAATCATTCAAATTAAGCTGAAATTATCCATGATTCCTCTATTTCTTTCTGGCACAATTAATTCCAAAAAGAAACCTTCCTTAACATTGTATTTTCTCTTTATTCATGATGGGCATAGTCAAGCAGCAATTAGTTTATGTGATTCATTTTATTGCATTTAATAGAAATTAGCCAGAATTACAGCTCAAGTCTGTCGACGGGGAACAAATCACAGCAAATGAATCCAACAGTAATCAATATGATGATTCATTAGCCGTGAGCTCTCACCACGATTCCCAGCCATCTGATGACTTCACACCATCTTGTTTTATGTGAACCAAATGTCAGTAGTAAAATTAACTTCTCAGAATTGTCACAGGAATATATTCTATTTTAATATCTGAGCTTTGCAATGGTAGGAAATTGAATCAAATGTATTCCTTTTGCTTTAATTTCTGTCATTTGTTATAAAATGCATATTTTTCACATCTGAAAAGATGGTATCTGACTGATGGTTGGAAACTAGAAGAAATCTAAGGATAGCACTTTCAAATAGCACTTGAGAATATTTTTTCTGCAGAAGAATTGGCAATATCAGTCTAAAACTTGAATGTTTTATTTCTCAGATGATCAGACTTTTATGTATTTCTTCTTTTGCTGATTCCCTGGTTTTTCTTTTCTATAATGTTGATGCAGAAAAACAAGATATTCTGAATAGCCAGGAAAATGTAAACTTTTGATCACATTGCAGTTCAATGATTAAATTTATAAACTGCCTGCCTTTTGCCAAAAACTAGGCTTAAAAAAAAAGTAAAGCCTTCATTGGGCCACAGTATAACAAAATGACTATGTGAAAATGTTCAGGTAGAAATAGTAATAAGATCGGCGATAGGAAACTGAGTTTTGAACAAGGAATGAGAGGTTTCCACTCTGAGAGGTGGACTCTGCCAACTTCATTGGCATCACCTGTGGTACACAGCAAGGTACCTGTATTCACCCTTTACTTGACAAGGCAAGCCAGAAAGTGCGGTAACAACTTAAGGAAAGTGTGTGGTACTGAGGACTGGCTGTCTTATATGTTATATAAGTGGCAGGAAAATAATTTTCAGGAGTTCAAGTGAGAGGTCACTACTTTAGACGTACACAGAGGACCACAGAGTACAGAGAAGTTTTTCACCTTTGCTTTAAAGAAATAGAATTTTTAAAAGTATTTATTTCTTATTGTGAAAATACCATACAGAGGGGTTACATTAACATGGGCAAGATAGTGAGTACATTTCTTATCAAGCATTGTTGCCTCCTCCTTTGTTTCCCCTTCCATCCCTTCCCATCCTCTCCCCCCACCCCCAACCCCCTCATACCACCACTCCCCCACCCCCCCTGTCACCCCGTCAAAGTTGTAAATTTGTTTTTCGACATAACGTCTTGCACATCTCATTGTTGCAATGGGTCCACCTGTATTCCTATTTAAACAGTTTGTTTTTTGTCCTTCCCCTCCACAATTTATATCAACATCAAATACAGTGAAAGCGGGGCTTATACCCTGGGGGAGGTAAGAAATAGAATTTGGATAGAATTTTAGTTCATAATATTTGACGGTAGCCCTAGGTAGGTTTCAGAGGGCCTGAAACTAACTTACAATGTGCTGCCATAAGCTCTATGTTAACCATAGGGTGGTTTGGCATAGGCAGCATTATCAGGTCCATTTTAGGGTAAGAAATCGAGGTGCAGAGTCAGTATGCAGCGATCCTTGACTCACATAGATCATTTGAGCTTATTCAATCTTTTGATAGAAAAATATTACAATTCTTCTTTCTCCCCACAAGGCAGCGACCTGATATAGTTGGTCAGCTTGTGTGAGTTAACATTTTTAAATTGATATCTCCCTGAATAAATGTTGAAATTGGATTACATTCTGGGAGCCGTGTGAACTACAGTGGATTAATTAAGCAAACTAATTAAACATGGCTCATTGTTTGCTTGGATTGATTTTTACATCACAGAAGTCAACCTGTCAAATAATTTTGAAATGCAAAAATTAATATAAACTAAGCCAAGTAATAACACACAGAAAAAGTTTTTATAGTAAAATCCATGAGACTTTTAACACCTGACAGTAACATAAATTAGGCAGGCACTTTTTTTAGGAAAGTCTTTTTTATTGTTAGCTTATAATTATGATTTCTTATTGCTTAGCTATGTGGATTCTATTTATTTATATTTCCTATTGTTTATGAATTTTAATTATTTAATGATAAAGGAAGTTGTAGCTCATGGGACAAGGTTTGGATTCGCTATCGGTGTTTCCAAGCCTTAATGTGATGAAATTTAAACCTGATTGGGTGATGTTGAAAGGGCAAAAACTTAGTAAGACTATGGTGTTTAGAGGTGGGGCCTCTCATGACCAATCAAGTCCAACTCCTTGCTTGTACATGATGGATCATGACTCATTGCACTTCCACACTCATGCCCAGTGGCAGGGACCAAAGAAGGCAAGAATTGTCACTGACCAATCGATTCCTGAGGTACCAAAAGAATGAATAAGTCATAAAGGCCCTTCCCTGAGGGACTTGAATGGATACTTGGCTCCAAGATCACTCTCTGCCAAGGGCCTATACTCTAATTTTGTTTTCAATAAAGTTACTGCTATACTGTAAAACAGGATCTTTGAAGTGTAATTAAAAATAGATAAGGTTATTATGATGTAGTCCTTGCTGATCAATTCTGGGAGAATACAGTTGAGCCATGTATACTCTCTCTCCCTGTACTGCCTGAAGACACTGCCAGCATGAAGAGCTTGTTAGATATGGTCTCTAGACAATGCTTTTTCATATCCAATAATCTCTTACCATTGTAAGATCAGCTAGCCTCAGCTATTGTGTTGTAATCATGAAAACTGGGTGGAGACAGCATTTTGATGTCATCAGTTGAGTCACACAGTTGTGTAACCATAATGTCCAATTTTGGACATTTTTTAATCATCATTAAAGAGTCATCTATGTATGTTTAAAAATACAGAAACTCTCTTCTGCAATCCTCACTCCTGACTTTAGTTCATGGTATAGTTTTAGGCTAATACCAATCAACGATGGTTGAAAATTCTGGCCAGATGTTTTCATGTTTCAGCTGACTTGGGGTTAGTCTGCGATCCTTTTGGTACATTTCAATATTATTCAATGAAATAGAAAATGTATGACTAAGAGACATTGTTAACCTTGTCTAAGGAAGCTGTGGAGTGCAGAGGTGTGGTGGCAGCTGAGATTCCACTAACATGAAGTTATGGGTCATCTAAGACAAATTATACTCTTTCAGAAGCAGAGTTTCTCACTTTGGCACAGGGGGAGATTCCACCCCAAGGCTGCACTTATTCAATCTCTTCTATTACCAAAGGAAAATAGAAGGACATACACATCTATTAATAAATAGATTTATTGTGAGTATATTAATTTAGCTGGGGCATACTTAACAAGTCATAGTGGTTATATTTTGTGATATATATACATATATATATGAAAAGGAAATAGCTGACACTCAACATCCTATTGGACTATGGAGTCATATTGAATCTTAGCCTTTCTTGTTTAATGTATAATTTCTCAAAGCATGTCTTAAGAATATAATGAAGACCAAACAAATTGAAAATTACCTTGGCATTAATAATTTTTTTAAAAAAATAAGCATTAATGACATACAATGTTTTAGTGATAATTTTGTTAAATTCTATTAGTGTAATGTTGTAAAACTAACTGAGAAATTTACTGTTGCAAACTTTTATGGTTAGCTAGGAACTGAGCCATGTTTCAATAATGGATAAGAAATCACTGGTAATGCTTAAATATTTATCAACAAATCCCACTATCAATTATTATAGTGCATGTGATACAGATAGAAATATCTCTTTCTGTACTACACATGGTTTATGATGGCAAAATAACAGAAAACATTAAGCAACAATTTGCACATAAATATGCTCATGTATTCAAGTATATATCTTGTTGCAGCTTTCAACTAAATCAGCAGCACAGGGATGAGCAGTTTTAGAAATAAATTCTTATAGATGCCATTTCCAACACAGGTTCTCTTTTGGTTTGCCACTAGGGAATTTTTCTAATGGACTGTAGAAGTAGACATGTAAGGAAAAGAGGGACTTACATTAATTTAGTTGTTTACATAGCAATCAACTCCTAAATAGTTTTGTGGAAATAATAAGAATAGGGTTAAGTAAATTCAAATTACTCATTTTAAGTAAATTAAGAAAGTAAGATTTTAATAAGGTACTTAGAGAAAATTTAAGAATGTGGAGTAAAGCATTTGATTGCTTGGGGAAAAATATGAAGACATAGTTTAGGATGATAATTTAAGAAAAGTCAGGTTGTTTCTCTTGTCTATGAGAAGCTTGTCTGTAGCCAAGAATAAGTTAAGCAGACTCATTACTCTAGGAAAGTAAAATCAGGTATGTTATTGATCAGCTCTCTAACTTTGTTTGTGAAAATTAATCACACAATGGGAAAGAGACACTCCTTTTTTGTCTGTTTTTCTTTGTGCACCATGACATTTCAATAGAAGCAAAACAATGAGAATAGAGAAGAATGCAGGGAAATTTACTTCCAAGGCTCTCCCAAAAGAGGAAATAATCATGATTTGAGCATTAGTCATGGATTATAGTCATAAACTTATAATTGCTGTTTTATTTTTTAAAATGTATTATCTTTAAATACTTGTACAAAAGGGTTTCAATCCAACACATTAATTTATGCATACCAGGAATCTTTTTTTTCTTTACAATGCTTGTTATTATTTAACATGGGACACAGCATACATTAGGACCATGGCAACAAAAGTAGAAAGGTACAATGTAATTTTTGTGAACTGCTTAAATTATTGGGAAGCAATTTTATGAGCTGAAGGTATTGAAGCAAATATTATTTCAACATAAAAGCTGACCGAAAGGGACCTGGCCCACAGAAGGTGTTTATTTGATGTAACATAACAATACAGTTAGTGTAAGACCTAACTACAAAGAGCAAAGAAATGAAAAATTTGTACAATGTACATAGAAAGAACAAGTTTACCACAACTATGTATTCCTAAAATAATGCTTCTAAAATTACTCAATTATTGAAACGTATATGAAAAAAGGATGCTAATAGCGACAAAGTGCATAAAACCAAACATCGTATTTTGAGCAAATTAACATACTAGGCAATTTTACTAACAATGCATGGATTTTTTTGGGGGGGGGTTGTCTGGTCGTGGGGCCTGAACTCTGGGCCTGGGCACTGTCCCTCAGCTCTTCTGCTCAAAGCTAGCGCTCTACCACTTGAGCCACAGCGCCACTTCCGGCTTTTTTCCTTTTGCTTATGTGGTGCTGAGGAATCGAACCCAGGGCCTCATGCATGCAAAGCAAGTGCTCTACCACTGAGCCACCTTCCCAGCCCAATGCATGATTTTTTTCTTATTTACAGTCTGCTCAAATGATCTTTATACCAACTAGGTGGGTAAAGCCATTTACATGATAGAAAGATATGCATATATCTGGACGGTATGTGGCATTTATTTGGATAAAATTCTCAATGCAGAGAAATCATGTGTTTCTAGTGTTACTTTTCATTTCAAACAAAAACAGTACCCCATAGTTATAGGAATCTTCATCAATGTCACCCTTTCCCACATTCTCTCCACTTTCTATCCCAACTCCACCCAGCACCTGAAGTTACCTCATTCCGGTTTCACATAGGCACCTGGACTATTATGAATGGGTTTTCCCACCCTTCCTATCGCTGGTCCTTGGCACTGCTCTCCTTAAACCCTAGATCCTCAGACAAACATGTATCAGCTTCCTGACAGTCATTTTGTTAAATTCCTCCAAGGAATTACACCAAGAGAAACCAACCCTGTGTATACCATACTTCAGTTGGTATGACTGTTTGTTTATGCATATGGCTCAGTATATATTTGTGTAGATGTTTAGATTTTAGATCTTTAACATATGAGGGAAATCAGGTGTCCTTTGTCTCTCTGGGCCTGACTTACTTCACCTCAATTGTTATAACTCATAGCAGATATACCAGCTTCAAAGCAAACATAAAAAATGTATCATTTGTAAAGAAAAGGAAATTTCTACATGAGAATAAACATGAAAACAACTCTTTGATGATTAAGACCATTAGAACTTAAAAGCTACAATGAAATGGCCATAAATGAGCAGCATGAAAGGGGAGATGGTTTATTTAATAAGGTAACTATTATAATTTTAGTAGCTCATTACATTTACTGAATATTAAACAATGCTTTCTACTAATTATTCACAATACAAATGTACTCATTATCTTGCCCATGTAATTGTAACCCTTCTGTACAGTATTTTCACAATAAAAAATAAAGAAAGAAATTTAAAAAATTTTTTGAAGTGGCTAGACATAATACTATAGAATCAAGACACACACATTCTAGTACATGTGACTTACACTAGCAATGATATGCATACTCTTTAATAAATAGAGTGAATAGAATAAAACATTCCTGTGACAGTTTCAAACTTTTATTTTAATACAATTGTTTTTCCTTGAGAGTTTATTCATAACAGATAGTCTTCAGTATCTCAACATAATTTTATATGAAAATGAGCTTAAAGAGGGAATGGTATTCACTATAATGATCTATAGTAGCTAAACATCAGTAACATGACTTGTATGTGTCACTATTGTCAATGAATGTTTTTATCCTATGATCTATGATCATCACAACACTAACATTAATTCCATCAAACTGGAAGTGATTCAAAGTTTTCTCTTATCTCCCTTTTTATTTTTCATTGGGAAGAAGTGTTTTCTGTGAAATTATTTACTAAGTAAGTGCATCACATAATCAGTAACTAGACTAGTTAGGAATAACTTGCTTGCAATCACCTTGCAGTGATCCTAGCCCAGCAACACATCAAGAGGACTGAGCACATCTCTGATGTATGCATGTAGGTTTCAGTGGTTCACAAAACTGGATAAAGTCCAGAAAACAGAAAATTAATATCAATCAATGGAGTAGGGAGTGAGCTGATTTCAGAAAATCTAACTTTCTGTCTATGGTTCCTGAGCTGGAGGTATCCAGCTACATACTAACACACACATGCACAGACCACCCAATATATGTGAGCATGCATATGCATGACCATCACCTCTATGCACGTAGATGATGCTTATGCTTTGAACTGATCCCGTGTTCTGTCTTCAGCTAATCATTTGTCAATTAACATATTTACTTGCTTACTTATCATTTTAATATCTACTTATTATTACTTAAGTTATTAATGAATCTTAGAATAATCCTCTCTGTGGCTGCTATGTGGTTTCCACTCCACTGCAGACTGTGCTTACTTAGAGGATACCAAAAGCATTTCATTTTGATCATAACAAATTGATGATATGACAAAGTGAATCTAAAAGTTTACTTATCAATCATCTCTATAGTCACAAGTCATAGATGATGAGAATATGGAAAGCACGAGACAACACAAGAGATGGAGTTTTTGGATAAAGTAATACGTACTACACATCCAAATATCCTTTTAGTAGTTAAGATGCATACAAAATACATTTCCACATATGCTTGTCAATTATGAATAGTAAGTTGCAGAGAAAAGACACATGGAACATTTCATTTGTTGAATATCACTTTTTGCTTACATATATTTTTTCATTACCAAGTAATATATGTATGTGTGTGTGTGTGTGTGTGTGTGTGTGTGTGTGATGATCAGTTTGAATTCTAGTCCTGAGATCTATTGCACTAAGAATGGAAGACAGTTCCAGCATGTTTCTCCCTAAGTGCAGAGACTACAATTGCAAAAGTACCAAGATCTACCCATTGGCATTATCTCTACATTTCTCCCTAGACTAGCAGAGTAAATTGAATGGATGTCCATTGCTGACACTTTCAGAGTTGTAGCTTCAACATAGCTGGGTGATTTCATGGGTATATTTGCCAGTCAGCATAAAATTTTTATAACAAGTGGACTTCCTATCACTTTTTTAATGTTCTTGTTCCATGAAATCACAAGCCCTTATATTGAAGTAGAAATCCATATTGTGACACTTATATCTGTTCAACAAAAAAAAAGATTGATTACCACACATGTAAAGGTAACATAATTTGTGAATAGTAGAACTGTGAGTAGAACTCTGTTCTTCCTGTCCCTTTGTTTCATACAACAGTCCATGGACAAACGTTCTTCTCATATGTAATCTGTGTTGAGACTGGAGAAATCATCCACTAGTAAAAGGGTCACCAGACTGAAAAGCATACAAATAAATTCAGCAGATAATTACCTATTCATATTAAATTAAATCTATGACAGCAATATACATACACTGCCATGTGTAAAACGAAATAAAAATTTTTTAAATGTGACTGCAGGTTAGGTTGTGGTCCTGTTGATCTGCACAGAAAATGGGGAAAGCTTTCCCGAAGGAGATGACATCTCATCTGTAATGTAAAAAAACTGCAAAGGAGTGATCAGTGAACTAACTGGGAGAAAACATCTTATGTAAGAGAAACAGGAAATTCAAGGGATCAAAGTTAAGGAAGAAATTGTTGGAGAGAGGAAAGATGTGTGTGCTGTGGCTTAGACTCGGGTCCTAAGAGCTTCCCATTAGCATTTTTATTAAAGACTGGTGCTCTACAATTTGAGCCACTGCTTCATTTCCTCTTAATTGGAGATAAAGCCTCACAGACTTTTCTACCCAGACTGGCATTGAACCTCAATCCTCAGCTCTCAATTTCTTGAGTGGCAAAGATTGTAGGAGTGAGCTACTGGTATCAGGATTAATATTTAAGTACTATTAGTTTTATGAACTAACCTATTAAAATCTGATGAACCTTGGAAAAACTGTCAGATGTACATATTAAACACTTAAAATATATGTAGATTCCATTGCATTCATTGTGGTGAGGAGTACCACTCCCTGCTTTTGATTTACAAAGCAAAAGATCTTAACCCATGCTTAAGAATCTCCTAGGATATCTTTCTACATGTGTAGTCTCCCTCCTTTTTTCCCAGGCCTATGAATAAAATTCTGCTTTTGAAAAGATCTTCAGGTAATTTGTATGCATGGAGTAGTCTGAAAAATTCTACTCTATATATTGTTGCTGTCTTCAAAGAGCAAGGTGTGATTTTGCCATTGAATAATGACATATCCAATCTCATTTCCGATGTAATTCAGACTGGAATCTGGAAACAGCAAACCCCACACTGATGCACAGAAAGGTTAATATCCAGGGAGAACCCAGCTTGCAAGCATCTTTCACTACAAGAGTTCATGTGTCATACTTTGGAATTAGTGCAAGCAAAAGCCAGCTCACATTGCTCCTGTATTTTGTTACCTGGAGAGATTTGCATTTTAGCAAATTCACCTCAGCTGATACTTTTTAAAAAGCCATTGCCAGAAATTCCAGCGAAATTTAGTTTCTTATACAATACCTAGAGTGGTCAGCAGGAATACTAGCAGGGAAATCCTATTTTTGGAGTTAATCTGCTTTATCAGGAAACTGTCCTTTCAAAGAGCTTTGCCTTGCAGGAATCTGTTTTCATGTGTTGAGTCACTTTTTTTTCCTGAGGTTATATGCTACCAATTTTTACCTTACCTATATTGTGTTGACTTTGATATGAATATGATTTTCCTGAGCACATATTTGATTTATAGCTATTCATTTTTTGAATTTTTAAAAATATTTAGAGAGGGTTAGAGTGTAGCAGCCTTACTTTAAAAGAATATTGCATAGCATACACAGTGTATGTAAACAGTGTATTTGTACTAAATAGTTCAGATGAAATAAGAGAAGTTAGTTACTAATAAAACTAGTAGAATAAGCCCCCAGTTTCTATATGTTCGTAAGCAGCAAGGTTTATGCCTTTAGCAAATGTCCTCTTTAGGAAGTGGAAGGCAGTTTTAGGACTCAGTTTTTATTTTTTCATAAGACCATAATTGAACAATAGCTTCTTACTCCTAAAACAATAGAATTATACTTTGTGCATATTTTACCAATATATGAACATATATACTGACAATGTATAAAGGAAAACTCTAAGAATGATCACGTTTTAAAATAGTTGCAAATTCACCTCAAAGATAATGTAAGTTTAATCAAAGCATTATTAAAGAAGAAATCATATAATCATCTAGAGTCAGACCAGTGATTTCCCAAATACTAGAAAAATAGCCAGGTTGTGTACCTGCAGAACAACATATTGTTTCCACATTGCTTTGTTGAGTTTTCCTAACAAAACTCTAAATTGTCTTCATTCTTTCATTAAAATTGAATTTCAGGGACATCAAATAAGTTACTCAAGGTCACATAAGCAACTGATTCAGAATGTGTAATTCATGTCTACCTGACTTATATTTAGTCTTCTACCAGTGCCTTAGTGGTAAAATAACAAAAAGGCTTAATACATTTTTTTAAAATCCTTCAGGTGTGTAGGTATAATGTGGCAAGATAAGCTAGTCATTATGTGGGAGCTTTTGTGTATGCACATACCTCAAGTAATTGACAGCCTCAATGGTACAATTATTTAGTTTGTTTTTAATAAAGTTACTGCCAAAGTCATTGATGTGAACACTGTAATATAATAAACACTGACTCTCACGGCTCTCACACATGTTCAAGCTCATGCTTATGTATTATTGATAATTATCTCATTGTAACAGTAAGAGTAATTGTGCACTTGAGTAATTCTTGTAATTATTATTAGAATTGTTTCATGTCTAATCTCGTAAACACAGGAAGAATCAATAGTTCAGAAGTTTTAATCAAGGGCAGAAAGATTAAGCCTGAAGCTCACTCTCATTCCCAAAGCCTTTTTCTCTTTGCAGTGAATCTTTATGGATTAAAAGTTAATGCAGTTTCTCAGAGTCTGCGTCAACAACAAATCATACACAGTGAGCTGGAGCTGGATTTATCGGAACAATTATTGTTGCTTATATTTGGTATATAAATATCTAAATATGATGATCCCCCAGAGTTCTGGAGAGATAAGTCTTAATAATTCAAGAAAATCGTAGGAATAGGCTCCCTAAAACACAGCTAATCAATAGAATAGAGAGACTAATAAGAAAACAAATAACTTTCTTCATTATCTCAACTTGAACTCTGGTAAACTGTGAAAAGTCACATCTACACAGATCAACAGATATAAAGACATTTAAATGGCATAATACAGAAACAAGCCTTGCTGAATTTGCCAATCCAAACAATGCTGACACATGGGAAATTTAGTTTACTTCAGTTTTTACAGGAAAGTATCTTTACAGTTTACAGGACTAACAGTCCTATAAAAAAAAAAAAAGGTGACTCAGGAATCCACACTTAAATGTGATAAGTAGGAATCTCATTTTTACTCCTCTGCTCACCTTTCCCTCTGTTGGTTGTGATAATGAACTGTGAAATGAATCAAAGGATGGAAGAAAAAAAAAAAGATGCTGTGAATTCCCAATCTAGATAGTCTCAAATTCAAGATTTTTCTATAATAAAATCAGCTTTTTTCTGCTATTAGAGTTTTTTTAAATAAGCTTTTTATTGTGAAAATACTGTACAGAGGGGTTACAATCACATGAGCAAGATAATGAGTATATTTCTTATCAAGCATTATTGCCTCCTCCTTTGTTTTTCCCCTACCATCTCTTCCCTCCCATCTTCACAACTACATTCCCCCCTCCTTGCCTCAACCTCTCCCCCTCCCCGCCTAAATTGTAAAGTTCATTTTTCTGACATAGGGTCTTGTATGTCTCATTGTTGCAATGGGTCAACCTGTAACCCTATTTAAACTATTTTTTCCCTTCTCCTCCATAAATTATACCAACATCAAATACAGTGAAAACAGGGGTTAAACCGTGGGGGAGGGACATACAAACTAACAAAAAAATCACATGGTACCTTATAAATAAATTAAAAACAATAGCAAGAAAGAAAAAACCACTTTGTGTCCTTATCTTGGGGTTCATTTTGCTTAACATCATCTTATCTGACCTTTTCTACTTGTCTTAGATATGTGCTAGTTATTGTAAATAAGGGAAACCATGGGACCTATGTTTCTTTGGTCCTGGCTTAATTCACTGGAGTTTGAGATCAGTGTTTGGGTACTGTCCACTAGCTACTCTGCTCTAGACTGAAACTCTACCACTTGAGCCCCAATTCCACTCCAAGTTTTTTGCTGGTTAGTTGGGGATATGAGGCTCACTGTCTTTTCTGCCCAGGCTGGCTTCGAACCATCAGATCTCAGCCTCCTGAGTAACTAGGATTATTAGCACGAGACACTGGGCACCTGGCACATCAGTTCTGTTTAAATTGAATGTATTGTTTAATGCCACAGAAAACCATAAAATTTGTACCTCTTCTTTTTTCTGGTCTAAGAATTATACCCAGAGAGTTACACCTGTTGTTGCCATTGTACATATAACTAATAACATGTATATATACATATGTATGAATAATATGTATATATATGCACACACATTCATTATGCAATGTTTAAATCAAGTTAAGCCAAGCTGTCTGATCAAACATGTATCATTTCTTAATGGTGAAAATTTCAAAATTCATTCTTGTGGATGTTTTTAGTGTGTTGCACTTTTTCCTATTATACCCTCCCACCTCTCACCCCACCCCTGGTAAACAATAATACCACACTTATCTATCTCTTTTTGCACCTACCTAACTATAAGTTTGAACCTGTCAGCTCTTCCAAATATTTATCAGTGTGCAATATTGCCAAGTGTGTGATACTCCTAGTTGAATAAATATACTGATCCTATGAAGATTGAGCATAAGTATTTTGGATAGAAAAGATTGAGATGGGCTCAATATAATACATGAAAATATCATTTTCTAGTCATCTAATTTTAAATATTAGAAAATTATTTAAATTTTATGAATAACATACCTAATTGCTAGAAGCATCAGGCTGTGTGTGGACAGTTCTCATTTTCTCAGTTGCTACAAATGATCTGATCCCAGTTCTGGATTTTAAGCTTTTCAGATGTTTTCCACACCTACTCAGCTTTGGTTGTTCCGTGTCACCCTTCACCTGTGGTTTTGGGGGTAGTCTTTCTCAGGATATCACAATTCTTTGGTTATAGTCTCCAGCTTTTCTCCAAAGCCATTCAGAGTTCATTGACTACAAATTTTTCTATTCCATAGTTTTTCTGATAATATCTTTATAGAGACAGAGTAATGACATGTGCTAAACAGAGCCAGGTAAAGAGGGTACACGTAACTGTCCAACAAATGTCTTTGTTTTCCAATATAACAAAGACCCATTGATTGAAACTCATGAACAGGAAGTGATTATTCCTCAGAGGATGCAAATGTCTTAGGTAGTTCCTGTTCTGAAGACTTCTAACAGGGAGGAAACTGGTACTGACAATGCCAGGACATGGGGTCTGCGACCGGAGTCACCTTTGAAAAGAGGAAGCAAGCCCGACCAGCCAATGAGATAAAATCTCATGAAAAAAGTGAAGATGGTTTATATAAACATCAAGGATTTAAAACAGAATTGAGCTCAGTATTCCACTTACTGTTTTATTTTCTTTTTTATTATTATCTTCAAATAGTTGTATAAATGAGTTGCCATTTAGCAAAGCAGTTTTTGAATACCATATGTCTAGATCATATATCTAGATCAGTGTCACCCCTTTCAACATTCTACTTTTTTTTTTTTTGTCAGTTGTGGGGCTTGGACTCTGGGCCTGGGTGCCATCCCTGAGCTTTTCAACTACAGGCCAGCACTCTACCACTTGAGCCACAGCGCCACTTCCAGTTTTCTGTTGGGTAATAAGAGATAAGAGTCTCTCGGACTTTGGTGTCTGAGCTGGCTTTGAATAGTGGTCCTCAGATCTCAGCCTCCTGAGTGGCTAGGATTACTGGCGTGAGCCATCAGCACCTGGCTTCAACATTCTCCTTTTATAAAGCTGATCTCGCAATATATCTCATTATTCATTATATATAACTATTTTTTACATTTGAGTTCTTTAATAATTAATAACTAGGTATTGATGCATATGAAAAATTTTCATCTTCTAGTTAATTATAGTCGTGTAAGAAAGAGGGAACAATTTAACCCAAAAGTAACAATCAAAATGATTACTTGTATTCTTGGTCTATTTTCATTTCTGGAACTGGAAAAGAAAGTGATTTACTTGCATGATTTTTATATCCACATGTATGAAGGTAACATTTTTAAGACTTTTTCCCCAGTGGAGTTAAGATATTAATCTTTTCATTACCCAGAGGTAAACAGCAAGCCACCCAAAACTTGGGAAATATTCCACTCCTGAGTGAGTCAATTATTGTCAGTCAGCTACCAGTCATCTTCAAGAAAGTGAACCTTCCAAATGAAGTTCTGCATCCATTAAGAAGCTGACAGATATATTGCCATGGATTATATATGTGATAGTTTCTACCTGTGAGGAGGAAAGGATCTATAATTGATTTGCATTAAAGCAACTCTCCATTCACCATATGCTTAATCCTTACATCATCAAGCAGATGATTGATGAGGAGTTTTCAAAGAATGAAAGAAAAGGGAAAACCTACAGCCAACGAAAGCATACAGGATAAGGAAAGAAATTGATTTTTATATTTGCTTGTGGGCATGGATCTCTTCCTGAAAACAGTTTTCATTGATCAGTGTTGATGGACGGTAGATTAAATGTCATCTCTAAACCCTAAATTTTAAATTCCTTCTTCTCAAGGGGAAAATAATCTAAGGAATAAAGGACCGTTTTCACAATCCATAGCAATATCAATGTAGATTATGACATTTCAGAAAATAGGAAACGGTAGGAGAAGTACTCCTGCTGTGAATAAAGAAAACATTTTCAACAATGAATCACATAAAGCTCTCTTTTGAGTTAATTAAGCCAGTACATTGAGAAGAGTTAAAAAGTTTGTATTTAGGATTTACTTTTTGTTTATATCTCAAGGTATTGAGATGTAGCAGTTACCCGGAAAAAGTCTCTACAAACAAGTGTTCTAAAAGCCAGTCTAGCCTTAAAGCTCTGTATATGCTATAAGGTTATATCCAAAATTTGCTCAGCACCAAATAAATTACAGAGCACATGTACTCTGATAGAAAGGTGGACTACAGTAGAGTTCTTTGTTTCCGAATCAGATGCACCAATAATCCAAGTTGGACTATGACATTTACTACATGATTCTCTGGGGAAATAGCTCCTCTTCCTCATCGTTTCCTCATTTGCAAAATGTACTCAGAAACTTTGGGCAAGAGCAAGGAAGATGACATAGGCAGGCACCATAGCTTCGTTCAGAATGGCAGGGCAACTGTGCTGAGTTTGCACTACACAACGAGTTGCAGGCAATACTTTTTCAATAAGAATAAACATGCTACAGCATAGAAAATACGCATGCGCCGATGTGCAGAATTGTTTGCAGTGTTAGAAGCTGTGTTAGCTTTTGCTCTTCTTGCCCACTTGTTTTGAGGAATTAATGCAGTGACATTTTCTGATCATTCTCACAAGCTGAAGATATTCCATGGTGACAGAGGAAATGTCTAGTAATTGCTAGGTGTGAGGCTCCTGTAACTCAGAGAGAGAGGATTATATAGAAATGGAAGGACAATACTTACAATGTGTGCTTTTTCTGGCTAGTTGGGAAGGAAAGTTATCACATTAAATTTAGGTTCACAATGAAAAGAATGTATAAAAACCCACGACTAGAGATTACTCATCTCATTAAAAGCTCTTGAGTAGATGATAAAACTGAAGGCTCTGCAGATTTTGGAATTGACATCAATGGAAGAGCACACTTGTCTGGCAAGGGAAAGGCTCTGGGTTTAGTCCTCAACTCTGGAGGAAAAAAAATGAAGAGAACCTGTCTGCCCCCAGTTGTGTTTGAGCTATTACAGATACTTCAAGTCCACCCATTACTGGCCAAAGCAAAATCCTTCAGATCGGTGTTTAATTTTCTTCTAGACATGGGTCTTCAACAAGACCTCCCTTACCCTTGATTTTAAAACAGAGTTTTAAAACATACCTTTGTATGAAAACTTTTCTACCTCTCTTACCTTTTATCCTTCGAGTAGACACAAATCAAATACTTTTATAAGTTTAAAGAGGGAAACACGTATGTATTCTAAAACCTGACTCATTTCCACTTAGTTTAATCTATCTGATTAGTTAAACCATGAAAAGCTATAACCAAACTATGCAGAAAATGAGAAAACAGGGAAATGATATCACTGGACAAAAACCAATGTAATAATTGTTGCAGATGGGATGTTAATAGTCTATGCCTAAAGGAATGAATAAATCTCTGAGAAGAGAGAGAATATCAGGATATTAGTAAGGTCAGAGAACTGTCTACTATGAAGAAGTTCATAGCAGTGTTATAGTGAAAAGTTCTACCAAACACGTGGACAAAGTCAATTCCATCAATAAGGAGACATTGGCATACCTATCCTTTGGACATCTTATCCTAAAAGGACTCACTGCAAGGGATCTCTAGGATAATGTGACCACTATGGCACTTCTATGGTAATATATATATATATATATACAGTCTCAACCTGAGAAACACTAAAATTGAAAGAGAATCTACAAAACAGCCAAACTATTCTCATCAAAAGGACCAAGTCTATGTAAGTCATTAAAATGTGAAGGCAAGTAGATATGGCAGATATATGAAGTTCTTTACTGTTTGCACATTTTCTAAGTCAAAAGTCATTTCAAAACTAAAACTTGCTCAAGCCTGGTGACAAAACAGAGCTACATATTATGAATTCAGGTTAGCAGTAAAGTCATTCATTTTTTAAATGCTCTAGGATGCTGAAGAGAGATGAGATAGAACATTGGTCATGAAAAAGAGTTACTGCTTAATGTAGTTTAAACTCTTGGGGAAATTTGAAATGTTTTGTGAATGGAAAAAAATCTGAGTAAAATAAGATCCTTTATTTATTTATTTTCTTTCATTTTTTTTTCTACACAAATAGCCTACAGCCTGAAAATTTTTAGGAGTTAATCAGAAAATCATGTATGCCCTTGAACAAGGTTTAATGAGTAAAGTTTCACAATATAATTTACAAAGAAGGGGACCTTTGCAAAAATGATGTGGTTTCTATATGGGCTTGATTAATATAAATTAGCGTTTATCAAGCACTGATTGTGAGCTAGCTGTCCTGTTTAGGAGAGAGAAGCATTATTGTATTAATTTTACAAGTGCAAAGTCTAAATCTCTAGGATAACATGATTGGCTGAGATTCTTTAAAAATAGGAAATGAAGCTAAGGACTTAATTTCCTCATCAGTGGGGAAGGGATAGCTGATATTCACAGCTGAAGTACAAGATACTGTGGGCAACTCCTTTTAGAATGGCTTTATTGAGAAATTGTCATCTAGCCTTAGTTCTGTGCAGTTAATAGAATTTCTAGAACAATGAGTCTCAGATCTTTGCTTGTTGGTGGCTTAAATCCAATATTAAACCTCTTGATAGTGTGGTATATAACCTAGCAATGGATTTATTTGTGCAAGAATGTTGAACAGCAAGAGAAAGCAAGCCGGACAGAAAGCAGAGTGCTCATATCTAGTCATATACATCACATTTCTTTATTTCTGATGCATCCTGTACATCAGAACCAAAGCAATAGACCCAGACATCCCTTGAAAAGAGGAAACTCTGTGACCATAAATCAGGAATCACACAAATATTAATTGGAGATCATTGGGAGCTATACTATCCTAGACATTTTTTTCTTTATCATGTTGCTTATTGTATTTAAGCTGCATGCTCTACTTTGTGGCTATCACAAATAGATCATAGTTTATATTTCTTTTTTTTCTTTCTGTCAGCTGTGGGGCTTGAACTCTGGGCCTGGGCACTGTCCCTCAGCTCTTCAGCTCACGGCGAGCGCTCTACTGCTTGAGCTACAGCACCACTTCCGGTTTTCTGGTGATTTATTGGAGATAGGAGTCTCACGGTCTTTCCTGCCTGGGCTGGCTTTGAACCAAGATCCTCAGATCTCAGCCTCCTGAGTAGCAAGGATTATAGGCATGAGCCACCAGCGCCCAGCGTAGTTTATATTTCTTATTTTGAAATGTTACAACCCATTGACCACACAATCACACACCACAGTAGCTGTAAGGAATGTCTCAAGAGAAAAGAGGTAGGTGTTAAGTGCCTTAAAACAATTATCAAGCTGCTTGTCAGGTCTTCTGAATATTAACAATCATAGGTCTCTCTAAACTTGAAAGCAAACAATTTGTATAAATTATATCTGAGTTTCTCATTGCCATTTTATGGATGTGTGCATAAGTACATACAACTGTGTGGAACTGTGTATAAGTATGAATGTGTGCATGTGTGGATACCTATATATACATGCAATGTTGAACAAAAGAAAGCCAAGTAGGGGATAATAATGCTCTCACAAATGAGTTGGTGGTACTGTCAAGTCCCATGTTCTAACTTAGTTTTTGTCAAGGTTTTCAAATGTCAATGAAAAAGATAGGATGGACAGTAGGCAACTTAGGACCTATGCTTGCTACCGAGATATCCTACCACTCAAGTAATGTCCCAGACCTCTTTGCATTTGAGTTATTTTTCAGGTAGAATCTTCTATTTTTGCCTGAGGAAAGGCTCAGGCTGTCATCTTCCTACCTGTACCTGCCAACATAGCTGGGATTATAGATATGAACTGCCACACCAAGTTATTTGTTGAGATGGAAATCTCGGCAGTGTTTTGCCTGGAATGTCCTGGAACAAATATCCTCCCATCCTGTACCTTCCCTATGGCTGAGACTAGAGGTCTAAAGCCTGGCCTAGCAAATTGTTAAATTGTTGTTGTTGTTTAAAAAAAGGTATGAACTGTCAGTACACTTTATGAAAAAGTAGGCAAGAACATGATTATATTTTTTATATGGGAATCTCAGAGGATAGTATTAAGCCATCAAAGTGACAATAAGTGTGAAGCCATGAACTGGAATAAATGTGCTGTAAATTAGATCTCATTAGCTTTCAAGCAAAGACCATACCACTGACATTTCAAAAGCACTGTCTCCATGAAAACAATTACTATTGCCTCACCACCCAAAGAGTAAATAGAGTATAATCTCATTGCTCAGGTTGGTGTTGTCTCAAAGCAGTAAACAAAATTAAGAAATGCTGCTAAGTGACGGACAGACAATAATTATGGCGCATGGGGAAATGCTTGGCTGAGACCTGCTACACCTTGGCGGCACTGACTTTCTTTAAAAGGAATCTTTGAAGTCTGTCAAAGGGTTGTAGACAATGGATGAATACAAATTTTAAGCTATCTGTTTATGTTAAGCAAAGGAGAGGTACCCCTGCACGCTATGTGTCTCTTTAGTGCAGAAGCATATTTTTCAGTAAGCATATTTTTGTAAGGAGAATAAGAACTATAACAACAGTGATAATACTTTCTATTTTAGTCCCCCAACCCTGGAACTTTGTAAATAAAAGAAAAATCCCCTATTCTATGTGATATTTGTATTTATATGTTATCATAGTATAAAAGAGCCAGATGGACTTTATAATCAATACATCCAATTATGCTTATTCACTTCCTATATAAAAGCTAATCAAGGGGAAGATTGTGACTGGTCACATGACAGGGTTACTGGTCAGACCATGTGACTTCATGTCTTTGGCATTTCTCCCAAAGAGTGAAGCACTTTTTTTTAACTTCTGTGGCTAGTTCAGCTGTTACCTACAAAATGGCGGAAGATTTTGTTCACACCTCTGAAGAGCCGATGAGGGCCCGTGTGTCCTGACAAATAATGCCGCAGACCTATGGTCACTTGGTTCCCAGGTGTATCGAATTATTTACTAATAGTCTACATCTGTGGTAAAAAAAAAAATATGACCCATAAAGGATTTTTCTTTCCTTTGTGTCATTGGGCTCCCAGAATGAAATGTATTTCTTCCACTTCTTTTTTTTTTCTCATTTTCACTCTTACATCTGGAAATTACATTTTGTGACTCTTAAAATGAGAAGTAATTAGTGCCCATTCGTGAACATCTTTATCTGTCAATATTTACATTGAAGCTTGAATCATCCATGTTCATCCATGACTTTTAAATTTTTACCTGCACAATGCTCTTTTTTTTTGGCAGCACACTGAGCAATAAATGCTTTCTGTCTCTCCTCTGTGTTTGCCAGTAGATCGTAATGAAATGTCACAGACTTGAGCATCATTATGCTTCTATTTGAGATCCCTTTTGGAATTTGTCACCTTTCCGACTGCTAGGTGCCTTGGTTCCGTTTTGCTGTGTCTCATAAATTTTTATGACCTCTTTGCCTTGGAAATCTGTAATTTTTTCCCAGAACTCTGCTAGGTACTTTCTAACAGTAATAAAACTCTTGTCACTTTCCATTGCAGCTACTTTTAGAGTAAGGTTTACCGGCTTCCCTCTGCAGCATATTAAATAAAATAATCAATATGCTGTTTGAAAAATTAAATGCAACATTTGTGTAGCCATTGGAGCCACAACGCTGTGAGCTTGGAGCCTTGTAAGGTATTTTTCGGGCTCGCCAGAGATTGGGCAGCTTTTCTTCTTTCTTGTTCTAGCCACCCACTTGACTTTGCATCAATAATTAAGAGAATCTCTGAATATGATTGCTATAAAATCACTTTGGTGATTCTCAAAAAAGCATATTATACATGTTAAAAATAATGACAGTATTTTAATCTCCTATCAGAGTTGGCTTCTGAATAGTCTTTTGTCTAAAATTTATGCAGTTTAGGTTTGTCAGTACTCAAGTCTGTTTCCTAATTCATATGCTACTAAGATTTCCAGAACAAAATTATGTTAGTCATAGAGGATATAACAAATGTATAATATGCAGTGATGATCACGTCCCTTATGCTCTGTGGCCCAAAAGTTCCATTGAAGTCTGTGATATGAAGCCTTCCTTGAAGATTCTTCTTGGAAACTGAGCCAAGCATAGTACTTGAGTACTAAGGACCTTTTTTTTTTATTATTTTTTCATTTTTATTTTTTTATTGTGAAAATACTGTACAGAGGGGTTACAATGACATGGGCAAGATAATGAGTACATTTCTTATCACGCATTGTAGCCTCCTCCTTTGTTTCCCCTTCCCATCCCTTCCATCCATCCCCCCTCCCCCACCCGATCATCCCTGCCCCCCCCACCAAACTTGTAAAGCTCATTTTTGACATAACAACGTGTACATCTCATTGTTGCAATGGCAAAATAAGTAACTTCTTAAGAGAGCAGAGAACTCTTTTTTTTTATTAAAAAGTTTTTTTTTATTGTGAAAATACCATACAGAGGGGTTACAATCACATGAGCAAGGTAATGAGTACATTTCTTATCAAGCATTGTTGCCTCCTCCTTTGTTTCCCCTTCCCATCCCTGCCCCCCACCTCCTCCCAACCTCCCTGCCCCCCCACCCCGCTTCCCGCCAAAGTAGTAAAGTTCGTTTTTTGACATAACGACTTGTACATCTCATTGTTGCAATGGGTCCACCTGTATCCCTATTTAAACAATTTGTTTCTTCCCTTCCCCTCCCCAAATTATACCAGCATCAAATACAGTGAAAGCAGGGGTTATACCGTGGGGGACGGACATACAGAGCAACTCTTATTTCTCCTAGTGCATGTACATTCCACACTCATCAATAGAGGTGTTAGTCTAGGCCTAGCCTAGCCTAGCCTTAGCTTGTTAGCCTAAGCCTTCTATGAGGAAAATAAGCCTCTTATGCCTCTTCCTATTCCTCTTCCTCCTTCTCCTCCTCCTCTTTTCCCTTTGTCTCTTTCTCTTCCTCCTTCTCTCTCTCTTTTTCTCTCTCCCTTTTCTACTTTCCCCTCTCATATGTACATGTAAGAACCTATTTGTCTACTTAAGTGAGTCATCAGCAAATGGAAGGAAGATGAAAACAAACTGTATTCCATATTAGCCATTTCAAACATTGTGCTAAATATCACACATATGCTTACCTTATTATTAAGTTTTCAAACTCAAAAAGACTAAACTATTAGGAGACGAGCTGACCTCCAGAAAGAGGAGAATATGGAATTTTAATTTATCATGACAAGTCATTTTAATGGAGGTGAAAGAAAAATGTGGGCCTGAAGCAAGAATTTTAAAAGATCAAAAGAAGTATAATGTTACAAAAATGCATAATTGTTATATAATAGTATTTAGTTTAATAGATTCAATTTTCTTGATTTCTCTGAACTACATTTGGAATTTGTATTAACATTATTTCATGGTGTCTGGAAATTATTCTCCTATAAGCAATAGCACACAAAAATAATTGAGCCTAGTAAGCTCTTCTAGAATTTTCGTTTTCAAATGGACTTCTCAGCTAGATCAGGGAACGTGTATCTAGGCTCACTAGTAATGTTGTCCTTTCTCTAGGGTTTTATATTTCTTGAGTTTGGAAGACTTGATGTACAATCTTGATTATTCTCACACACTGTAATGACACCTGCCATTTCTAAACCTTTTGTGAGGCTGGGTGGGGGGGAGTATTATTTGTTTGGTAGCATGGTGTTGAACCTAGGGCTTTACATTTCCTAATCAAATACTCTACCATTGAGCTCTCCTCCTGGCCTATCATTGGTTTGAACTTTTGCTTGTAATGAAAACATGATAATAAATGACCCAGTAATTAAGAACCATTAATCTTGCCTCAAATTTTGCTACTGAAAACTTATTCACAATGATATTTTGAGAAATATCACTCATCTTATATACCTCATACATTGTGTGTGTATGTGTGTGTGTGTGTGTGTGTGTGTGTGTGTGGTTCATGAGTAAAACAGAAGCATAGAAAACAGGTAACCACATCTTAGTCTGGGACATCACCTGAGAAACAAATTAACCTTATACCCTCATGTGTACTTGCACTTTATTACACATTCTGGAAGTTGTCTAGAGACTGATGAAATAAAAGTCCTTACCCTATAGGTTAGAGATGGAGAATGAGAAGCCACAGTGCCAAAGTCTTTAAGATCACTCTGATTCCATCTAGAAAATTACCTCTCCCTGAGATATTTTCAAGGTCTGAAATAATGTACTTACAAGAGGTCATTATGACTCCTGCACTCATCAGAGCAGGGCTAATGTCCTGTAGCGAATATGAGGGTCTGAATGTGTGGCTATAAGTGTCAGGCTGGCAGCAAATGGATTCTCCTCCAATTGACCCATTCTGCTCATGTCTCTCATGCTCTTACTGACTGGACAGTCAGTGAACAGGCTATCCCATCTGTAAAACTGTCTTCTAACAAATGTGGCTACTTAAAAAGATAACTATTCTGCTAAAACTCTAAAAGCTTTGAAAAAAGCTTGTGCACTACAACTTTGTCTCCAGCTACGGTGTTAGTAATTATCAAATAGCCTCATTGTGTCCTATATAACATATCTAGATTCATTTTAGATGCTATGTCTGGTAAGAGAAAAATGCATTTTATGACACAGGCAACATTTAGGCTTTACACTATCATAGCAAAATAATTGTGTTTTGCTAGTTGTTTGTGCTCCTTCCTGTAATCCAGGCTCCTTGGGTGGCTGAAATCTGAGGAAACTTGAAGTGGAGGTGGGGTTCAAGTGGTAGAGAACCAGCCTTGAGCACAAACCACAAGCAAGACAAGAAGCTCTGAGTTCAGGCCCATGTGCCAGCACACAGACAGATAGACAGACAGACAGATATTTAACTATTAATGAAGTAAAACAGTTACAATAGCCTCAAATGAAAGGAGATGATATCCACTTGTAATGTATGAGCTAAAAAGTGGCATCTTCAAAAGGTTAAGCAATAGGAGCTCAAGAAAATTAGACTCTGGCTGGGAAGGTGGCTCAGCGGTAGAGCACTTGCCTTGCATGCATGAGGCCCTGGGTTCAATTCCTCAGCACCACATAAGCAGAAAAAGCCGGAAGTGGTGCTATGGCTCAAGTGGTAGAGCACTAGCCTTGAGCTGAAGAGCTGATGGACAGTGCGTAGGCTCAGCGTTCAGGCCCCATGACTGACAAAAAAGAAAAAAAAAGAATATTAGACTCTGCTCCGAAAACTCTCTTTCTATGTAACCAAAGTGCATGTAATTAAAAAAAAAAAAGTACTTAGGGGAGGAATCCTGGTTATATTAGAGTCCCTACTGCGGAGATTCTTAACCTGTTAACTCACAAAGGCTAGGGGGTCATATATTAATGTATCTTAATACTGTTGGAAAGATGCAACTTCCTGGAAGCAATTGCCACGGGTAGCATATTCTGGTCCCCAGGGAGCCAAGGAACATTGAAGAGAATGTGAATGACAATACTGACTGTGGCTTACTGGCAGCACTGAAGGCACGGGTCCAGCTCCACACTAGTACCGGTCTGGTGGTTTCAGGAAATACTGAGCAAATCATTTCATCAGTATGGCTGTCCGTTTTTATAAAACAATGATGGATTTGAAATAAAGTCAGTGCACTAAGGGTGGAACACAGCCTTGAAAGTCCAGGTGTGTCACTGACGAGTTTTGTGTATCATGTTATACCTTTTCTCTTAGCAGTGAAGATACTTTCTGCTAAAAGATAACAGACATCTAACGTGTACTTTCTTAAGGAAAAAAAATTCAAGAACAGAAACAACAACAACAATGGAATGGAATTTGTGTGCTGTCTATCTATTGAGAACTCCTTGGAAAATTTTGTGAAACCACGTGATCAGAATTCTTTTTTCCAAATACCTATTTATGGCTCCTAAAAATTTGAGCTGAGTTTTTTATTGAATGTAAATACTCTGGGACTGACTGCTGTCCAGTGCTTCCTGAACTAGTTTTGTGAATAGGAGGATTTTTAATCCGATACTCCAGCCTTTACTGCCTTAAAATGAATGCAGTTGGGTCAAAAATTGAAATTATTTGTGAATTTCACCCATGAAGACCAGGTATTTATGATGATGTGATATTATGATCATTTCTTCATTAGAGTAGCTGTGTTTATTATACCTCATTGGCCCTCAGTATTGCTCATTTGCATACTGAACTTTTTTCACCTATCATAGAGAAAGAAAGCCATTGCCCCTAAAGGTGATGATGAACAACATTGTTCCTGTATTTTCCTTGTTTTTCATTCAAATAAAGGACTGGGTTGCTTTGAAATTTAATTGAAGCTGATGTAGCCCAGAAGTCTTTGGCTCGAGGAAACTCATCTTTTACACCTGCAGGGTAGTTCAACAAATGAGGGATGATGATATTCCCCAAAGAAAAAGCTTCTCTTCTCTCGTGTGTTGATAGCAAATATCATCAATATTATTACTCTAACAAGATGAAATTGGTTACAGAATATATATGTATGTGTGTTTATTTTCTGGAAAGAGCGTCCACAATTCTAACCAGACTAAAACATCGACGGTCCCAAAATGAGTAAAATTAAGTGCTTCCTCTATTTCGAAAACCCTTCCAAGAGCTGGTAATGTGGCTTAGTGGTAGAGTGGTTGCCTAGTATGCACGAAGCCTTAGGTTCAATTCCTCAGTACATCATCAAAACAGAAGTGGCTCTGTGGCACAAGTGTTAGAGTATTAGCCTTGAGCAAAGAAGCTCAGGGATGGTGCACAGGCCCTGAGTTCAAGCCCCAGAACTAGCAAAAATAAATCAGTAAATAAATAAAACCCTTCCAAAGTCATCTTAGAAAATATTGAGTGGAATTGTTTTTGTGTCATACAAGATCATCTTTTTTTTTAGAAAAGTAACTTCAGATATCACATAAGTAAATTGTAAAGTACATATTTGATGATAGAACAAAGTATAGATTTATATTGATTCCTTCTTATATTTTTGACTCATAGACTCCTAGAAAGATCCATATTGATTTATAAAAACTGATGATATAGTTTGGGGTCTTTCAAGTTCACTCATTGGACGAGATACGTGGCTAGTCTTTTAGTTGTTGATATCTCTAACAGTCAAAACACAAGTGTCTTTCTAAACCCTATTTTTAAAGTATAGTTTTTAGGATAGCTTTAGTATATTCTCACTGTAGAAAGTGAAAGATGATTACATAAAACTTTTAATAGATTAAAATATTCTTCCTTATTTTAATAGAGCCTTCTCAATATTTTTGTGTATACTTTTATTATTTCACTTAAGCATAGTTTCCTCCTAGCAAATGGCAAGACTTCTTTTTTTCCTCTTCTTCTTTTTTTCTTTTCTATTTTTCATGGTCAAGGTGACGTACAGAGGGGTTACAGTTATATACATAAAGTGGTGAGTACATTTCTTGTCAAACCTGTTACCCCCTCCCTCATTTTTCTCCCACTTTCCCTCTCCCCAAACTCCTCAAGTTGTACAGATCATTGCTAACATATTTTCTTGTGAGAATGGTTGTTACATTGGTTCCTCCTTTGTCCTTTGTCTCACCATTTTGTTGTTCCTCTTCCCTATTTCAGATAAATGTATATACAGTACTCAGGGCACCAAAATCAAATACAGTGACAACATGAGGTTAAACCATAGGAAAAAGAGAAAAAAAAAGAAAAAATAATATAGTATATTAAAAGCAAACAACAAAGAAAAATATCTTGTTTCCATGTCTTGGAGTTCATTTGGCTTAGCATCATCTTATATGGTCATATGTGCATAGCTGTTGAGCTATTCTGCTCATCTGCTAGGATTATAGCCCTCTCAATATTTGTAACAATTTAGGGACTTTTCTACATAATCAAAACATATAGGGTGGTTGTAATTTTAGCAAGTCTTCATTTAGAAATTAGATTACATAGGTTGCCAACTAGCAACCAAATGTACTAGATTTTCTTGGGACTTCTTGCTATTATCAAAAGTTTAACTTCCTGGGATGCTTTCAGTCCTTGGCAAGCATGAATTACACATAAAGATGGATACGAATGAAGTAACACCAAATTTAATGTGGGGAAGATATCTGTTGTAAAGTCACTGTGTTTTTAACACTAACCACATATTAGTACTTTTCATATTTGGGGATATTTTTTCAGTAGTTCAGTAATGTTGAACATCAATAAAATAAATACATAACCACTTATAAATCTGTTCCTTTAGTGTAGAGATTTTTAAATAATTCTCTTATTTATGTATCATAAGCAAAATATGGAACAAACATCTGATTGCAATGTTTTTGACGTTTGAATTATTTCTCCAAGACCGAGTGATAAGATTTGGAATTTCTAAGATGTGGTCCAGATGTCTATCAAGTTGCTTTCCACCAGTTTTACATTTCCAATGGTAATATGGAGATGGCTGGATTCATTTGATTTTTTTTTCTTTCAGTAGTATAAAACCACAGTTCTTCAGAGGTAATTCATGCATACTGGTCAAACAATGATTCTCCCAAGTCTTCTGAAAGAGCAGTATAGAGGGCTGGGATGTAGCTCAGTGGCAAAGTACATGACTAGACAGTAAGTACAACATCCTGGACTTGAACCCTAGTACCAAAACAGAAAAAACAAAACAAAATACAATTTAGGAAAACAAGAACAGTCTACAACACTGTAAAAACACCTACTATAGGAAAATTTTGATACCTTTAAAATTACTAGCCTCACTGAACTCTTAATGGAATCAATAGTGTCTTTACTTCTTCAATGTCCATTTCTCTTGGCTGAGGTGTTTAACATGTGTTCCTGAGAACTTCTTTCCTCACAGTTAGATAATAATTCCTAAGACTTAGAAACTCTTTAATTTATTTACTTCAAAAAATAATATTTAAATGGCTAAGAATAGCTACTTAAGTTTCTTTTGGGGCCAGATATGATATTAGTCAAGAAACTCATAAACCTTCTCAAAGAAATTCTCTTTAAGACTGGATGAGGTGGCTCATGTCTCTATTCCAGCTACTCACATTGCAGTGATCAAGAGAATCACGGCTCAAAGCCAGCCTGAGCAAAAGTTAGCAAGAACACCATCTCAACAAATAAGCCAGGAGTGGTGACTCACAGTGGAGATCTCAGTACATAGAGGCTGTAAATAGGAAAATGATAGTCTGAGACTAACCCTGGGAGAGAAAATGAAAGACTCTACATAGAACATTTATCTGAGAAATATTAAGAACTTAGGTCAAGCCCCAGTACTCTAGAGAAAAGAAAAGAGTATTCTGTGTAAAAAAAAAAATTAGCTATCAGAATTTCAAAGACAGTTTAAAACTTGACTCAGAACTATTAAAAAACTATGAGTTGAGCTGCAGGATGAGAATTCTGATAGAACTTTAATTTCTCAGGAGAGAGAAGATGGTAGCCTTACTAGAATGTCTAATTAACTCTGATTTCATCAAGTACAGTACTATCCTTTGACTCAGAATAGCTTAGTAATTTAAGAGCAGAAAGAAATTAATATGTTCTTTACTTAGTATTCTATAGCACATCAAAATAAACAATCTGTTTCATACCTTGTTAAAGCGTAATAATTAATATGCTAAATAGGTTCGTTAAATATTCAACTAAACTTGAAAATGGAAAGGTGAGGTGATTTTGTTGGTAATTAGACATTTAACACTTGGTAAAGTAGGTTGCTTTGGTTGACTATTGGTTTGCATGAATGTACAAGAGATGGTACATGTGTAATAACTTTCACCTTTATTCTTAGCAAAAACTCTCATGGAGTCAAAATCACGAGAATGTGATGCAAACACAAACACTACATTAAAAATGAATATGGTGCCATGTTCTGGTGGATCATGGCTGTGATTCTAGCTATTCTGGAGGCTGAAATCTGAGGATCAGGGTTTGAAACCATGGACAGGAAAGTCCATGAAACTCTTATGTCCAATTAACCACCACAAATCTGGAAGTGGTAGAGTGCTACTTGAGTGGAAAAAACTCAGGAACAGTGCCCAGGTCCTAAGTTCAAATCCCAGTACCAGCACAAAAAAAATCCAAAAACAAAACAACATGGACACAATAGAAATATAAAGGATTATTGGAGATTCTCAGAGATTACTATGCATAAGTTGAACAAATTTGAAACCCAATAAGAAATGGATTGCATCATGATAAAAGAGAAAACCTAAATATACCCACAACTATTAACTTAGACATAGGTAAATTTGAAGAACAAAAGACGGAAAGCGCTGGGTGCTGGTGGCTCACGCCATCAGCATTCAGGCCCAGAATTCAAGCCCCAAGACAGAAATCATTGAATATATTTAACTGCATATCCAAGACTAAAAGAAAGTTATGAAACATGGTATATGATAATGAGTATGTGATATTCTGCCAAATTTTGCAACTTCAGAGAAAAAGAATTTGAAAAATGGTAAAGAAGAATGTTAACTTTCATGTGTGAGAGGGAAATCGTGCAGAGCTTCATGACTGCCTAAAAACATAACTCAGAGCTTTGCGTAAACTTAACTCCCTTAAAGCACTTATAGATACTCTCTGAAAAAAATTCCAATGACCGAACACTAGAAAAATAAAAGAGTATGTTCAGTTTCCAGGAAGCAATTCCTTTGTAAAAATAATGAAAACTGCCAGGTAGTGGTGGCCCATGCCTATAATTCTGGTTACTCAGGAGGCTGAGAACTTAGGACTGTGATTCAAAGCCAGTAGCAGCAGGAAAGTCCATGAATCTCTTTATCTCCAATGAACCACCAGAAAACTGGAAGTGGCAGTGCTGCTCAAAGTGGTAGAGCAATAACCTTGAGCAAAAAGCTCAGGGAGAGTTCCCAGGCACTGAGTTCAGAACCAACAGAAGAAAAAAAGGAAGGAAGGAAGGAAAGAAGGAAGGAAGGAAAGAAAGAAGGAAGGAAGGAGGGAGGGAGGGAGGGAGGGAGGGAGGGTGGGAGGGAAGGAGGAGGGAGACTCAGACAAAGTACCCAGGTCCTGAGTTCAAGCCCCAAGAGTTCCCCCCTAAAATAATAATAATAAAGAAACCTGTATTGTACATTTGGAAATCAGTTGAAATTCTGGCAAAGAAATATACTTATAAGTACAGTTTTGGATCACTACTAGATAATTGTAAATGTACAGAACAAATATGCCCTCATAAATGAAATGCTCATATTCCAGCAATTGAACCTTTTTCTCATGAGAATGAAAGTATTTTAAAACTGCTACTACAAGTTGTGTATATGTGTGATTGTGTTGTTAGGATTATTCTGTGGCTTGTGTATTTTTTGGTGCAGTAGTGCATTCATATAAATCACCTATTTCCAAATGCACTTTCAAGTGCAGTGTGTATCAATTTTTGGTTTTATGTCCTTCCCCATCAACTTTATGGCTAGTTGTTTTCCAATTTTTTTGCTTAATGAAGTCAAAAGCAATATAAACAAAATTTCTTCTTGCAAATGAATCTCATCCAGCTGCATTCAACTATGAAAGAGCTCTCAGAAAAAAGACTACCCATTGATTTTCATTTCAAAAATATTTTGGAAAGTGGTTCATGGGTCTTTGTTAATGTTTTGCCTAATGTCCTTAAATGACCATGTGTTTGCTTCACAATGAACCCCACAGAGAAATGTCCCTCTTTTTGGATGTTGTTGTTGTTTTGCTTTCCTTTGTGTTTGATTAGATTGTCACTAGCAAATCAGACAATTCCATTTCCAATCAAAAACTTCTATGATTACTGTGGGAAAAAATGTTGCTAATTCTTTTACTATATCTATTTGGCAGCTATTGATAAAAGACTACATAGCTAAATGCCGACTGGAGCAAGCCTGTCTCCATTTTTCTTGATTCAGGGCAAAGCAGTATTTATATGGCTAGGATCAATTCTTAGTGAATGAATATGACTCCGCCTACACTGGACACAAAAGGCTGCTCTTTGCAGAGAAAAATAAATAGGTTCTGCTAGAAAAATATATAAATAGATTCTACTAGGAAGATGGATGGATGGAAGGATTGCAACACTAATGTTACTAATAGGCCATCGCAGCCATTACTCTCTCATAAACACACAAAGCTAAATCCTGGGTAGAATGGAAGTACACAAGCCTGTCTTACTCTCTATAAACCAATAATTGTATTTTTGTTGATAAACCATAATTGTATACATTTGTAGCCTACGATGTAAATTCTAATACACATACACGGTATTGCAAGATTGAAATGTTAACCAAGCCAGTTAACGTTTCGATCACCTTTCTTGCTTATCATTTTTTTGACAGTAAGACATTTGAAATTTGAAGTTGTTTTGAAATAGATGACATGTTACTATTGACTGTAGTCACCCAGCTATGCAACAGATCTCAAACCCTATTTTTCCTGTCTATCTGAAATTCTGTACCTTTTGATCCACAACTCTCCATTCCCTCCCTCTAGGCTTCCCCTGATTTGGGTCTACTTTTATCAAAAAGATGAAAGATAAATGTGAAAAGGATGTGAAGGAAAGGAACTCATACATTGTTGTAAGAATCTTAATGAGTATGGTCATTATGGAAAACAGTATGGGGTCTCTTGAAAAGCAAAAGCTGTTCCATGTTACCCAGTAATCCTATGTATGGCTCTATGCAAAGGAACCAAAATCAAAACTCAAGGCAATATCTGCACTTTATGCTTATTGCAGCATCATTGACAATAGGCAAGATAAGGAAACAACTGAAGGGTCCCTTAGCAGATGAATGGGCAAAGAATATGTGGTATAAATAGGCAATAAAGACTATTTACTCTTAACAGAGTAGAGGTGGGGTGTGCAGTTATGTTGGTTATAACAACCACCCAAGGGAATTGGAGGGCAGGTTGCTAAATGAGAAATGCATCACACAAACACAGATCCCACATTGTCTCACACATATGCAGTTTAATAAAGCTGAGCCCAGATAGTATCTTGTTTTTTTAATGTGATGTTTACAGACTTGTCTTACTTTTCCTTTGTTTTTTTCCCCTCCTTTGTCAGATCAAAATCTCTAATTTTAATTGGAGATATTATTTTTTTTCTCACAGAGGTCAGGGGATTCTGTGTAACTCTTCTTTTTCATAATACTAGAATTCAGTTATTTTCCCCTTACTATCTAGAATTGGACAGCTTGGTTTCTGCACCGCTGTTCAGAACTATTACTGAAATTTATGTGCTGTTCTCCTTCTTCTTGTGGCATGTTTAATGGCTTTACCCTAATCCATCCTGGTGCTCTGGAAATCGACAGCATTTCCCAAAGATTTCATCTTCAGGTTTTCATAGGTCTCCCTGATCAACATTCCCGACTCCTTCTGTCTGGTTGCTAATATTCAATACAATTAATTAATTAATATCATGATTCCATCAGCTAATTTTCCACAATATTCAGAGGGCTTGGTAGAGGGTATGAAATTTTGTGTTGCTGTTTCCTCCCCCCCCAGACATTTCAAATGCATGTTTAGTTCAATCTACAGAGCAGAGCCAGTGGATATAGGGAATCAAGTATATGTATTTATTATAGATATGGTAATCATCTCTTATCTTTACTATTGTTTTATGAGGTCTAAGTTATTTGGAGTAACAGCAATCCAAAAATATTAGACAGAACATTCAAGATATGTAAAGTGCATACGTTTGAAATTGTACACTATTCTGTGTAGTATGAAAAAATCCTCTACTGTTGTCTCTCTTCCACTGCCTGGGACTTAAAGCATCCTGTTTTCCTGTGCATTCAAGCTGTACACGCTGCCCACTCCTTGCCCACTGTGTAGTTACCTGTTATCAGGTCTATTAGCAGGAATCGTTTTACTCCCAGTAAAGAGAGTAGCCTCATTCGACACCACCATACCTCTGTCATTCATGACTTTATCTCATCCTGTAAGCCTAGTTTCTTGTTACCACCCTCATCACAAGACTAGTGACCAAAGTTCACTTATATAAAAAAAAATGTGAGACAGCAAGATCACATTTGAAGGTAAGTCTTATTAGAGTATATTGCTAACAATGGTTCAATTTTATTTTATTAGCAATATTGTTGCTAATCTCTTGCTGTGTCTAATTTATAAATTAAACCTTGCCAGAGGAGTGCATGCATAGGATTTGGCTCTATGCTCTATTTCAGGCATAGTTTAATAAGTAAGGCTATCTGTTCCATGGATAAGAGAAAACTGCTCCATGTCACATTTAGAATTGTTTCCTGGGGAGGTCACAGAAATGACCTGTGTTCATATCTTGCTCCAGAAAAGGGAAATGAAACAGACAATGTAACTTTAGACTGTGAAATCATTTACTCCTTTTGCCTTGAAATTTATCCTAAGGTGCCTCTATAAATCAGACACATTTCCATCCAATAGGAAGAAAGGTACTGGAACTCTGGAATTCTCATTTGTTTTCCACTTTGCTTTAATGAAGCAAATCCTCTGCTCATTTCAATTTTCCTCTGCAAACGAGTGCCTCCTTTGGACCATGCATGATACAGAAATAAGTTCCAACCTCTCCACCCCACTGACATCTGAGCAACAGACTAAGGACTGCAATGAAACACATTGATCATTTGGAAAGTTCAAGCACTCTGTAATTCCCCCATGTTGAATTATCTTGCAGAAAAACAAATCCACATGAAAGTGTGCTTCAGATACAAAGAGACTGAGGAGTAATAGATCTACCTACAGTACAGATTTTATCATTACTCCTCATTCTGTGCTTTCTAGATAAAGACAAGCCTATTGGAGCATACGTCTCTGTTTACCTTTTCATTGTCTTTTTCATGTGTCTCTCCTTCAAACCCACAGAGACAGGAATGTTTTACCTAAGATTATGGATTTACACACACACACTCACACACACACATACAAGGATGTACATATTCTTTAATGTTACTCTCATTTAAACTCCTGAAAGTATCTCTTTAAGAATGTCTGAAAGACCTGATTGGTCTAATTAGAGCTATGGCAGTTCCTCTTAGCTCTGTTCTATATCTGAGAGAGGGTGGAGTGAAAATGGTGGCCACATCTATTGCCAAATCATGGCAGGTGGCATGTATCTTACAAGGCTTGACTGTAAAATGGTTAATCTATTGGGTGGGGGGGCAGGGGGAGGATGGGAAGGGATGGGAAGGGGAAACAAAGGAGGAGGCTACAATGCTTGATAAGAAATGTACTCATTATCTTGCCCATGTAATTGTAACCCCTCTGTACAGTATTTTCACAATAAAATAAATAAATAAAAATAAATGGTTACTCTGTCAGTATTAATCAGCAAAGTAAGACACATTGAGTCCTCAGAGCAAAAGATACCATGTTAGTTATGAGAGCAAATATACAATGATAATAACTAAGGCTGCAATGCAAGAACTGGTTAACATTGAATACAAATCATTTATTATTTTGATACTGTTGTCCAAAATTGTACATGCCATGGTGAAATAAAAGTTTATAGGGCTGGGAGTATGGCTCAGCCGTAGAGTGCAGCCTAGCATGCATGAAGCTCTGGGTTCAATTCCCCAGCACCACATACACAGAAAAAGCCAAAAGTGGCACTGTGGCTCAAGTGGTAGAGTGGTAGCCTTAAGCAAAAAGCTCAAGGGCAATGCTCAGGCCCTGAGTTCTTGCCCCAGGACAGGCGAAAGAAAGAAGGAAAGAAAGAAAGAGAGAAAGGAAGGAAGGAAGGAAGGAAGGAAGGAAGGAAGGAAGGAAGGAAAGGAGGGAGGAAGGGAGGAAGGGAGGAAGGAGGAAGGAAAAGCTTATTCTGAAGAAAAGATGAGGAAATGACACCTAAGCTAGAGGTGTGAGTGTGCTTTTATATGTAGGAATGCAAAATATGTGTATGTCTCATCATCTTCATCATTGAGCATAATTTTGAAATAATTAGAAAGAAGTTAAAAAGTAAGACAAATCCTTTCATATTTAGTATAAGACAAATTTGCTGAAATTCACATGGAAAATGTTATATATTAATTGGTTAACTGACAGCATTGATATGATGACAACTATTCATGTGACAGCAGCATTTGTGAACCACCTTGACGTTCTCAAAGAAAGGATGCAGCTGTGATTAGAGAATAATATGTGTTTCCTTTCAACCCCAGTCTGAAGTCAGATTTTGCTTTACCCAGTGCTGGAGGAAGTTAGCATAAGGAAAAAGATGCTAATAAGTTGCCAGATGGTCTTAGGAAATGGCTGGGATAATTGTGAGAAGAGTTTGTAGTTTTCTTTTGTTAGCTGATTTTTAAAAAAACTATATTTATTATGGATAATTTTGTGTTTATTGACACCATATGCTAATACTGTATAAACACAGGATGGCTTCAATATAAGTTGATATTCCACTTACTGAACTTCTCAGTGAGTTAAAAGATTTAAAATAAGGTACTATACACAATCCATATGTTGATTTTTTTTAAATAATGCTAAAAAACAGTAAGGTTTGAATTACCATGAGGAGATATTATATATGTGTGTGTGTATATATGTGTGTGTGTATATATGTGTGTGTGTCGTGTGTTTATGTGTGTGTGTGTGTATATATATATATATATATATATATTATATATATATATATGTTTCTGGGGTCTGGATTTTGTAGTTCATACCTTTAGTCCCAACTACTTGGGACTAAAATCAGTCAGTGAGAATTATGAAGTGTGGTGGCCTACATTATAATATCAGCTATCTGGGTAGCATGTTATGATTGTAATACAGGGCCAGCTGGAAGAAGATGCAGGGCCCTATCTATACATAACTAATGATAGAAGGGCTTGGATTGTGACTTAACTGGCAGAGTGCTTGCCTGACAAGAGCAAAGCAAGATCCTATGTTTAAGCCCTGGTATCACCACTATACAAAGAAGATGATTCTGATATTAGAACATTTGCTTATCGCCAGTGAATTTTTTAAAGTATATATGTATACCTATATAATACTGATTTTGCGATTAGTATTAGATAGTGATTGGTAGATATTGATAGTTGGATTGATAGTTATTGGAGTAGCTTAGGAAAATGAGGAAGAGGGAGAAAGAAATTGAGGAGAAATCAGCATTCCAGCAATCAGAACAACACAGGAATTCAGAATACAGATGCTGGACCGACTGCTTAGACACAAACCTTTCTTTAGGCAAAGCTAAAACTTTAGTTGACTTATTTCATTTTTTTAACAAATGTTTTCCGCATTTATATTGTTAATAAAAGTAGTAACTATTTACCTCATAGGGTACTAATGAACACCCAATGATTTTAGACATGTAAATGGCTCAGTACCTAGGAAGTGAAAATCATAAGCAAGTATCTTCCCTGGGAATTTAAATGTGCTATTTAGTCCACACAACCACACCAAGAGGGAGATATTAAGAATCCCATCATGTGGTAAAGAAATTATCATTAAAATGAAGTGTACACACAGTTCTGTTTGGCTCCTATGCCCACCGGTTTTCAACTACACTACATGACCAAGACAGCAAGCATATCAAAAACTTTTAGGCAGCATATATCAAAAAGTCTTTGAATATGGTTAGGCTTGGGAAGTTCTGCAGAAGAAAAACATGAAAATGAGAAGCTACTGCATTAAGATTTTTTTAGTGGAGGCCTAACATCACATAAGAGAATCATTTTCTAAGGACTTGCTATAGAAGGTAAAGATGTGTGTGGTATGTAGATACAAATTGAGCACCGTTGAGTTTCCACCTTAAACAGGCAGGTACTACCCAGGAAGTGTTCAGTGGAGCGGATATGTGTGTTTAACAGGTAAACTATTCTCCTTGTATGGAGACTGAGTGGGACTCCAGCATCCATATTTGTTCAGGAAAAGTATTCTTGGACAGATAAGAAATGAAAAGAAAGAAAAATTGATACATTAAAGGTTGGAGTTAGAAACTATCAATGGAAATAAGGAAATGCATAGCTTCCAAAGACAGACATCGTTTTCTATTTCAATTCCTTAGTGATTATGTCAACATTCCCTACAGTCAATAGATTGTTTAGAAAATGGACAAACTTCTTTAGGGATCATAATTTAGATGACAGGCAGAGAATACTAGCAGGTTTTTGTGGCATAGATTTTCCACTATAAATTTTACTGCAGCATAAATTTGATTTTTTTTTGAGGAAAGAGAGGCAGACACCATTGCTAAGATCTGAAAGATGAAGCAAAAAAGTATTTTCCCTCATTTTTTTGGCAGAACTGGAATTTGAATATTCACTTGCTAGGGAAGCTCTCCAGGGGCCATATCTCCATCTCTTCTTGTGTCAGCTTACTTTCCAGTTAGAGTCACGTGATTGGTGCTTTGGCGGAACTCAGTCTAAGATTCTCTTTTATAGGTGGGATTACAGGCATGAATCTGTCTCACAAACTTTCCCCAAGCTGATCTTGAAGTTGGACTGTCCCATTTTTGTGTGTCTGGAATTAAAAGTCTGTACCAGCACACATGGCTCTATCACAGTTTAGTAAAATCATCATTTTACTTTAATAATATTAAGATCACAGCGTGTCTGCTAAAATGGAATGAAAAAAAATACCTACAGGAAAGCTTCAGGTACTCAGGGACTGTTGATTGGCTGGCCAGTTGCCTATATAATCTAATACTTTCTCCCCAGTTCGTGTTTAGGTCTCACTGTAGTCATTCTTGCTTATTACTGCTTCACCCTTTACAGAAAAAAGAACGAAAGAAAAGAAAGAAAGAAGACCAATTAGTATCAGCTTGTCGGGTTCTGTGTTTGGTGGAAGAAAATGTTGACATTGGATTAAAGTAGAGCTGTTAGTTATTTGGAGTCATTATTCATCCATCACTAGTTTTCACTAATGAAAAGTTAGTGCAGTTTATCCACCAACAGATCAATTCTGTCTTAAGAGTAATTTATAAACCTTGGAGAGAGTCATAAATATAAATAATATAATTTATCAGGTCTTAACAATGGACACCCCAAATTGACTAATCAAGGTCCTAGGAAATGGAAAGACTTGGAAAATATTATATTAAGTGAAGTAAGCCAGGCCCAAAGAAACATAGGTCCCATGGTTTCCCTTATTTGCAATAACTAGTATATGTCTGAGGCAAACAGAAATGGTCAGATAAGTTGATGTTAGGTGAAATGAACCCAAAGATAAGGGCTCAAATGGTTTTTCCTTCTTGCTATTGTTTCTAACATAATTATAAGATATTTCTTTGTTGTTTTGTATGTCCCTCCCCCCACGGTATAACCCCTGTTTTCACTGTATTTGATGTTGGTATACTTTGTGGAGGGGAAGGGAAAAAGCAAATCGTTTAAATAGGGATACAGGTGGACCCATTGCAACAATGAGATGTACAAGTCATTATGTGTCGCAGCTGGGGGAGGCTGAGGTGGGGTGGGGATATGGGAAGGGATGGGAAGGGGAAACAAAGGAGGAGGCAACAATGCTTGGTAAGAAATGCACTCATTACCTTGCTCATATAATTGTAACCCCTCTGTACGGCATTTTCACAATAAATAATAAAAAATAAATAAACAAAAAGATACTTAAAAAAGATCTACTTTCGCCATTGGTCAAAATGAAAACACTCCAAGTGCCCCTTTTTCCTTCATCTTTTTCTTCCTTCTTCCCTTCTTTCTTTCCTTCTTCCCTTTCTTCCTTCTGTTCTCTCTCATTTCTTCTCTCTCTCTCTCTTTCTCTCTGTCTCTGTCTGTCTGTCTGTCTCTGTCTCTGTCTCTGTCTCTCTCTCTCTCTCTCTCTCTCATTTTCCTTTTTATGGGATTAAGTTTCTAGCTTTCTTCCTCCCATTTCTACTCATCTGTCTGTCTGTCTGTCTCTCTCTCTCGCTCTCACTCTCATTTTCCTTTTTATGGGATTAAGTTTCTAGCTTTCTTCTTCCCATTTCTACTCATCTATTGTGTCTAGCACACTACATTAACATCAAGAGAAAGCCCAAACTCATAACAACTTGCAGGAGAACATTGACACAAAGCAGCGCAGATAAAGAAGAATCCCACCTTAAATAAAACTTTTGCAAGAAAAGTAGAAGGCCTACTCAAAAAAAGGAAAAAAGTAACGTTCCTGACATTTACATTCCTAAAGCAGAAAATGTATATTCGTTTTGATTCAGTTGTGTTATACCATATAGGGTAGATCTACTCAGTTAAGGAAATACTGGGTAAAATCAGAGTCCAATGTAATTCTTTAGGTTAATTAGTATTTTTTCTGCATGAGTCCAACACATAATCTTAGTCTCTGCAAGATTCTACTTTACTTATGAATGATTTCAATGAATAGAACAGATCCATACACAGACACAGACACACACAGACACAGACACACATACACACACAGAGTTTAAAATATTTCTGAAAAATTGGTTATTACTGTTTATATAATCAGCAAAACAGAAGACTAGAAAAGGGGTTTCTGTCAGTGATACATTAAAAAAACAAAATTCCATGGCTAAAACACTATAGGAAGGAATTTTGTTTGTATAAAGCATATGCTGAAGAATTTGAGTTTCCAAATGAGATATATAGAAAATGCATTATTCAATGAAATGGATGCTTTCCAAACTATTTTCTTGGGCTCAAGGATTTATGTACAAAAGGAGATAAGCCTAGTAACATTTTCATAGCATTATTTTATCCCTCTTGTTTTTCTGTAGGAGATGGATTTTGTCTTTGAAAGAACCAGCACACAGAAACTGATAATGAGGGCTTAAAGTTATATTTATTAGCTGCAGCTATAATAAATAGCAAGTTAAGTCCATGACATAAAAAATATGTGAAGCAATCATCCAGAAATATAAAGCAAAGTCTTGATGATTATTTTTACCATATTGAAATGTCTTCTGAAGTTTCCTTACTATATATAAGAAATTACCTTTAAGTAACATATAATTAGAAAATAATTAATTAGAACGGGAATCAATTATATATGTTATCAGTTATCAGGCGGGTACAGTGTTTTATTGTGAATGAAGTATCATCTTTAATTAAAGCTGTCTTTTTTTAAGGGGGCAAAAGAGATGAAAGAAAAACCACCTGTCAATATTTGCTATCATTTTGTAAAAAATAAAAAGAATTATTTTGGAAGAGCAATAGAAGAACAAATCCTGAACTGCTTCGCAAATCTGTAGGATGAGGGGATTAATTTGTATTTATAGATATGTAAATTAACATACTATGAATATGATTTAAATCAACAAACTATTACGAGAAGAGAGATATAATTTGTGACATAATATGAACATAATTTTCAGATCAGTTCTCATGATAACTGTCTCAGATGATAAGTGAATTTTTGTCATACACTGTTGCATTTAGATGATTTATTTAATGAAGTTAATTTATAGTATACTGAAACTGGCTGTAAGAAAACTCTTTAATAATCTCCTTTCATCTCTTTAGCCCTTGAACCACACCTCCTGCCATACTTTTTTATGGTTAATAGTAGATAGAGGGATAGGAGTGAAGGAGGAATGAAGGCAAAGTGATATTTGAACCACAAGGCTTCAAAATAATTCAGAAAAAAATGAATTTTCATCTTTCTATGAGGAAAAAAATGCTAAGTGACATTCGAGCTAGATGCAATAGGTATGTGTGAATTTGAAATATTTATTGATCCCATATAACTTTAATGGCCTGTGTTTCATAATTCCTATTCTTGAATTAGTAAAATTCGATAATAATGAAGGTCTATATTGTTAAGTTCCCTTCAAACACTAATTTGTCTCTTTACATTGTCTCATAACAAAATCAAGTCATCTAATTGTGAACTGATGATGACACTGATCCGTTTTACATGAATTGAAACCAATCAGGCAATATCAGAAAGGATTATCGTGTAGATTGCTATGTGAGGGATTCTATTTATACAATATGGAAATACTTTAATGTGGCTAAAGTTGTGACTAGACATATATTGTAGTAATTACATTCAAAAAGGAAATCAATTAGAAATGAACTTTACCTAGAAACATTGTTTCCAAAGTGATGTGGATACAATCTAACAACCTGGCCTGGAATGATGTGAATTACTGAAATTTGAGGCTTGGCATCTCCAGTGAGTGTTGTGGACTGTTTTAATGTGTATACCAGCTTTCTCTCAGCTTCCCATATTGAAGCCATGACATGTTCAAAGAGAATTTTCACTTTGATTTATAAAGACAGAACCATGTTCATTTGAAAGGCAATATCTAGAAATCAATAGAAATGCTAATGTTTGCATATGGAAACTTTCTATTAAATTCATTTCTTGCAAGGGAAAGCAACAGAATCATGAGGGAGCTAATTCCCAAATGTTAAAACATACATCCCCACCTTGGAGAGGCATGGGCAAAATGGTAAATAGGCAAGCTAAAAACCTGAAGTCAAGCTTGGGATGAAAGATGTTTTAGCTATGGAGTATGGAATCATTTGCAGAGGATACAACATGGTCCTCTCCAAATAGAAATGGTTCTTTGATGATCCATTTATTGCCTTCTGCTTATATGCCCTGTGCATCCTGTTTAGAGTGAATTGAATGTATAAAAACATTAATCTACAAAGAAAATCTCAGAAAGCATATGAATAAAGGAAAAAGGCTGTTACTCAGATAAGAACTCCAAGCTGAATCCTCAAGGTTGGAAAGGAGGAGATAACTAACCAATAGAGGGAGAGAGAGAGAGAGAGACGGTGGGGGGGGAGAGGGAGGGGGATAAATTCCACTTTATAAATTAGTGAAATCTATGTGTTGAGTGTGATAATACCTCTTTGAATGACAATATAAATTTGCAGTGGATTTTGATTTTTTTAACCATCGAATTCCTTTACTTTTCTTTCCTTTGCAAGAGATGAATTTAATCAACAATTTCCAACCTAACTGAAGGACAATTTCAATAAAAAATTATAATAATAGAATATATATACCTGCAACCCATCCCCCCACCACACACAGCACACACAAAACACACTTCAACTCCCATAGGAACACCCTTTTCTATACCATTGTACTTCTGCAATATCAAAGTAAACTTCAAAATATTGTGGAATGCTATGCAAAGAAACTAATTTCTTAGTCCTCCAAAATGCTTCAAGCATAAACTGCTAGTCAGTTTGCAGTGTTTATGAACTGAATCCTTATTTATTATGAGGAGCACAACGCATAAATCTGTTTGGAGTTCTTCAATTTTATAAAACTGTTTGTGGGTCAAATACCTCTACATATAGCCTTATAGATTTCAAAATAATGGTCTACCAGAAAGCTGAAGGATGTGGCTCTGTCTCTCTGTTGTCTTTTTCCTTTCTTCTTAATACTCTGCTAGGTTCAGGAATTTGTCTCCTGTGTCACATCATGAAGCCTTGCACTTTGTGGGGGGGAAAAGCAGGTAATTTAAAAAACAATTCAAAATCCATTGTAAATTCCTATTGCCATTCAAATAGATATTATAATTTGGTTTAGAGTTCTACTTTCCCTGTCTGGAAATAAATAAAATTTTAAATGTCATTCTCCAGTAGGCATCGAAAATGACATCGCTGGACCTGCTCTCTGCTCCTACTTATGGAATCTTGAGAAATATGTAAATTACTTTGTTTATAGAGGGTGACTTTCCCTTTCTGAAGTTGTGAAAAATTATGAATCCATCACTTAAGGAAAAATTATGTGTGCATCAATAATAAATATAATTAGAACAGTAAGAATAATGAGCTAATATGGTGATTGTATGTGGTGACCAAATTAATTGAGGTGTGTGGAATTTCTCAAAATTTTAGATTAACACTGTGATGTTAATCTTCATAAATGTCATATCCTATATCATATTAGACAAAAATGGAAGCATTTACAAATGACTAAGATGAGGAAGAAAACAAATGAATTAAGAACTTTCTAAAGAAGCATCAGCTCAAACAATGAGAACAGGGGAAGAATAAACAAAAGTGAGAGGAAACTTCATTCCTCTTCAGACATCAAAACTTATTGCAAAATTTATTGTCATCCACCATTCTTCTCAGGTGAAAAACATACTTTTTCCGAGTCTTGCCTTT
>NW_012267338.1:5267823-5309943 GCF_000151885.1 Dipodomys ordii
TTCAGCTTTTTTTTCTGCTTATGTGGTGCTGAGGAATCGAACCCAGGGCCTCATGCATGCAAGGCAAGCACTCTACCACTGAGCCACCTTCCCAGCCATGAGTACATTTCTTATTAAGCATTGTTGCCTCCTCCTTTTTTTCCCCTTACCATCCCTGCCCTCCCATCTCCCCTGCCCCAAGGTCTTCTGCCCCCCCTCACTCCCTCCCCCATCCCACCTCCCAGGCCAAAGTTGTAAAGTTCATTTTTTGGCATAACGTCTTGTACATCTCATTGTTGCAATGGGTCCACCTGTATCCCTATTTAAACAATTTGTTTTTGCCCTTCTCCTCCACAAAGTATACCAACATCAAATACAGTGAAAACAGGGGTTATACTGTGGGGGAGGGACATACAAAGCAACAAAGAAATCACCTTATAAATCTGGTAGAAACAATAGCAAGAAAGAAAAACCATTTGAGTCCTTATCTTGGGGTTCATTTCGCCTAACATCAACTTATCTGACTGACAGTTTCTGCTTGTCTCAGACATATACTAGTTATTGCAAATAAATTACATTCTTAACAGATATACTTCTTACCTTACAAAATGAGGAAATAGGATCAATGAAAACTGTTAGCAAAATAATGTCAATGACTCAAATGCTTAAAGAAATCCTTTTACTTCAAACTATGTTCATAAGTGAATTATTGGAAAGATTTCCTTTTGAAGAAACATTGCTTCACTAACTCTACTGCTCACTTTCCAACTGCACAGAAGTTTAGCTGAAGTGACTTACTGAAAGGTATGGCCAGGACGAGGAGACATGTTTTATTCATATACAAGGCTGCAGTTTCTTAGTCATGCAAATAAAACTTCATGGAAAGAACAGCTGCTATCAGAGCACCAAGGGAACACAGCTGGAGAAATGTACAGAACACTTTCATCTTTAAATCAAACACAAACCAGGGAGACATTTAGTAATACATATGTGATACTATTACTATTGAGAAACAGCTTTTCTTCTCTACTTTCTCCAAAGACGCATTTCAAGCAATGCCCAATGATGCTTTAGAGGGAAGCTTGTAAAAATATCTATTTGATACCATTGGATCAGGAATTTTTTTCTTGACTATGAAAACCATACTTCATTACAGTGACAAGTGCTCAAAACTGTAATCCTATCTACTAAGGTCATAGAGATTAGGATGATCGTGGTTCAAGGTCAGCCCTGGCCAAAAGTTCAGAGACTCCATTTCAACCAAGAACTGGGTGTAGTGGCTTGTGCCTGTCATCCTAGCTACAACAAAAAAGTGTATATAGTATTTTCACAATAAAAAATAAATAATTTTTTTTAAAAAAGTGTAAAAGGAAGATCATAGTCCAACCTGGAATAGGAATAGATAAATAGACAGATAGATAGACAGACAGATAGATGCATATATACATACATACATACATATGATCTTATCTCAAAAATAACAGTTGCAGGCTTGACTTGGATGGTATAGTGCCTGTCTAACAAACACAAAGAATTGAGTTCAAAACCTAATCGTGAAATATAGAAAAAGAAACTCAAAATCATACTTTTTTTCCCTTTTCTTCCTCTCTTTTCCCTCCCTCCCTTCCTTCCTTTGTTCCAAAACGTGTATCTTCAGCACCCACGAAGTTTGAGGTTCTGCCTAAAAGAATAGGAAAACATAGTGACAGGAAGTATAACTGCTAATGCATTCTATGGGCTTATGGCCCAAAGCATTATAGAATGACATATTTAATATCTCTATATTGACATATTAAGACTATAATGACATGTAGAAAGATATATATAAATTACATATAGAAAGATAAAGATCACAGATATATTAGACTGGGGGACATGAAATGCAGTACATTAAATTCTCCATATGAGCACTTGTTTCCATGGAATTTAATCACTTAAACAAAACATACCAGCTAATGTAACCCAGCCTCCTGTGGTTAGAATGCAGGATTTGTGATACAGAGCACTCCATCTCCTTTGCAGCCTGACACCATTGGCATTTTCCACATACCTTGCCTGTACATAGGCTAAAGTTGTACTCAAGTTAGAGAAGACAAATACTGACTTTGAAAAAATATTTTGGGATCATTCCCACAGCTGAAAATAGGTCCCATATGCCTAAATCCAGACATAATTAGTCTTAAGTATATATCATGAGTGATTGTTACTTTTTGATACCTTTAAGTAGTTGTACAAAGGAGTTACCATTCAAGGAAGGAATTTAAAAATGAAATGCATCCTGATCAATGTCACCCTTTCAAGAGCCTTACCCATCCCTCCCTAAAGCACCATTTCCTCTCTACTATTATGACAGGATTATCTTAAAGCAACAGAAGGAAGTACAAGGGAACTAATGGTCCAAAACTCAGTAAGGAAGTAAATAAAACATGAACTCAGCGAGGTGAGGGACTTATGAAGTACCTGAGGGTGTGTGGGGGGGGGAGTACTAATTCAACCTCCTTTGGTTGGCATTGTGGCTTATTATTAGGAAGGGGCCCATTTTCACCTGCAGATAATTCCGTGTCAACTATACATTTGGATCATTGGTATTTGGATCATGGAAAGAGGAAAATTGAAAAGTTAGGGACAAAAATGAAAAGACCATTTTGAGTTGATTGTGCTTTTTAAAACATGAGTCTCCAGACTACTTTTCTGCAGGTTTCTTTACTAATAGAAGAATTTTGAGGAAACAAAGCAAAGGATATGGATCAACGTGAAAGCATCCTCATGTGTTTTCTGAAGTAATCATAATAGGCCTATTATTATCCCAAGGGACCAAATAGATACTTTTAATTCTTATATTTATTCTTGTTTCTGCTAGCCTGCAAACAACAACACAACCTTGTCTGAGAAGTATTCACAGGAATTTCCTGCTGTGCAATGCCTTAAATATTTTTCACTCATTTTCAAGATAAAACCCCAGGTATTTTTTTTTTCTCACATTAAGGAGATGTCTAAAGGGGGGGCGAGAATGGTTTATAGCATTCATCCTGAATGAATACATCACCTAATTAGAAAACTGAACCTCATTTCTCAGAAATGACAAAGAAGAAATCGAGTTATAAAAGTAATCTAGCACCCATGAAGAAGAGGCCTGGGCTGTACCACACTCTCGTAAAGAATACTGCTAGCCACACGTCAACAGCTCCTTCTGGTCTTCCTGCAAGTCTTACTTTCATTATTTAAACAAATAAATAAAACATGACAGTCTTGTTCATTGACATCCACACAATCCCTAGGAGATGTGGCAAATAATGCATGTGGCTATGTAAAGGGGGCCAAATACTTTTTTACCCACTGTCATGAACAATGAAAAGGACCTGTCACCTGTAGTCAGCTGTGAAGTTTGAAAGAACACAGTCCACAAAAAGACATAATGCCCTCACTGCAAATGCCCTCGGAGCACTGAGTGCAAATCAGCTGCATTCCACACACACCACTCCTGTGGGGCAATTGTCTAGAATTCATTGAACCCACTGAAATAACTCAGAACTCTTTCATAGCTGTCATGTGGATGGCCCTGGAAGGTAAACCACAGAAATGCCTAAGCCAGAGTCAAAGAAAGCACTGAGCCTGGAGCTTCCAGTCTTCCTCAAAGATTCAAGGCATTGTCATTTTCTTGGCTTTGATGGAAAATTACACATGGATTGCCAAGGAGGAAAGCTTCCTTAATTCTCAATGGCTACATATTTTTTTTTTAGGACTTTTTAATGTAGAAATGGTTGCTCTCATTACTAATCTAGGAAAGCGTAACTAGATGAAAACCTTGTCTTAAATCATCATGCTATTTGTTTGTCTGGCTTCGTCAGCCCTAAATTACATTTATTTTATTTTTCGTTGGTCATGGAGCTTGAACTCTGGGCCTGGGCGCTGTCCCTCAGCTCTTCAGCTCAAGGCTAGTGCTCTTGTACTTGAAACACAATGCCACTTCCCATTTTCTGAGTGGTTTATTGGAGATAAGAGTCAGGCTGCCTTTGAACTATGATCCTCAGCTCTCACCCTCCTAAGTAACTAAGATTATAGGTGTGAACCACTGGCACCTGGCTTCTAAATTACATTTTCATACCATCTCACCTGATTCAAAGCTCCCAGGAAGACAGATTCTATAATCAGACACTCCATTGCAGTGTCTAGAAATCTCTTCCTAGTAGTGGATGGTAAAATTCAGATGTCACTTTGGGAAGTGTCAAATTCTTTACTGTAGATACCCCCAAGAGTCACTGGAATCAACAAATGCCTTGCTTGCTAACCATAAAGGTCATATAAGGTTTAAAGCTACACTGATGGAAGTAATGTCTATTCTCGATGAGAAGCACATGTCCAAAATGGTGATTGGAAGAGAAACACACAGGAAGTGGAGAAGAGTCTACGAATATGTCCTTTATTTATTCATTTATGTTCCATGAACTCAGCAAGTATTTTGGGCTCCATAATTAGGTGCCCAACTCTCTACTCATTGTGATTGATAATAGCCAGACAGGCGCAGTCTCCTAGATAGAGAATTCTAATGATACACACAAACTATCTGCCCCAGACCAGTAACCAGCTCTGTCTACAAAGTGGTGTGTGGCTTTACAGCAGGAAACCTAAATGGCCTCTCAGCCACCAATGAAGGAAATCTAGCTGTCTGTTGTGTTGCTACTGTGGTACACAGAGAAATGAAGGAGGAGGGGACATAGCAATATGACTCATTTACACTGATGTTTAATAAGAAACCACACTTAAGTGGAAACTCATGGAAGGAAATCCTGTCGTTTTTCAACACTAGATGGTAACCATGTGGGCAAAAGCAATCAGTCTGTCCTGCATTGTTCTATGGAGCTGCTTGTATATAAATGTGCTTGTCAACACCCTATTTTTGTAAATCCAAGATGGTAGCTGTAAGCTTTTAGGATTAAAAACTCAGATTAGTAGTAAACCAGCCAGAAATAGTAATAACCCTATCACTATATTCAGGGCAGTGATATTTCACTGTTTTGAAAGACCTCCTCAGTCATGATACTGCCCATGGAATATACCCCCCCCCCAGTGTGTGTGTGTGGGCCTTAAAGTATTTCTGTCCCAACTATTCTATTATAAATACTCACCAAACACGTCCCAGGCAAGGTGTGACCTTTATGTAGTGCAGGCTCCACACTGAATTTCACTTCTTCTTCCTTTCCTATTCGCTGAATACCATAACTCATTCAGGTTAATGTTTCAACAGAAAAGATCATCAGTCAGTGTGAGCCCAGTCTATAAAACCCAACCCAACCCACAGTGTAATGAAAAATATGACTTTATTCTGGTTTCAGATTCTTGCTATAAAACTTCTTCAGGAGAGGCTGTCTTCCCCTGCCCCTCACAAAAACATTCCGTCTCCAGATCAACCAAGCTTAATCTTTGATAGTATGCATTCCAATCATTTCTATCTATTCTTTTTCTTCAATGTGTTTATAAAGGTGATGAACAGGGGTTTACAGTTACAAAAGTAAGGAAATGAGCGCATTCTTATTCCTCTTTCTTTTTTAATTTTTCAGTTGTGAGGCTTGAACACAGGTCCTGGGTTCTGTCCCTGAGCTCTTTTACTCAAGGCTACCATGCTACCCTTGTGAGCCATAGTCCCACTTCTGATTATCTGGTGATAATTGGAAATAAGAGATATAATAGACTTTCTTACCTAGGCTGGCTATAATCCTCAGATCTCAGTGTCCAGAATAGCTAGAATTACAGGTGTGAGCTACCAGCTCCTGACTTGTTTCGCTTTCACAAACAGTATTTTCATATCAAAGCAACCAAGAAAAATACTGTGTCCTAGTGTAGAAACAAAATCCCCAGGAGAACCTAGGTACACTTATCTTGATAGAAAATCAAAATCATTATAAAGTTAATCAGTACCTTCATGGGAAAAAATATTTTTCTTTATTATTTTCTTAAGAGTCATAAAAAAAGATGACAACATTATTGGATCAAGTTATTAAAACATACCCAACATATGCCCTTAGTTACCACCAAAATCAAGTGTAATCTACTTTTTTATTTATGACTGGTAATAATTCTGTCATATTCCAATGCAATTGGGAAATTTCTCCATTCCATTAGGCTCGGATTACTCTTGTAGTGATGTTATAATGTTTCCATCATATGGACATTTTTCTTACTAAGCTGTAGTAAAACTATGAAAGTCTTATTTGCACCAAGAAAAGAGCTAGTTTCCCTTTATTTTAGGTAATCACTTGTTCATATAGGATAAAATTATGACTTAACTAGGTAACGGGAGCAATAACAAAACATTCATAGCAGGTGAGGCTCTAGCCCCATGACTACATTGTTTATAGATTATTGGTCTTGAATGAGTTTGTTGATCTACTCACTCCCAGACTTGAAAACACTCATTAGATTTTACACCATTGAGAAAAAAACAGTAAATAAAACAGCCAAATAAACTGTACATATTTTATTTAAAATATCGTAACTTATTCGAGCACTTGCAAAGCTCTTGATTTTTCTACAATTTAATTTCCCTGTTTATATGAGGAGAGATATAGTTTGATGACATTTCAATTCTCTGCCAACTCTAGAATTCATAAATATATGAAATATTTTACCTTTTTGAGAAATCAGAAACAACAAAACAAGTAGATTATTATAGGCATGCAGGAAAGGTCACTAACAATGAAAGCAGCAACTAAGAAATATGAAGAATGTAGAAAAATACTCTGAATTTTAGATTTGAAAAGTAATGAATGGCTAAAGTGTGACAGAGCTTTAGGATATGACTTTGATTTTGATGTTTATAAGCTTCTAACAGTCACACTTACATCTTAATGTCTTACCAGTTGTGTTCATTTCCCGTTCTTATCCCGTACACAACACTGTAAAGGAACTAAAATTCTTTCCAATTGAAAACAACAGACTGAAATTCATCAAATTAAATGCTGTTCTGATGATCATTTTGTGCAATTTTCATCCTCAAGGAGTTAATTTGTGAATTGTAACAACAAAACTTGAGAGCAGTATTATAGTTAGAAGGAGTAACTGAAATGATATGTGTAAAATTGTTATGATTAGTAAGGTTTGTGGTTTATTTCCTGTTATAAAATTTCACTGCATTTGTAATTGGGTTTTAAATAGTTTTTGAGAAGAATATAGACACAAGTTGCTGCATATCTGCAGCTTTGTGCATCCAATATCATAGTATCTTTTTCTGACAATGAGGGTTTCCAGCAAGAGTTACTATAAATCAGTAAAATTGTAAGAAATAATATGAAAAATCTGAAAAAGGTAAAAAGATAAAGGTAAAAGGTTGTAACATTCAGATAACAAACTCCACAGAATAGAACTTAAAAGTTTGGAATAATAGTTTTCAGTGTTCAAATTAGTAAAGCAACTTTTATTAATAAAGGGAATTAAGAGTATTACAAACTTTGATGAATATAAATAATGTGATGACAAGGAAACTCTGAGACACTGGGATATAAACTAATGTACAAATACATTGTTTGAATTGCTTGTAGAGCACTGTTTAGGTTTTTTTCCCCACAATCCTCCTCTAATTATATTTTAAGGAATAACAAACTTTCTACCCATTGTCTGACATAAATTTCTTCATGCATATAAATTCCACTCATTAAAATTGTGTCTCAGATAACTGACTAAGGAGTACTTCTGTTTTTTGAAGTTGGCCCCATCAATTTCTGACTGAATCTGTCTATTCCTATTTTAACTCATATAAGGAGAACTTTCCGTTTCAAAGTAGCATAAATCTAATTTGCAGCGTTATTCATGAAAACTGCTATTGTTCTTAAGCTGGCACAAAAGATCGTATTTATATGGTAAAAAGAAAAAAAGTTTGAAGAAGTAGAGATGTAGTACATATAGTAGAACACCTATCTTGAGTGAAAAGTATAGTGAGAGTATAAAAACCTGAGTTCAAGCCCCAGTACCCATACAAACACACAGAGACAGAGACAGAGACAGCAACAGAGAGAGACAGAAAGATGCACATACACACACATACAAAGGAATATTTAAGTTAATAAATTTATTATTAAATATTTTGATGTTTTAAGAGATGTTCTCCACAGAGCATTAACTTCTAAATGCAATTGTGACATGGAATCTTTATAAGAATCTCTGCCTTGATAGAGGTAGCTCTAACACCCATTTCTAAGATGGTTTTTATACTAGAAGTTCAATTAAGATAAAAAAATAGATAGGTCCTTTAAACAGGTTAATAGACATTGAAATTTTTATTGAATGCTATATGTGATAAATATTAAATTTGATCATTTTTATTAATCTGAAACTTAACAGAAGGAGTTTTTTTTATCATTCTCCTAGGATAATCTAATAAATGAAGAAAACTTCAATTAAAATTTACTTAAATGTAACTCACAATTGCCATAAAAAATGGTAGAAGTCACATTTCTAGCAACCATCTTAGCAAATCAAGACCTTTCATGAACAAACTATTGCTATGTTCCTATAAAGGAGATCATGTTGTATCTTCACATTTATCCTAACTCCACTAGATTTTAAGCCCATGGCCACTGTAGGAGAAAGGGCAGGAAGCCATCAGATTGTCCATTAGTATTTACTATACCAATAACACACCCATTCAATTACAGGAGTCTGGACTGTAGCTGACAATTAGGAAAGACAAGACATATTTAAAACGGAGGGATAAAAGCAGTGGTTTTTGAGCGTTTGATGACAGAAGGTAATAAACATCTGTTTTAACAGACAATTCCTTTCTCTTTGCTGGACAAGAAACCTACACCTGTTAATGAACAAGGTTAGCAGAGGAATAGACTGAAGTAGCATGTCTCAGTTTCTTGTGTAGCAATTGACTGAAAATGTGTTATGGATTAGCAATTAGGCGCTTGCTGGAGGCTTTTGAGATCATTCCAAAATCAAACCATAGTCTATGAGGCCCAGAGTTCAGTGCTTTTAAACTTGGCTGCTTACTTACTGAACTTACACCACATGCTAGATAAAATTAACACACACATATAAGACTATATAGTGCATATATATAAGTATATATGCACACATATGTGCATATATACACATACATACATAAAATCCTTGCCTTTAATAGAGTTATAGTTTCTAGTGAGTGGACAAGCACAGATGGATCATTACGTAAAAGTGAAAAGGTAGTGAAGACTGGAGAGTGCATATGCCAATCTAAGATGGTGAGAGCAACTTTCTCAGGTGATGCTTGGCCCCCTCTGAATGAAGGGACAGGAATCAATGCAGATGGAGCTCTCCCGTTGGTGGAAGTTCATTACTTCAGGGGAGGCATTAGGCTTGCAAGAACATCTGTAAAGCTCATAAAAATACCATGAGGTAGTATTGAATGTAGATATAGCTCAATGACGGAATGACTGCCTAACATACTGAGGATTTCCATCTCCTGTGTTCCATCTCCAGCATACAAAGAAAGTTCATGGTGTATATTTTTGGAAATGAATATGAAAACCAGCAGTGATATGGTCAGAAAATAGAACTGGATTCTGATCATCGTAGCTATTTTGAGAGAAGTATGTTTACTCTTAAGTTACGAGATAGTTTGTAAAGTTTATAACTATAGAAATGCTTACATGGAAAATTAATCAAGAATGGAATACTATGAGCAGAATGTTCTTAGTTCTAGAATTATCTAAATGACATCCCATTTCTGGTAGTTAATTGGAGACAAGTCTCACAGACTTTCCTGCTTGGGCTGGCTTTGAACCATTGTCCCCAGATCTCAGCCTCCTGAGTAGCTAAGATTACAGGTATCAGACACCAGCATCTGGCCAAAAGGAAGTTTTTGTTTGGACATGACAATAGACTGTACAATTTATGTAGTGACTGAACTTGACCTCAGTTTATCTGGACTGTTTATTGCATACATTGCCAGAACAGAAAGTTCGAAATATGCAATAATATATTTTGAGAATATATCAAGAAACTTGCATACCACCTTTAAAAGTCATGAGCTACAAAATCCTTTTAGATAACATCATTTCTTCTACAAAGAAAGGATGTAACTAAATATCACTGTTGTACTTCGGGAATGAAAAGAGACCTGTCAGGCTCTCTCTAAATGTGAGAATGAAGAAATCTTTTGAAAACAGACAGAATAGGATATCTGTTCAACTAGATTCATGGTGAATCTAAAGTGGAATTGGTTTTAAAGAATCTATATTAACACTGAAAATCAACCCAAACTAGAACTTTTGTCTCTATTGTTACTTCATCATCTTTCTGACTGCTATGTAATTAACCCAATGTTTCCTTTTTTATTGAGGTATATTAAGTTATAGATAGGAGTTCTACCATATTATTTCTATACATAATCCATTTTGTTGAATATGATTTTCTAAGAGTATCTTGGGCATTTTGTTTTACAAGCTGCATTAGCGACCATGTTAGTGTATTCAAACAATAATCCCAGAGGGTTAACTCGTGGCTGCAAGATTCTGTGGATCACTGCAAGGTATCATTAGTGTCATGGAAAGTTAGAATATGCAGCACACATCCTAAAGACTCACATTAGTAGCTTCCTGAGCATCAATTATGTTATATCTTCAGGACATTCAGACAAGAATTTTAATCAGAAAAATATTTTAAATGATTGAGGAAAAATACCTACTAATTGGAGCAATGACTTTCTTATTTTGTAGTGCCTGGGAATCTCTGTTTGGTATGTCGAGTTCTCTGTGTTATATATTTTTCTATGGATTATGAAGGTGTATAATTATGATTTTTTCTGAGATATATCTGCTTATAAGACACTCCCAGTTACAGAAAATCTGAGAATAAAGACATTTATTGTATGTAATCCTACTGTGGGTTTATAGATAACTGCCATAATTGTAAGCCTACACAAAGCCATAGAAATAGTTCAGGCTAATAAAGGGATTAATAAGAGGGGCTAGACCTTCATCTCTAGATCTTTGTCTATGTCTCCCTTCCATGTTGGTCTTTTGTTTTTCTTTAAATATCTCTTTGGCATCCTGGTACCTCTACTGTCTGCCCAGTATCTCTCAAAATGACATGCCCCTTTGTATTACAACAGCTCAAACTTCTATTCACTCTCTTTACCTTGAAGTCTTCCACTATGACCCATAGCCTTCTTTATAAGCTATAGCTCAACAAACCACTTTAAAAATAGCTTCTGCCTATGACTTTAAAATCTAAACTTTCATTCTCCTACTCTTTATGTTTTCAATAAGCATATGTTTTGTTTTCAACAAGCATTTTGAAAAACAAATGAAGATCATCATTAAGGTGAGCTCTGTAGCATAAGTGGTTATTTCTGAAGCCAAGTAGACTGGATGATGAAAAATTCCCCAGTGTTTTAAGACACAGTGCAATGCCAGTGAAATCAGATGTTGTTTGATTAGAGCAGCATTAATTCCTTGGTGTCACATGAAACAATTGTTTTTGTTGATGAAGAGGCAACACAAAGACTTGAACATTTGCAGAATGTTCCAAAGTCATCTAGCATGTATGGTAGTAATGGAAAACTTAGACTTGTTTGTCCTCCATTTGGATCCATGGAGTAAGCAATCACTGCCATGAACTTTGTGTAAGTAAATTACATTTCCTCTCACTGCCAAAGGTCCCTTTAATATTGCAGTTTCATACAGATTCCCTTCTTTCTTTTTCTCATGACATTACATCTTTTACACATTGAAGCCATAACTACTGATAATCAATCTTTGCCAGTTATTCTTTAAACACCTATCTTTTGTAATAAAAATGCCAAGTTTCCCCACTGAATTTCTTTTAAAGTTCATTCTTCTTTTAACTAAAGGGCTATGTGGAGGAAGAGAAATCATGAGTGATTCTAGATAGAAGCATAAATGCTGAAGGAATTTCAACAGAGGAGACTTACCCACCTTACTGTATGTATGTAGTTTCTGAAGTTTACAGCAACCCATTTAAATGTTTATAAAACAATCTTATGCATGATGTTTTAAATCTCATTTAGTATCTAAAAGGGTATTTTGATTAATTGTCCTTTGCTTAGGATTTGATCAGAATAGTTTTCAATAGGACCAATCAGAAGATTTCCTTTCTTCCTCTTTCTAGGAATAAATGCCTCTCTGTCTCTCTATCTTTCACCGACAAATGTGCTTCGACACCAGATTCAGGAAGAGTGAAGACTTCAAACATTCTCATACTGGGTTGACATTTAGCTTTGCCTCTATAAGACATTTGGTGGACTCTAACATTTAGTTGTGTGAGATAAGTATCCATGAGTCCACATTAATATAGAGAAATGATTATAAAAACTAAAAGTGAGTCAACAGACAAATTCCCCAAATAAAGCAAATATAAATGATTTAGGTAGCTACTTTTTTAAAAAATATTTTCCTTTGGGCCTGGCTTACTTCAGGTTTCCCTTATTTGCAATAACTAGTATATGTCTAGGACAAGCAGAAAAGGTGAAAAGCTATGTACATATGATCATATAAGATGATAAGCAAAATGAACCCCAAGATAGGGACACAAGTGGTTTTTCTTTCCTTTCTTGCTTATGTACTATGTGATTTTTTTGTTTCTTTGGTAAGTTCTTCTCCCATGCTATAACCCCTGTTTTCACTGTATTTGATTCTGGTGCCCTGCATTTTTTATATACATTTTTCTAATTTGAGGAGGGGAAGGGAAATAACAAAATGCTTAAGTAAGGATACAGGTGACCCATTGTAACAATGAGATGTACAGGATACTATGTTAAAAATGAACTTTACAACCCTGGGAGGTGGGGAGGGAAGGGATGGTACGGTAAAACAAAGAAGGAGGTAACAATGCTCAATAGGAAATGTACGCATTACCTTACTCGTATAACTGTAACCCCTCTGTACAGTATTTTTACAATAAAAATATATAGAAATATTTTTCTTTTGGTTGTTGTCTAAAGGAGTTGCCATCAACAAAGTAGTTTATGAATACAATGCAGCTTGAGCAATGTCACTTCCTTTCACTCCTCCCAACCCTTCTCTCCATTCTCTTAATTTTGTAGGGTATTCATTGAATTGAGTCTTCATAGCTACTTCTTCATAAAGAAGAAGGGAGAATATATTTTCTCCTTTCTCAAGTCAAATATATGGCAGAAACAGGGATGTGGGTAGGGGATGACTATAATTAAGGTGCATAAATAGGTACTTAAAATCAGAAAACATGGGTACAATCATTGAAGAGGGAGTGGTTCATCTAGGTGATCAAGATGACATTAGCCATTTTAAATCATGCTGATCTACGATGTCATGAAAATAGCCTCTTGTTCTTGCTTTGTGTTCTTCCTGCAGGAATCTATAACCCAATCTTACCATGAGGAAAACACCAGCAAATACCAATAGTGAGGCATCCTACCAAAAATACCTGCAGAGTATGCCTCAAGTTTCAAAGCTTTCAACAAAAGAGAAATGTTGTGGGTGTGTTCATTCTTTCCCTAGGTTATCCAAAGAGAAAAGTCAGATTCAGACCAAAAGTTGTGCTCTTACACAGATTAGAAGTGACATTCTGAGAGTTGATGCTCCAGAGAGAGAAATGGAGTAAAATACTTGTAAAGCAGAAATAGCAAGGTCATCAGTACTTGTAGTATATACCTAGGGTAATAAGTTTCTCAGTGTTCATTTTTCAGTAATTGGTCTTGTGTGTGTGTGTGTGTGTGTGTGTGTGTGTGTGTATGTGTTTGCTGATTCTGGGGATCCAACTAAGGGCCTAGACACTGTTCCTGAGCTTCAGTGCCCAAGGCTAGCACTCTACCACTTGAGCCACAACTCCACTTCCAGCTTTTTTGCTGGTTAATTGGAGACTAAGAGTCTTGTGGACTTTCCTTCCCCATGCTGATTTGAAATCTTGATCCTCAGTTCTCAACCTCTTGAGTAGCTAGGATTATGGGTATAAACCACCAGTACCCAGCTCAGTAACTAGCCTTTGTCCAGTGTCCCACTCAGGATAGTGGCATCCTTGGTCACTGTCAGCTGCCATGGATCTGGTGTGAGGACTGAGCAGAGAGATTGAGCAGATTGAGCAGACCGGATGTCATCCAGTCTCTCTCATCCTGGATCTTTAGCTCATACAAGAAGCATTAACATCATTGTCATGAGCAGGAGGGATATGTTTATCCTTCCTCTTGTATGCTCCATTTTTCTGCCTCTGTCTTTCACGTTTCTTTCCAGCTGCTTTTCACCAGGTATGCTAGGCTGCCCCGGGAGTGAGCCTTCTCCATAGGTTTCTGCTCCCCTCTCTGTGGATTTCTGTGGAAAGCCGTTAGCATCTGGAAATCACAGTTGTTTTACACAGTGTTTAAAAGAGAAAGATGGCTCCTTTCAAAGAACCCTTCTCCCTTCTCTACAGCCCCTTCCCTACACACAAAAGAAATATTGAAAGTAAAGCAGCAAAAATGAAAAAGGCATTGCTTATTCTACACCTTTCTACCCAGGAGGGATGTAGGAGAGATGAGTTACAAACTACCAGATAAGCAAGGGAAAGGAAATCAAATCCCGATTCTCTCTCTCAAAGGACCCTTAATCACTTTTCTTATCGAGAAAGCCAGTCATAAATCTGAAATCCAGATTCCCTTGACATTTCTGTGTTTGACAAAGTTGTATCAAAATGCAGCTTAAAAAAAAACACAGGAAGGAGATTTTGATTGCGAAGAACCTATGAAGAACGATGAGGCCACGCCATATTTGTAGAGAAAAGAAATGTTAAACGTGGCCTTCGGGAATTCCTTGGTAGCTTCTGGTCTCCAAGGAAGATCTTGTACTTTAAGGTGAAGGTCTCTGCATTAGAAGGACAAGGTAAACAGGAGAGCATGCATGGTCATATTGAATTGCTGAAACATGCACACAGTGTGGGTTGAAGCTTTTTTCCCCCCATTTTATTGTTAAGATGATGTACAGAGAGGTCACATTTACATAAGTAAGGTAGTGAGTACATTTCTCATCAAACTTGTTACCCTCTTCCTCATTTTTCTCCCACTTTCCCTTCCCAGTTTCCAACATAGTGTCTTGATTTTGAGCTGAAGTAGTATAGGATGTGAACAGATGATTGTGTTCTAAAATGAGTTCTTTCTTCTTGGAATGCTAGGTCTGAACTCAGGCTCTCACATTTTCTCAGCATTCACTATACCACTTGCTTCCAGTCCTTTTTGCTTCCATTATTGTTTTGGATAGAATTCTACCATTTCTCCCAGGCTACCCGAGACTACCATGCTCCTATTTATCCTTCCTACGTTGGTGAGGCTGCAGGGATGTACCACCATGCCATATTTATTGGTTACGATGGGCCTCAATAACACGTTGTTGTTGTTGTTGTTAGTTCTGTCAGATTGGCCCCAAACTAGGAATCTCCTGATTTCTGACTTCTAAGCCGCTGAGATTATAGATGTGAGCTCAGCTGAGCTCCATATAGAATATTCCTAAAAGTCCAGTACTCAGGGGACAAAAGAAGGACAATCATGAGTTTGAGGCCAGCTTTGGCTCCACGTGAGGCCAAGGCTAAGTTTGGCAACCTGGATGACTGTCTCATGGTGCAACCACACAAAAAAATGTGGAAAACTTGAAAATATAGGGATAGGATAGTATATAAATGCATTTTCTTGTGTGTCATATAAAAGTATAAAGCCATGATAAACACAAAAATCAGATTTCTTAAGATGCATTCATACAGGAGCAGTTCTGCCCAAAATAATGAAAGGTCATAGATTCTATTTCTTCAGTTGATTCATTGTTTTCCCTGCTGATTCACTTATTATCATTTAAACTATGATTTCATGGATATGCACTTTATCAGTATAATGCCCATGAGTTAAAATTTGAAATTTGTCTCTAAGAACCTTAACTGCAAAATAGAGTGAAAAGTAAAATATCCACTTCAGAATAAAAGAATGAAATTTGTTTATTACTCCCTCATAGAAAAAAAAAGCTGCTTTTGAGAATTATATGAAAGAAAACATGAAAACGAGAAATATTTATGACATTAAAGTGATAGAATTAACAATCTATTTAATTTTTAATGATATAAAGTATATAACTATCTTAGTTCTTTTATATCTTAACTGTTAAGACACTCCTGGACGCAGAGGTAGTATTTTAAGACAGTAAACATCCAAGTGCCAAGGAGTTTTTGCCTTTCTGCTTTCTGCTCTAATAATCTCTGATATTTCTCCTATACTGGTATAATACAGAGTCATAATATTTCATATCAAAGTGCAAACTTCTCCAAAGTGCATTGCATTAACAGATCATTTGCTGAACATTTTTACTTCTTTTTTCTTCTAATGCAGTCATATAAATATGTATTTACTGCTTCCTGAAGGCAGACAGACCAATTCTAGTAAACACAACATGTCCACATGGTCTTGGAAACTAATAATTTACAGCTTGAGAATGACAAAGGTTCTGGATGACCATGGTATCTTCATTTAATAATGCCATGCCACCATACCCAACCAACCATAAAATAAAAGTTTCTGAAATCCTAGTATCTCCCCTTCTGCTTTTATTTTTAATTAAAGCTGCAGAGCATCGATTGAAATGTCTTTTATCCTCTTATTGCTTTTTTTTAAGAAAAATTACTCAGTCTTTTATACTCCTCCTTAATCATGAATGCAAATAAAATTCTAAGTGTAATCAGCAGCTGCAGAAAGAGTACTGAGCACACTGGGTTTCCATGGAAACGGTGAAGTCAGTCCTTGACCAGACAAAGAATAATACCTGGAGTATGTGTGTGTGTGTGTGTGTGTGTGTGTATGTGTGTGTGTGTGTGTAGTGAATGTGTACACATACTTAACAACACTTCACAAAAGCAAGAAGATGTCAAAGTAGGTATTTTTTTTGCTTCACCCATCACATTGTTCATTTTTAGATATTTAAAATATAAGATGAATGAATAAACTCAACTCCAACATGAAATTTCGAAGGGGTCACTTGTCATTTGAAACAGGATAGTCCTATCCTAGACAAAGCTACAGGTATACAAACAGTATGTTTAGAACCAGAACTGAGCACAATAAATATTGAATGCCTCTCTGCAAACAAATCAACAATTAACATAATTATTTGGCCTGTTATTGCTGTCGTTATCCTTGCCTTCACTCTTCCAGCAGGCCTTGCAGCATTTTTAATTTTATTTTCTCCTGGGAAAGAATTATCTGCCGCTCTAGCTGCTGGGAGAAAGTATTGTTAAGCTTTTTAAATGTTGAATATAAAGGTCAAACCACTGAGGGATTTTCAGCTGTGAGTAAACACATTGCGAAGAAAAAAAGTGCTCACATCACTCTTCTTCAACACAAATGTAGTTTAAAACTGTCTGGTCTCATGTTGGAGCATCTTAATTTGGCATGCAGAATGGCATAGCAAATCAAGTCTTGTTCTGTGTGGTCAATATCTTGGAGGAAGGGGAGGAGCATATTACTGATAACTGATAGGTGGAGAAGATGAAGGCATAGGAGTATGCAGGTAGAGAAGCTGAGATTAGGTTTGAGGCATGTGGATAGATTGGATGCTCTTTTCCAAAGGTTTAGAGGACGTCTTCCTTCTGTCTTCTTTAGGCTTCTTAGCTGAGAGGTAAAGATGCTTCTATCTGTGTACTTTGCCTCATTCTCAGAAGATGTTGTTTTCTATCAGACGTTGTCTCTATCAACCATGCAGGATCTGTTCATGTGATTCTCCAGGTTTTACAGCTGAGGAAACAGCAACATTGACAGTTCAGTGACTTGTCTAAGATTGCTGGGCAAATTATTGACAAGGAAGAAATGAGAATTTTCTTTCAAGAGGACTGGCTTTCATAAAGGATTTGACTTCATTTCTGACTTGATAAGTTTAGAAAGAAAGGGTTAGAATGGACAAGAAGGATCCTAACTGAAGTTAGTAGAACATGGAAATAGCATGTCTATCTAATGCTAACCTAAACCGTATCATTAAAGCCACACATTCAGCCTCAACTAACAGGAAGATAATGCACTCAGGAATTTGTTCCATAGCCAGCCCCACTGACGATTTCCTTGTACTCGTTTGCACAGCTTTTCTTCTGTCATTTTTCCGTTGCTGTGTCTGGTCCCAAACTATGCATTGCTGTGCCTGTCCCACGCCCCGACCTGTCTCAGTAGTTGCTAAGTAATTTTATTCTTTTTTTTGTCCGTTGTGGGGCCGGGACTATGGGCGCTGTCCCTCAGCTCTTCAGCTCAAGGCTAGCGCTCTACTACTTGAGCCACAGCGCCACTTCTGATTTTTTCTGCTTACGTGGTGCTGAGGCATCGAACCCAGGGCCTCATGCATGCAAGGCAAGCACTCTACCACTGAGCCACCTTCCCAGCCCTGTCATTTCATTCTTATTGGCTTTGCTCAACAGAGGTGTTATTCACAGCAAAGCATCATTCGTATCATTAGGTAAAATATCAACAATTTATTTTATCTGAGTTTTTAAACAGATCACATGTATTTCTGGTGCCTTCTTCATTGCAGGAGAGTTTACTTATTTTGAGATAGCATCATTGTATTGAAATAGTAGTCCTAGGTACTCAAAGGGATGAGAGCTAGAAAGTCCCAGCTTAAAGCCAGCTCATGAAGAAAAGCCCATGAGACTTTTATCGCCTATTAGCCAGAAAAATACTGGACTGGATGTGTGGCTCAGAGTAGAACACAACAGCTGCAAGTATAAAAGCTGAACGAGAGCCCAAGGCCTTAAGTTCAAGCTCAATACCTACACACATACACACACACACACACACACACAGACACACACACACATACACACACACAATTTTTAGAGTATTAAAAAATTACTAACATTATTTAAATATTGTCCAATTAATTGAATAATTACAATTAATAACATTCAAATAATACTTAAAATCACTCACTTAGATTGAATGTCTCACTGGAGTAAACCCTTAGATCACTTTTAGAAAACCCTTAGATCACTTATATAATATTAACTGATATACACAGAAATAAAAAGAATGACACTTCTCATGCTATTTGAGTTACTATGATTCAGAGCCTGATGCTCTGAATTATAGAAACATTATTTCTGTCTTAGCCCTCCATGCTAACTGAAGTTAGTAGAACATGGAAATAGCATGTCTATCTAATGCTAACCTAAACTGTATCATTAAAGCCACACATTCAGCCTCAACTAACAGGAAGATAATGCACTCAGGAATTTGTTCGTAGCCAACCCCACTGACGATTTCCTTGTGCTCGTTTGCACAGCTTTTCTTCTGTCATTTTTCCATTGCTGTGTCTGGTCCCAAACTACGCATTGCTATGCCTTTTCATTCATCCCAACTGGACTCATCTCAGTTTCTATTCAGGAGTGTTAGCATAAGTCACATAAAGATTCCATCCTCCCCACCATTGCTCATGTCATTCAAGCTGGCACTACTCACTGATGGGGCCACTGACACAATTCTGGGTGCCCTAGCCATGTGGAGACAATGACCAGGGGCTTTGCCACATCTGCTCCCTGACAGCCACATTACACTTGCCCTGCAGCAGACAAGTACCAGTCTACAGCAGCCTTGGCAGACAGGATGGTTTTCTTGTCTTTCCTCAAGAGCATTGTCTCAGCAACACCAGAGGCTGAGACCAGCAACTGGGGGATGCAGTAATCCTGATCCATACACAAGTTAAAAAAATATGTGTCTTGTCTTGTCTTGCTGGGTGCTGCTGGCTCACGCCTGTAATCCTAGCTACTCAGGAGGCTGAGTTCTGAGGATCATGGTTCAAAGCCAGCCTGGGGAGGAAAGTCCATGAGACTCTTATCTCCCATAAGCTACTCAGAAAAGGCCAGAAGTGGAACTGTGGCTCAAGTGGTAGAGTGCTGGCCTTAAACCAAGGAAGCTCAAGGAGAGTGCCCAGGCCCTGAGTTCAAACCTCAGGACTGGCCCAAACAGAAAACAGAATTTCTTTCCTTTAACACATACTTCAAAGTTTGGGTTTTGTAGTTTATGCATGATAATAGTGTATGTGCACTTCCATGTGTGTGTATGTACGTGATTCTGTGTGTGTGTATGTGTATGTGTGTTTATAGGCTGTGCTCACCAATAGTTTAGTCAAGATTTTTCTGAACACCTACATTTCTTCCTGACCTAGGCTTATCAGAACTGAGATAGTAGGAATAAAATCAAGTTCTACCACTTTTTAGTAGACCCAGTATTAATGAACCTATGGTTTCAAGAAGAGCACTGAGGGAAATGATGAATGCTCAAGAGTTTGAACACAACCAAAAGTGTCTCCTCACCATTCAAAATGTCCTAAACTACTCACTTGCAGCTAATTCTACAAGTTTATTCTCCTGAATAGAACACTACCACTCTCCACAGGACTCAAAGCTCCTCTTACTTTCTTTAAACTTTCATTCCCCTTCATACCCGGTGGAATACCTCAATTATTCACACAAAGGATGCAGACTAAAAATTAAACCATCTCCTCAATGATTCCCAGAGAAGTGCTAAATAAAAGAATCAAAAATACTCATGGATTCTTATTACAAGTATTTAAAAAAATTAAAACAGACAAATTAAAAATGGCAAGGAGGACAAAAAATTCATTGGGACATGAAAGTTGACTGTCTTAAAATATTACCTCTTGATATGTGTGTGTCCTACAGAGAAGACATAGAAGAACTAAGATAGTCATATATTTTATACTACTGGAAAAACTGAATATGTTAATTATATATTTTAGTGTCATAAGTATTTCTCATATTCATATGGCATATACATTGTAGTGTATAATTTTCTCTTTCTTGCTTTCATTTTCTTCAATACTATCTGATTTTTATCCATTTTGGTAAAGGCAAAATTATCTATTTTATATATAATTTATCAAATGCATAGATACATTATAGATACATTATATCTATTTATATTAAGGCTTTTGTATAATTTATCACATGCTTTTCCAACCTGGGAAAGCAATCTAGTTAGAAATCAAGTTGCTTGGGAAAATCAAAAGAAAATAAAAGGCTTAATCCAAGATCATATAAAAAAGAAAAAAAAACTTTTGAAAATCTTCAAATGAGAATTTCAAAACTAAGTAAATTAAAATGATGCCTCATTTTCTCTGCCTTATGTTTAGCTTCTTGTTCCTGTGAAGCAAATAAGTTTGTCTTTGTTACCTAAAATTCAAATACTGTTGCTTGTTAACTCTCTCATCCATGCAACTAAAGACAACTGTATAGGACTTTGTTAGGATTCTATATTGTATATAGAATATGTGTGTATATACATACACACACATATATATGTGTGTGTATGTATATATGTATGTATATATAATATATACATTAATATATAATATACATTAATGTATATTAATAATATACATTATATATGTATATACACATACTATATAGTATATATACATTATATATTACATATAATATATATACATAATATATATTATATATACATTATATATTATGCATATATATATATAATTAATAATATATAATAATATTATATAATTTACATTATATATAATGTATTATATATACTATACATATATACATATATGTGCATAGCATATATGTATAATATTATATATAATATGTAATGTACATTATATATTGTGTATATATACTGTATTATATAATATATATACATATATACACATACATGTATATATAATATACATTATATATTATTAATGTATTAATAATATACATTGTGTAAATACATAAGATGGCAAAAGATAGAGTTTTATTATTCCATTCTGGTTTTCCTTTTCAACTTCTTCTGCACAATAGAATGAGGATTTTTGAATGCTGCCTGATTTTCCTAGAATCCTAGAATACTACCAAAAGTTTCAGTGTCTCTCTCCACAGTTCAGAGATGCAGAAATTTCTAACATAGCTGAAGCAATCCACTGAATGACCTTTAATTTGTAAATCCTTTGCTGACCCACACAGTTTTTTTTAAGTAGCTTTTACAAAATTGATCACCAATTTGATACCTTACCTAATTCAAACCTGGCTATGATCTTTCTTACACTTTCTTTCCCAGTGTGAAAAATGTGAGTGTGTGTGTGTGTGTGTGTGTGTGTGTGTGTCTATATTTGACTTGAAAGAAGCTGACAATTTTGTACAATCATTCTTCATTTTTTAAGTCATTTTTTATTAAATGAATCAATTTCCAGCATTATATTTTCTCCGGGGGAGTAAACAAACAACCACCATATACTTCCATTCTTTTGAGTAGTAAAATTTTAAGATGTTTTATTTTGTTCGTTTAGGAAACGACACATTCTATGTATTCTCTGAAATTACTAGTGCTTAGCTACAGGCTGTCTGTCCTTCTTACTCATAGGCAGTGTGGTCTCCTCTCAGAACAGATGATAAAAAATAATAAAGCCCTGTTTATGATCCTAGCTCTGCCATAGTCACCTTTTGAATTGTACCCTTAATTTACAGCATGCTGCTTTTGTGAATCCTTTGCTGCTTTAATGATGCCATCAACTCCTGAAGTCATTAAGGTCCCACCTAGCTTTATATGTGTTGTGGTGACATCTTTATCTCTCAGAGCAGTTTGGAAACCTGCAGGGGTGTAGATTTGCTACAGATGGGCCGTTATGCAAAACAGAGTATATCAAACCTCCCCCCAAATGAAAAAGGAATAGTATTGTGGAACATAAAGGCAACATATGTTCCAGCCATGTCGGTTGGTTTATGGAGGTCAGATTTGTACACCGATTGTTTCCGATTAGCAGCTAAGAGATAGCTGACCACAGGAATTTACTTACAATTTTATGAGGTTTACCAAAAGATGCATGCTGATCATTTACATTTACTTTCTATTCCCAAGTGAAATAGTATGGGGCTCCAAAATGCCTCAAGAGCCAGGCACTGAGAGCTCAAGGTATCATCTTAGCTAAATCAGGAGGCTGAGAGGTGAAGATCAAGGTTCAAACTAACTAGAAAAAATAGATTAATCAGAAAAATAAATGAATGAATGAATGGCCATGTGCCCTTAATCCATGTCTCTTATCTCAGCTACACAGGAGGCTGAGATCTGAGGATTGTGCTTCAAAACCAACTGGGATAGGAAAATCTGTGAGACTCTTATCTCCAATTTAGCACCAAAAAGCCAGGAGTGAAGCTGTGGCTCAAGTGGTAGAGCTCTAGCCTTGAGCAAAAAAACTCAGAGACGGTGCTCAGGCCCTGAGTTCAAGCCCCAGGACTAGCACAGAAAAAGAAAAAAAAGGCAGAAGTTGAAATGTAGCTCAAGTGTGTATATAGAGCCTCAGAGACAAAAATTGGTCCCCAAATGGAAGCTCTACTGCAGCACCAAAAAAAATATAAATAAAAATAAAAAAGAAAGAGAATGGCATATATGAAGACTCCATTGAGACTTAAACTAGATCTTTAAAGCATGATATCCTGAACTGCTAAAGAACATAATGGAAGGGAACGCAGAATTCTGTCACATCTTACTCCTTCCTACATTTTTCCAGTTGTAACTGCTGCGTATTCTTACTGTATTATTCATTAGTGAGGTATTATTCACTTTTAGGATAAACTGAAAAGTGCTAATATCACCCAGGATTAGAACAGTTTATGAGAGAATATGAAAACTCGAGAGTATATAAAAGCTGAAAAGTAACTTCAGCAAGAAAGAAAATAGCAGCAAGTAAAGAGGATTGGATTTTATAGCTCTATACTAATAGTTTTCAAGCAATAGTTCTGGGTCTAAGCTCATTAGAGTAAGCCGATAATAAAACACTCTTATTACTATCATTGGCTACATCCATTTTAACAAACAGCACAAAAAGCAAACTGCACAGAAAAACAAAGGAACCAGATGCGAAGACATTTGCAACCTTATGATCTGGGCTTAAGAAGTCCCCGTGTCTCATTGACCTCAAACTACTGGGTAATTACTTTTCTAGGGCCACATATTGTGAAGAAATCATGGAATTTGCTGCCTTACATTTCCTATCTGTCACCTAGCTTCTGAATTTTCCTATGTTTGCAATGGTTGCAATGAAAATAACTCACAGCATGAAGTCACTGGAATCATGACATTCCTTTTTAGCTGATTTTTCCCCAGATAAAACACAAGTGTCTGTTACCAGAATGATTACAAGAGAAAGTTGTTTTGTGTTTAGTATACTGGATATGGTTTGATAAATGTTGAGTTGAAAATGAATGTTTTAAGTTTTGTGAGATATTGGTGGTGGCTAGTAATCTAAATAATCACAGAAAGGTAAAGGAGATATAGCAATGTATAATTAAGGAGGAAACTTAGGATGAGTCAAAGGGAATTGGAAATGAGAATCTTTGATGTGTTTATGACAGAATAGTTACGTTTGAGAGACAGATTCCTTAGTATAATTTTTCAATATTAATTACTACTTTCTAACATAAAAACAATCTATACTTAAGTAACACATATTTTGGTCTTTCTGAGTTAACAAAGACATATATATATATATATATATATATATATATAATATGTTACATATATGCCTATATGCCTATAATGTTTTACTTATATACAATATATCACATATGTAACATATATTGTGCATATATAACATATTATATACATATATGAGAGTATGTATTATATAACACACTATATACTGTATGTATTATTTCATTTTCTAAAAATATATGAGAGTATGTATTATATAACACACTATATACTGTATGTATTATTTCATTTTCTAAAAATCCTTATTTTAAAATTATTTTAAATTTAATCACATAAATAATTTTTTAATTATTGGAAATATTCTAACTGAAAGTGTGTTTGAGGACTTACTTGCTCCAAATAAGTGTTTTTCATTACCCAATGGAGTTTATATGTGTTTCGAGTATTCAAATAGCTATATTATAAAGGAGATTGCTGCCATTGAGTTCTTTTGGTATCAGAATGTTAGCAATTTTCACTTCAGCAAAAAGACAGTGTATTCAAACTGGGCTGACAATGTATAATCATTTGCATAGCACTTTGAACCCATAGTAAGAAAAAGAAATCATCTTGCAAGATTTCAACAAACAGCACAACCCATCTCAGGAGACCCCAGGAGCGCTCAGTAATTTCCGTTTCCTGAGGGGCAACTATCTGTAATGTAAATATATCAATCAGGTTAATGCAGGGTGCACTCTTGCATTTGATAAGATTTCCAAGTCATGTCTGAAATGCAGAAACATAATTAAGGTAAATGAGAGTTACACCTTAACATGTTCCAATTGGCAAAAAGAAAACTTAGTAAGATTCTCCAACTTTCACTAATGACTGAGATGAAAGTCAAACTGTGTAGACAATCAAGGCCATGTTTCTTATATCATCACAGCTCCCTTTTGAACTACCTGCTTCTTAGTGGTGTGGGAGAAGGAAGGAAAGTTCCTGCATTGAAAGCTGTTATCAAGCTGATGAGTACTGCCTGTGTTGTAGCACTTTGGACAGCATCCCGTGTTGTAGCACTTTGGACAGCATCCCGTGTTGTAGCACTTTGGACAGCATCCCTAGCCACCCCAGCCACTCCTGAATCCTAGTACTAATATATATATATGTGTGTATATATATATATATATATATAATATATTATATATGAGCTATAATGTATAATATATATGCAGACATTATCAAATTGCCCAGTAGATAAGGACAACTTGACTGATTGTTGAATTAAATTATGTTCAGTTGTATGATGGTTAATTTTGATACTTTCATGTCATGATCCATGTATAGAATATATTTTGCTGAAAGCTTGTGAGCATGGCTCACAACTGTAATTCTAACTACTCAAGAGGCCAAGATAGAAGGTTCTCAGTTTGAAGCCAGCCCAGTCAGGAAAGTTTATGAGACTCTTATTTCTAATTAAACATAAAAATGTTCAAAATGGACCTGTGGTTCAAGTGGTAGAGTGCCAGCTTTAAGCAAAGAAGCCAAGGAACAGTGTCCAGTCCCTTAGTTCAAGCCCTCTTACTGTCACACACACACACACGAATAAGTTTTGATTGTAGATTTAACAAATATTAGTTTGGTTAGCATTTTGTATCAAAAAATAATTTTAATTACACACTGGTTTTATGCCTAGTAAAGATAAATGAGAGAAATAGTTCTTTTTTTTCTTTTTCTTTTATTTTTTAGGGGGGGGTCCGGTCATGGGGCCTGAACTCTGGGCCTGGGCGCTGTCCCTCAGCTCTTCAGCTCAAGGCTAGTGCTCTACCACGTGAGCCACAGCACCACTTCCGGCTTTTTTCTTTTTGCTTATGTGGTGCTGAGGAATCGAACCCAGGGCCTCATGCATGCAAGGCAAGCACTCTACCACTGATCCACCTTCCCAGCCCCGAGAGAAATAGTTCTACTAGTCAAAAAACTATTCAATCTTTCTCAATCTCTGAGAAGTATTATCTCTTTGCACTTTAAAAATAGTACCATCTCATTTCTGGAAAAGGCAAGATCACTGGCTACATGAGCATGATACATCTCTATATTGATATCTTCTTTTACCCGTTAGCTGGATTGCAACCATCTTTTATTGTTTCTTTTTTCACATAGAATTCAAGTTGCCCACAAATTACCTTTTTGAATTTACTCTTTCCTGAGTGTTTTTTTTCCCTCCTCCCGATTATAGTTTAAATTAAGGTCTATAGGAAGTCTCTGTGTAGTCAAAACACAGCTAGATATTTTGATGAAGAGAGTTCGCTTTGGCATGAACAGCTTCTATTTATTTGTAAACCTCTCAGTGTCTGTAATTTGACAGCATTTAAACACCCCAGTTAATGAGGTTAGCAGCAGCGTTTGTCCCTGGGCTTCATCAATTTGAAGCCACCTCAGTATAGGTTGTCATAGCTATGTTGACTTCATTTTCTTTATTGAGAAAACAAAAATTGGATTCTTCAAACTGTAAAGAAATGGGATTTCTAGCTTGTCCTCCTCCAGTTACTCCTACCTGTAACTAGAGATTTCTGACTCCCTGCTACAGCCCTACAAAACAATGTGTTTGAATAACAAGAAATAGTACTGTGGTTTCCCACTCACTGACATAGATATTTAGATAGATTCCCTTATTTCTAAAAGTCATCTATGTGAAAAGCTAGAATCAAGTTCTATAGAAAACCATGAAGATCTAATGAAGTAGGTTGGCATTTCTGTTATTTGGTGTTTGGAATTGCTGAGGGCTGTAGGTGCTCATAATGAACCAAAGGAGAAGGCAGGAATTTGTCATTGTTAATTCTGCACAGATATACTTTTGTTCAGCCAGGCACCTACAGTATGTGTGGCCTTCCTTCTGAGTGTTAAGAGATCACTGCAGGTCAAAACTATATGACAGCTTCTGACTCCAGTCCACTGCATCCAAAACCCATAGATGTTATGGTAATTTGCACACAGTGTTAACCAATACTAAGCAACTAATTACACTAAAAAAAAAATTGGAGAAATGGTTCTCACAACTGGGAATTCCATTATGATGATTGTTACAGTGGACATTGCTGCCTCCCAGAAAATACTAAGGCAGTTACAGATTTACTGTTACTTCTCTTCTTCCTACAGACTATAATCCAGTCTAACAAAGCTTTTGCAAAGAGAATTTGGATTAATGTGTTCCCATTAGTATAACAGGAAATTCTTAGATACCCTAAGCATAGAAAAAAAAACATGTTAAAGTTGGAAATATAATTCATAAATACATTTAACTAAGTGGTAGACAATGAAATGATTCTTACCTTATTCACACTTTCCAAAATTAAAAAATTAAGAGGAAGAAATAGAAATATAAACTATCAAGTGTACATAAAACTGTCCTCGAATTCATACAAAGACCTACACACACACACACACACACACCAAAATCAAACCAAACATATCTCTTATCTTTTATTATCTTTGTGATCAGAAGTAGGAGATTCCAATTTATTGAAGAACATGATTGTTATTCCTCTGATAAAATGAACAGAATGTTCACTTAATCTGTGACTCTAATTCTTCACAATATTCTTTGTCCTAATCCTTTCATTCACATTCAAGAAAATGTAACTAAAATCTGCCAACCGCATTTTGAGACAAAGAAGAGAGATGTCGCATCTCACTTTTTAGTAAAACCTAATAAGATTTTTTTGTGTTTGATATGTTTGGGTAGTTGTACAGTTAATTTACATGTAAAGGAAGAAACTTAACCTTGATGCTAAAAAAATGTATATTTTCCTATTAAGAAAAAGAGGTGATTTGTATAACAGTGTTACGTATGATCAGGGTAGCTAGATTTGGCTTAGTATTTTTCTCAGGTGGCTCATGACTACCTGAAAAAGTACCACTTAAAATGGCATATGTCTCTCTCAGTAAAACACGTTGTTGGGGAAGAGTTTATGCAATCAAAGAATTTAGTTGTGGTGAAGGCATTGTTATTCTCAAAGAGCAGACCCCAAAGTCATCGCAGCAGTGCCCATGTTACCGGCTGTTTCAAGTCCAAGACTAGCAGCAGTGAGGGTTTGGCTTTTGACATTCCTTTCACTTTGAAGTACAAAAGCTTTCTGTGGGATGCCAACGGAAAAGAAAACAAAACACACTAGAACATTCACTATGGTAGAATTTGCACTTTGCAATTATGGTCCCTTCAGGATGCCCCTAATTAAGAGGGATTGACACCCAGGGTCTACACATCTGATCATCAACATTATACATAAAACAGTCTATTCCTACACGTAATTTAATTATCATGTTGTTAGTGGATAGTACACAGCAAATTAGGTACAGAAAATAGATACTTGGCCATCACATTTTATAATACACATTAGAACTTTTGACTCATAGTAACAAATGTGTCATTCATATTTTTCTAACTCTGTGAACAAATCTTATTTGCCTCTCACTTTAACATTCTAAGTCCTAAAGTATTCAGATTTATAGAGTGGAATATAAGAAATGATCTTGGGAAATGATAAATAATCCTTAGGATCTTGCTAATGGATTATCTTCAGCTGAAAAAAATTTACAGATGGTGCTATTGGTGTTGCAATAAATATTTCCTTCTTTGGAAATGGATGCAATTTTATTACATAGAGTTTTACATTTATAAAACCAGTGACTGTCTCTTATACTTGTAGAGTGGCTAATGATTTTCAAATTCTTTAATGTTCAAAACGAACTTGTTAAACATTGCTTCTTATACTTTAGAGATAAATGAACTGGACTTGCAAATATTGTCTAGGCTACCTAGCCCCCTTTATTAAAAAATCTTAAAAATAAACATCGTTTTATCCCTAAGCACCATACTACAGCATCTAAAAATGTATTTAATTAAATATTATTGTTTTAACATGATGTTCTATAATATCAGATCATATAGTCCAAGTAATATACATTTGTATACTAATATGTACATTTATTATATTTTGTATTAAATACAACATCACATACTATAGAACATTCGAGAATGTTGGCCCTCTTGCATTAAAATAATAAATTGTCAAGTCATATAATTTTCTTCTATTTTCCCCCTCATTGCAAGAATAAAAGGCAAGGCTAGCAGTTTTCTATGTCTCTGTTTACCTAAATTTTATTTTTTCTGCTTAGAAAGAATAATGTAAGATGCCACCATAATGATTATTTCAAAAAAATAACTGACTTTAAAAAAATATATTGGACTGGCTACAACTTTAGAAATATGCTAGTTTTATATCAGCACTTAAGAGCTCCCTGCCCAATATAGGAGTTTAGTTCCAAGCTCTAAGTTCTGTGGAGTGTTAGATTTCTCTTCACAGCCAGGTGCTTTTATTCTAAGCCATCCCTTCTGTGTCTGGTCTCCTTGACAAATAAGTGAACTCAGAAGACAGAGTGGGTGTCCCTACACTGTTTTGATCAAAGTAAAAAGCTCTCTTGTTAATTATTAATTAAAGATTAGCTTGACACAAACTTGTAGATTGTTCATTCATTCCCTGCACTGGGGAATACTTTTCCACTTATCAAAAACTTGAAAGGAAATGAAATCCACACCATTTCCAAATCCATTTCTACAACATTCTCATGCTGGTCGTTATTCTTCCACTAAGATGCTTCACATTCATGACTTAGCTAAGTGTGTGTTCAAAATAGTTATCATTGCTTTCAATGGTTCCATAATGACTCTGTTTGAAACTGGAATTTGACATGCTAAGTCCAATTTTCAGGAGTTCTGCCTATCAGACAGATCTAGCCACTCATCCCTATGTACCAAATAGAGACATGGTAAAGAGCAGATCTGTTGCATTGTGGGAGCCTACCATTGGATAACAGCATTTCATGCATCTTCAGCCATCTGCACCATACAGTTGTCAGTTCTAGGCTTTCATAGACAGAGAATGTGGAGCAGGTATAGCGGGCTATGCATAATTAGAAATCATCCTGGTCAAGGCCTGGCTTGGTTATTAACTCAGTTCTTTCTCCTAGGTTCCAGACAAGTTATTAGTACTGTCATCAGTTGAGGGTAGCAATCCAATTCCCATGAGATGTTTACTTCTGCTCTAGAGCACAGCTTAAGTAATTGTCATCATTTGGGGTCTGGTCTGTCCCACGAAGCTTTGCTGTTCTTTAGTTTTGGCCCTTGAGTAAATATGTTATTGATTTGTGCTCTCTTTCCCAAGTGATTGTGAAGTTACTTTGGAGACTATCACACACACACACACACACACACACACACACACACACACACACACACACAGAAGGGAGGTGGAAATGTCAAGCATTGTCTCCTGCTCTTAGTTGATTTGTGGCCCAAGTAAGCTATCAGTGCTCTGCAGTTTTTAAGCACCTCGTACAAATTGAAGAATAAGCTTGGTCTGGGTTGACTTTGTCGATCTTTTCCCAATATATATTTGGGGGAAAAATTCGGTTCTTTATACTGAAATGAATCAGAGAGTATATCTTATTTATGCTTTATTTGGGGAACTGGAAATTTGTATTGACATAAATTGAGTGTAAAAGGAGGTTTCATTATGATATTTCATACAAATATGATGATCAAATTCAACCCCTTTTTCTCTTTTACATTTTTCCCTTTCACTCTTCCCTACTTTTTTAAAAGTTTTTTTTGTGGGTTTCATTATGCTCTTTTTTTTTTTGTCAGTCATAGGGCTTGAACTCTGGGACTGAGTGCTGTCCCTCAGCTCTTCAGCAAAAGGTGAGCCCTCTACCACTTGAGCTACAGCACCACTTCCAGTTTTCTGAGTAATTTGTTGGAGATAAGAGTTTTATGGACTTTCTTGCCCGGGCTGGCTTTGAACCATGATCCTCAGATCTCAGCCTCCTAAGTAGCTAGGAGTACAGGCATGAGACACCAGTGCCTGGCTTGCATTATGCTATTTTCATACACATATAATATACTAGGCTGATACTCATGCCTCAACAGTCTCCTTTATTTTTCACTCCTTTCTAGTTGCTCTCACCAAATCATATCATATTACTATTATATATATATATATATAGTTTATTATTTATGCAAAGTAAAAGTGAAGGATATAGGCAAGAAAACACCTTAAACTTTACACAGATGTATTGACATACGATTAATACATTCCATTTCTGTTTTCACTTCACTGATAAACAACTCTAGTGAGCTCCACACATCATTAGAGAATGTAGGCCTAGTTGATTAAATCCTTATAATTGATCTTTTAAAGACTATCTCATTTGTGGGCTCTTGACTTTGGTTTGGTCCTGGCATCATCCCACTCCTAAGCAAGATGTTTCAAGGACATCCACAATTTGTACAGGTTTATTTGCTCGCCGTGAGAGCACATTTCAAGCTGATAGCTTTAATTATTTTAGCTGATTCCTGGGAATGAATTCATGGAAGAGCAAAAGAGCTCAACTACTTGAGTGTATCCCTCCCAAGCACAGTGGCATGTAGTTCAGACAGGCCCATGTTGGAAAACTGCCTTGGTTGCTGTTAGAAAATCTAGTAAAAAAATAAAATGAAATCACCAAGAATGCAAAATAGGATCATTACAAGAAATTGTAGGACATTTCTGAATTGTATAATGAAAGCTCGAGTTGAAGAACTTTTATGGTATTCAAATTTTCCGTAAGTATGAACAAAGGTCACACACAACATAGCTAGTAATCATTTCCTCTACCAATAGTGATTCAAAATTTCCTCTAGCTGGGAGCCAGTGGCTCATACCTGTAATCCTAGAATTCAGGAGGCTGAGATCTGAGGATCATGGTTCAAAGCCATCCCAGGCAAGAAAGTCCATGAGACTCTTATCTCTAATAAACCACCAGAAAACCAGAAGTGGTACTCTGTCTCAAGTGGTAGAGCGCTAGCCTTGAGCTGAAGGGCTGAGGGACAGTGCTTAGGCCTAGAGTTCAAGCTCTATAGCTGACAAGAAAAAAATTCCTCTAAAATTTCCATCATACTTATTCCCTTTTTCTTGAAGCATTTTTTTAGATACTGTCTAACTGTAACTCATCTGCCCCTTCCTGATAGAGCACTTTGTCAGTGGAACTTCTCTCATTAAAACAATTTCTATAGATACCGTTCATTGGGAAAGTTCAGGATAGCATGTCACAGTACATGCTATCAAGTGTAAAATGATCTGTATCTCCTGGAATGGCAATGGGGAAAATGTCATCATAAGTAAGGTTATTACTAGCTATTCTTCTTTGACATATAACCCCATGAAACTTAATTTCTTTCCCAAAGTAAAATAAAAGGAAATTCTCACTAATAAATTATGTGAAAGTTTTTACTTTTCTTTTTGTGGTAGGAATGAGTGAAAACAAAAAGGGTTAAATTTAGTGGTTTACACACATACACACACATATACACACATATATTAGAAAATGGTTTTATTGCAAATACTTATATTTTTCCTTAAAAGAGCCTTCAACTCATTCATAGCAGCAAAACAAAAACATCCAAAGTTATCCAAAATATTAGAACACTTTTCAAATAGGCATATTAAAAAAACAAACATATTGTCTTCCTTTCATGTAATCTTGAAAGAATGAATGAATGGGCTTGTAGTAGCAGTCAACTTCAGCATAGGAAAAAGTAAAGACAAAAACTCACTGAAGAAATAGAAAATAAATAACTAAAATATAACAAATTAAGTTAGAGTATGAAGCCTTCTTCATTACTCAGAAGTATCAGGAAGGAGAGAGAGAGAAAGGGAGAGAAAAAGGGAGAAAGAGAGAGAGAGAGAGAGAGAGAGAGAGAGAGAGAGAGAGAGAGAGAAATGTGACCTTCCAGGGAGATACATTAAAACCCTGATATCTAATAACCACCTTTAGTCAAAACTCAAAAAGAAAAAGTGAGTTTTGCCCAATGCACAAAACAGGTTCACATCTAAAAATGAGGATTCCTCCCTTCCACTGATTCTCTGGCGTACAGAGTTCATACATTTAATTGCCCTTTTCTCTAAAAGCAACAGATTCTAGGTAGTAGTTGGGAGCTCATCTGTTTGTCATGATGTCAGTGGTTAGGAAGATTGTCATGTAAAGCTGGTGTTTGAATTTTATCCAGCCCCTTAGAAGAAACACTGTTTTTCTCGCATTGTCTTGAATCACACACAAGGAAAATAAGGACAAATAATTCACATATAAGCTTTTTCCATCACACAACACTGCTTAAAAAATATGAAAGAGCTGGTATTGGTGGCTCAGATGGCAATCTTACCAACTAAAGAGGCTGAGATCTGAGGAAGCCAGCCTGGGCAGAAAAGGCAGAAGTGGAGGTATGGCTCAAGGTATAGTTCCATCTTTGAGAAACAAAATAAGACAAAACTCAGGGACAGTGTTCAGGCCCTGAGTTCAAGTCCTAGTACCAGCACTATGTATATGTATATGTGAGCATATGTGTGTGTTTGTGTGTGATATACATATATGCATATCTATAAATATTTAGATATATATGTTGGAGAACAAAGTCTCTATGTGCCTTTGTGAGAAGCTGTCTTTTGAAAAAAATGTCACAAATTTTATGCTCTACTTTTCAGGAATGATCACCTTTCACTTCCTAATTTTTGCTAGCAGGCTTCAAACTATTAAACAGTATCTTTGACCTTATGCACTGTGCTATGGCACCAGAAAGCACTTGGACAATTGTTTCTCCAAGAAACAGAAATGCTTCTGAAAAATGTGCTGGAGGACATTATTAGTAAAACAAGGATATGCAGCAAGAAAATGAGAAAAAAATCCATGTACACTTTATGCTATGCAAAAAGTGATAGTATAACTGTAACAGTGATGAGTGGCATGTGAATGGTAACTGATCTAGCTCCTCCTGCTAATTAGGTGCCTTAAGTTCCATTTAGCCAAAGCCACAGATTAAATTAAAGATTGAAGAAAAATTAAATTCTTATAATCAATTAGAATGAATATATTACATTAAAATTGTGGTATTCATTTTAAACCCAAAGCAGATTTCTTCACACAAATGATCTAAAACAACTATTATTAAAAGATTATTTTGGACTGGATGCATTGGTACACTCGTATAATCTCAGCTACATGGGAAGCAGAGGTAGGCAGATGACAGGGCAAAAATGGTAGTGAGAAACCTGATGGCTTATACCCAAATCCTAGCTATTCATGAGGCTAAAATCAGAGAGACATAGTTCAAAGGCAGTCTAGATACAAATCTGCAATTATCCAGTAGAAAGCCAGAAGTGGAGGTGTGAATCATATATTAGAGCACTAGAGTGGAAAAGGAACAGTGCCCAGACTCTGAGTTGAAGGTGAAGGAAGGAAGGGAGGGAGGAAGAGAGGCATGGATGGAGGAAAGAAGGGAGAAAGAGGGAGGAAGAAAGATAGAAAGAAAGAAAGAAAGAAAGAAAGAGAGAGAGAAAGAGAGAGGAAGGGAGGAAGGGAATGGAGGGAGGGAGGGAGGGAGGGAGGGAGGGAGGAAGGAAAAAGAAAGAAGGAAAGAAAGAAAGAAGGAAAGAAAGAAAGCAACAAAGCCAAGAATAGTGAAAAATTGATAACATGTTTGGATATCCTTTTTGACCTTGAACTTTTTTTTCTGCAAAAATATTGATAAAGTTTACTCAGGCCAACTTCTTAGTGTTATATTTCTGGAATTAAAGTCATGTAAGCAGGAGCAAACACAAGTCCCTGAGTTCACTTCCCAAGACATCAAAAAGAAAGAGCAATAAAGAGAAAACAAGTTGTGTCCCTATCTTGGGGCTCATTTCACTAAACACCATCTTATATAGTCATATCTACATAGCTTTTGACCTTTTCTGCTTATGCTAGACTTACACTAGTTATTGCAAATAAGGGAAACCATGGGACCTATATTTCTTTGGGCCTGGCTTACTTCACTTAATATAATTTTTTCCAAGTCTTTCCATTTCCTAACCAATGGGGCAGTGCCATTCTTTCTATATCTATATCTATCTATCTATCTATCTATCACATTTTCTTGATCCATTCATCTACTGAGGGGCATCTGGGTTGGTTCCATATCTTAGCTATGGTGAATAATGCTGTGATAAACATAGTTGTGCTGGTTGCTTTAGTATACTTTTGTTTGTGATCATTTGGGTAAATGCCCAAAAGTGGGATTGCTGGGTCATAGGGGAGCTCTATGTGGAGTCTTTTGAGGAACCTCCATACTGCTTTCCAAAGTGGTTGAACAAGTCTACATTCCCACCAACAATGCCGTAGGTTTCCCTTTTGGCTACATCCCCTCCAGCATCTGTTGTTATTAGAGTTCTTGATTATAGCCATTTTAACTGGGGTGAGGTGGAATCTCAGTGTTGTTTTGATTTGCATTTCTTTTATGGCTAGAGAAGTTCATGTGTCTATTGGCCATTATTTCCTCTTCAGAGAAGTTTCTCTTTAAGTCTTTAGCCCACTTATTAATCGGGCAGTTGTTTCTTGGAGGATTTGTTGTTGGGGGATTTAATTTTTGAGTTCCAGGTATATTTTACATATGAGACCCCTGTCGGTTGTATGGCTACTGAAGATCTTCTCCCAATTTGTGGGTTTTCTATTGATCTTGCTAGCTATGTCCTTTGCCATGCAGAAGTTCTGCAGTTTCATGCAATCCCATTTGTTCTTTGATTTGTTGTGTTTCCGGGTCTCTATTAAGAAAATTTCAGGCTGTGCCAAGGAGCCCTAGAGTTTCTCCTGTTCCTTCCTGTGATGTTTTCAGAGTGTCTGCTTTGACATCGAGGTCTTTGATCCATTTGGAGTTGATTCTGGTGCAGGGTGATATATAAGGATCTAGCTTTAGTTTTCTACAGGTATTTAATCAATTTTTCCAGCACCATTTACTGAAGAGGCTGTGTTTCTTCCATTCTATTCTTTTAGCTCCCTTGTCGAAGATTAGATGGCTATAGGTCTGTGGGTTCATTTCTGGATCTTCAGTTCTATTCCATTGTTCCTCAGGTCTGTTCTGTGCCAGTACCAAGCCGTTTTGATTACTCTGGCTTTATAGTAGAGTTTGAAATTTGATATTGATATTCCTCCAGCACTGTGCTTTTTATTTGAAATGTGATTTATTTTTCTTTTGTATGTTCTTTCCCCATGATATAACCCCTGTTTTCACTGTATTTGATGTTGGTGCCCTGCATCTTGTATATACATTTTTCTAATTTGGGGAGGGGAAGGGAAATAATAAAATGCTGAAATAAGGATATAGGTTTAACCATTGTAACTTGAGATGTACAAGACACTACATTGAAATGAGCTGTACAGCTTGGGGGAAGGGGAGAGTTGGGGAGGTGGAGAGGGAAGGGATGGTTGGGGAAAAACAAAGGAGGAGCTAACAATGCTCACTAGGAAATGTACTCATTACCTTACTCATGTAACTGTAACCCCTCTATACACTCTTTTTTACATAAAAAAGAAAACAAATAAAAATAAACATTTGTTTAAATCCATTAAATCAAGAATTACTGTGTACAGACGAAGCACCTATGTGATTGCTCAACACATTGTGACTGCAAACACTTCCAAAGACCATACTATTTCTATTTCACACGTTCTAACTTACTAGATATTACATTGGACTGACACATTCAGAAATATTTACTGAGGTCTTCTAAATGCTAAGCACATCTGAGTATAAGAGAAAACACATCTCTCTTCACATGGAGCTTACATATGCTAATCCTATTACCGGAGAAGCACATCAAAATTTCCAAATAGAGTGCATAGGGAATACTAAACAAGTCCTTTGTTATGAGCAAATTCTTCTCATTTTCCTCCGTTTATTATTCTCAAGTCCCTTTAGGAATCTTTTTGTATCAGTCGGAGAGGACAATTTGAGTAAGGAAAGATGCTCACACTGTCTTCTATGTGTCTGAAAGTCAAGTCTGGCAAAACTAACCCACCATACACCCCACAAGCCAGGGGATGAGACTGTGTGTTCAATGGTCCATGAAAGACTGGCATCTGGCACAGACACACATCAGTATCTACTCCAGGGTTGGGGCACAAAGCCTCATGCAACATAGACAAAACTCCTGCTGTGGTTTAGTGAGGAGAACAACAAAAATGTGAAACTAGAAACATATGTAAAATATGGCAGATGATAACTGTTAGGGAAAATCAGAAGGCCAGGAGAAGAAGAAGGATGCTTTTGAGAAGGAGCTGCAGGAAACAGACTCCCTACAGGCAAGATGATGAAGGAATGTCTGGGGAAATGGTGCTCTAAGCAGAGGAAATAGAAAAGTTGACTTTGTGAATAGAAGAGGACCTGTGGTTAAAGTAAGATGAGGCAGCCTGAGACTATCTGAGTGTAGGTAGGAGTTCTAGTCCTGCAAGAGCTAATGTTGCTCTCTGAGCTACATGAAGAAAGGCCAGAAAGAGGGGTACTTCTCCTCAGGTACTAAGTGGGTCTGAAAGGTGTTGCTATCGAGAATAACGTGTGCATGTTACAGACAGATAGGCAGAAGTCAGTCATAGCCATAGCTATCTATGTATGTATCATTTGTGTGTTGATGATGTTCATATGTTGAAATTCTATAAGGATGTGTTTAGAAAAGCAAATAGTCTACAACATGGATGACAAGCAAGTTAAAATAGGGCCTGTGAGATCACACTGCCTTGGAGAGTTATTAATTGTTTTCGTGGTAAATGAAGAAACTGACAGTGAATATTTGAGGATAATCATCTCAAGAAACATTTAGGACATGAAATTAATGTATGCATTAAGCAAGTCAAAGTGGAGAAGAGAGGAAAGAAGGAATGGTGATCCCTGAGTTCTAGCAATGATGTTCAGAATCAAGAGAGATAAATGAAAAATACCATTTTTTGGTCATTCTTTCTCTTTTGCAAATATAATCACATGATTCTCTGTATCTTTGAGGTAATATTGTATCCATATTATATGATGCAAAATTTGTTACAAAATATTGAAACTCATTTAAAAGAATCATTTGGGGAAGCAAAGGAGGAGGCTACAATGCTTGATAAGAAATGTACTCATTATCTTGCCCATGTAATTGTAACCCCTCTGTACAGTATTTTCACAATAAAAAAATTTAAAAAAACATAAAGCAGAGCAATTTTATTGTTTTTTAGTTAACATGTAAAAATTAAAAACCGAAATACTTATAGACCACCAAATAATGTTTTGTTACATATATGTATATATTGTTTAATATTTTGTGTGTATATAATATGAAATGTTAAAATAACTGTATCCTGAAACATTGACCATTTCATTATAGTGCAAACTTCCAAAATTCTTTCTTCTAGCTTTTAAGAATAGTAAAATTGAATGTTGAGGATTTCTATCAAGTGATGGGGAAAAGTTTCAAAGGCAGACATATAATATGACCTGGGTTATCAGTTTTGTCGCAATTATATTTAGCCTTGACTTTTTTGCTAGCTGAGATTGTGAAGATAACGATCAAATCTTACCAAGTAGAGCTTTCTGCACCCATCTGTCTTCCAGAAGTTTGGGGGCCATAGAGTCCATTAGCTGGTGATCTGTTCTGCAGACAGAATGGGGAAGACAAAACTTCAGATAAATCAGTCATTTTATGAGCCTGCAGGCTATGGAAAGAAAGTGTTTCAAAGCAGAATAGGGAGCAAAACATTGCTGAAATTAAAATAAATTCAAAGCATACTGTATCAAGAGTTTAAAACTTCTGAATAGCTATCTCAATTATAATTAACTTACCCTGTAAAAGAACTAAAGGCACATACTTAACACACAACTAACAGATGATGTATTTCAGTTCTGTTTCAAGTAAGCAATGAATGTTTTCCATATTCTGTAAAAATTCATTTGAATCCATTCTGATTGAGGAATTTTTGATTCATGACTTATAAGGCAACATGATCTTTTATCATTTCTTGTTGGAATGTAGTATAATTTAAATGTGAACTTTACCTGCCTTTGGACATATTGCTAAAGAGAAAAATACATCTGCTGAGGACACTTGAAATTTTTTGAATTTATTCATATCAAGGTATTAAGCAAACAAAAAAATCTTTAATTTTCCAAAAATAGAGAGCTCAACCTAATTCTATTTCCCACAGTTTAATGCAGCTTTGTTACTGGAACAAAAATAAATCTGTATTGATAATAAGAAAGTGTTAGCCACCAAAAAAAAAATAAAAAAATCAATAGCTTCCAAAGGAAATATATTTGCAATGCAAGCTCATAATCTCAAAATTATATATGTCATTGCTATCTGGAGAGTGTCTGGCTCAGATTCCTGGGGGAAGTAATTCTCACATCTTTCTTACTCTTATATCAAACCAAGTTATATCAAAACAAAGGAATCACAGTAAGCCAGAAAGACAACAACAAAAAATATTTGCATTTAGGAAGAATGATACTATCCAAAAATATTTCACTGAGTTATCAATGAGCATTCAGTCACAAGCAATCCATTTCCAAATATTTTATAGATTTTGTAATGTTGTTTGTCTTAAGAAAAGGAGACCTTTAGGTAGTTATACAAAGGAGGTGCCATTTAACAAAGAAGTTTATAAATAAAATGGCTCTTGATCAGTATTACCCCCTTCAACATTCTCACCGCTTAGTTAAATTTTAATTTTATTGTCAAGGTGATGTATAGAAGGGTTACAGTTACATAAATAAGGAAGTGAGTACATTTCTTGTGTAACTTGTTACCCCCTTCCTCATTTTCTCCCTTTTCCCCTCCTCAGTCTCCTGCCCCCGCCCTCCCCCCCCCAAGTTGTACAGATCATTTCTAACATATTGTCTGGTGAGTATCGCTGTTGCATAAGTTCCGACTTTGTCCATCATTTCGCCATTTTGTAGTCCCCCTTCTCTTCCCTACTTCAGATAAATGTATATACAATACCCAGGGACAACAAACGCAGTGACAACAGAGGATAAACTATAGGGGGAAAACACAAAAGACAAAAGAAATCATGTAGCACATTGACAACAGCAAAGAAAAACCTCTTGTGTCCATGTCTTGGAGTCTATTTTGCTTAGCATCATCTTATATGGTCCTATGTAGAAAGCTATTACGCTATTCCACTCACCTGCTAAGATTATCCTAGATGTATACTAATTATTACAAATAAGGGAAGCCATGGGTCCTATGTTTCTTTGGTTCTGGCTTAGTTCACTTTATATTTTTTCTAAGTCCTTCCAGTTCCTGACAATGACCCACCCCTTCCCTTACTTTTAAAAACCTGTTGGTATACACAATGACTTCCTGACTGCATTTTCCCCTCCCTCCCCTGTAATTGGTTTACCTTCCTCATTTGTCTCTATCCTCTCCTCTTGCATGTACTTATTTCCTGATGTTGAGTTTGTTGGATTCTGACCTAATCTTTCTAAAAGATTGTACTATGAGGTCTCCACAGAGTCTATTATACTTCAGTTGACTCATTTGTAACCACTTCCATACCACCCAACCAAGAGATAAACTTTTTACTTTCAGAACCAAAACAAGGTAGTGTACGTGAATGTCATTCCACTTAAAAATGTATATATTTCCTTAGCCACCTTCACTTCCATAACTACTGAAAGACCAAAATGGATTGTAACAAGTTTCTGATCACAAGTGCTATTTAAAAAAAAAAAAAACAGGTATACTTTTGGCAATGAGAAAAACCTCCAAACATCTTTGGTAGTGTTAAAATCTCCAACAGCTGGAGCCACAAAGCCAGCCAGCTGCTCAAGATGGTCTATATGTAGGGATGTGAAATGTGTGCACGCACGCATAATCGGGATAAATCACAGAGCCTGAAATCAGTGGAAAAGAAATGTGCCATTGCAAAGTCCTTGGCTTGCATTCTTTTTATAGAAGAAAGTAGGGGAGCACGCAGAGGGATCCTCTGATCTTCCCAGTCGGCTCTCACACTCTGCCTAATGTACCGATGTGTACATTCTATGCAACTGAATCTCGAAAGAACTCACCCTTTTAACAGTCAAGATGGTATTCCTGCAAAAGGTAGACTGTCTTTCTAAGCACAATCTGTACAGCAAGATGGGTAATACTAAACAGTAATCTACATACAACACATTTACTTTTAATATACATTTTTATTGTAAAGATACTGTACAGAGAGTTACAGTTACATGAGCAAGGTAAGGAGTCCATTTCCTATCAAGCATTGTTACCCCCTCCTTTATTTTTCCCCCTACTATCCCTTTCCTCCACACCTCCCCAACTCCTCCCTTTCCCCCTCCCCCGCAAAGTTGTAAAGTTCATTTTCAACATACTGTCTTGTGCATCTCATTGTTACAATGGGTCATCCTGTATCCTTATTTCAGCATTTTGTTATTTCCCTTCCCCTCCCCAAATTAGAAAAATGTATATACAAGATATAGGACACTGGAATTAAATATAGGGATAATAGGGGTTGTACCATGGGGGAAGAACATACAAAGAAACAAAAAAAAAATCACGTAGTACATTATAAGTACAGTAAAAAGGACAACAAGAAAGATAAAATCTCTTGTGTCCCCTATCTTGGGGTTCATTTTGCTTAGCATCAGATTATATGGCCATATGTATATAACTTTGACCTCTTCTGCTTATCCTAGACATATACTAGTTACTGCAGATAAGGGAAACTTGAGTCTGGCTTACTTCACTTAATTTTTTCCAAGTCTTTCCATTTCCTAACAAATGGGGCAATGTCATTCTTTATGATGGAGGTATAGAATTCCATTGTGTATATATACCACATTTTCTTGATCCATTCATCTACTGAGGGGCATCTGGGTT
>NW_012267338.1:5312084-5318872 GCF_000151885.1 Dipodomys ordii
GCTGCAATGCTTGGTAAGAAATGTACGCATTATCCTGCCCATGCAATTGTAACCCCTCTGTACAGTATGTTCACAAATAAAATAAAATAAAATTAAAAAATAAACAGTTAAGATATTATTTAGCATAATAATGAAACAACTTTCATCTCTAATTTGGGCAAGACTCTAACCAGAGGGTATTGTATTTTTCTCTCTTTGCAGAGAGTTAAATCGAGTCAGGAGACGCTAAGTAATTCACACAGCTAATAAGGACAGGATTCTCAAACGAAATTCCAAGAACACTGTAATTAGAGGATCTCTCCATACAGAGCTTTGGCTCCTCCTTTTAATTGGCACAGTCGAGTCAGAGCTTTGCTGTTCAAGAAGAAAAGAGAGGGAAGGAGAACATATATAAAAATCCTAATGACTGCCTCACTGTTCTTGCTTTGCAGCCTGTGAACTTATGAACCAAGGCATCTTGGCCCTAGTCAGCTCCATTGGCTGCACATCCGCGGGGTCCCTCCAGTCTCTAGCCGATGCCATGCACATCCCTCACCTCTTCATCCAGCGATCCACAGCGGGGACCCCCAGAAGTGGCTGTGGACTTACCCGCAGCAACAGGAATGACGATTACACCCTCTCTGTGCGTCCACCTGTGTATCTGAATGACGTTATCCTGAGAGTGGTCACGGAGTATGCCTGGCAGAAATTCATCATCTTCTATGACAGTGAATATGGTAAGTGTTTAGCCACCCTCTGAACCTCCTGCACCGAGGGCTGCCTGAGAAACAACTTCGCTGAATCCTCAAAATCTGTAAGAGGCTTACCCGTGATTTGTAGTGTCATTAAGTTCATCCTTTTGATGTCAACTACCTTTCCATTTAAATTTTAAAATCAAATAGCTGTTGAGCTCCATGGCATGTATTTGCCCTCCAAGCACTTGGGAACTAAACTAGGGTAGAGAGTTCAAAGCAAACCTGAGTTACTTAGCAAGACCCCATCTCAAAAATAAGCAAATGAACACCCATACCTAAGGCTTATTTTATATTTTTTTTCTAAGAGTCTGACTTCAGCATATATTGCTTTTTTTTTTCAAGTAATAGGAAGTTGTAGAAAAAATGCAATAACAGAATATATTCTTTCTCTAGGTGTGTATACCTTTTTAAAATTACTTTCATTGTTTTTATAAAGGTGATATACGGAGGGGTTCCCCTTTCATAAGTCAGGTAATGAGTACACTTCTTTTTGGAAAATATCACCCCATATCTTGCCCTACTGTTTTCCCTCCTGTTCCCATCCACTACATTTTCAATGGAGTGTTTAGTGAGTACCCCTGCTGCATTTGTTCACCCTTTGTCTCTCCCTTCTGGTGCCTCCTCTTACCTCCACCAACACAGATACATGAACAAACAAGGCAAAAAGAAAAGTCAGGGAAAGAAAAAAAATAACAGGTCTTATTTCCATTTCCCGGAGTCCATTTTGATAACTACCGTTTTGTATGATCAAAGGCACAGAGGCCTTGTGCCTTTGTGTTCCCCGGCCCAAGAATGTCCCCGACTGGTCTCACTGTGTATGAATGCCTAGAGTGCTGTATAATTTATCATGTCCCAGTATATTTTAGATCTAGCTTCCACATATGAGATATAAAAACCATTTCTCGAGACATCTTAAAACACTGAGAAAAAGTTTCCATTTTCTGTTTATTATTCTTGATTAAAAATATCTGACAATCTTGCGTATACCCTGGGTAGACTTCAGTACTTCCTCCATCCTCATAATTTAGAGTTGCTGAAATGATACTTTAGCAGCAGCACTGCATATTATTGTCTTCGATATAAAAGTTTACAAAAGGCCAGGCACTAGTGGCTCACGCCTGTAATCCTATATATTCAGAAGGTTGAGATCTGAGGATCGCTGTTCAAAGCCAGACTGGGCAGGAAAGTCCATGAGAGTCTTATCTCCAAGTAACCACCAAAAATCCCTAAGTGGAGCTGTAGCTCAAGGAGTACAGCACTAGCCTTGAGGGAGAAAAGCTCAGTGACAGTGCCCAGGCCCTGAGTTCAAGGCCCAGTACTAGGACATAGTGTACACACACACACACACACACACACACACACACACACACACACACACACACACATAATGATAATAACTAAAAGAAAGAAGAAAAGAACAATTATGTAGTTGAAACAATGTATTCTCCAAGGCAAAACACAAAACATGCTCCCTAAATTTACCACAATTTGAGAAGAAAACATTTTTTCTCAGCGTATTATCTTGCAATACAGCAATATAATGTTCAAAAATCATCTTTTCCCTTGTTTTCTAACTGACTTATCCCCACCATCTTCAAATATATTTTCTTGCTTATTTCTGTCAATAGGAAAGAGAAGGGGAAAAATAGGCTTGATCAAATGAGGGGAAAGAAACTCAGTAAAGAATTTAGATTTAGAGACATGCATACAACTTAGAGGGTATGTCTTCAGAAAGAGTCTCTAAGCATTATTCTCTCCTGGATCTTCTTTTTACATTTTTATCTAAAAAAATGTTTTCCTTAGCTAATAACTAAATAAGCATTACAAAATTGAATACTGTCTTGTCCTGATCTGCCCAACATTGTGAAGAATATTGGAGCAGAGATCTGTCACACAATGGGTCATAAGGCACTGTCAATAGAATGAAGAACCAACAGGCTGGCAGAAATCTGGACAGCAACAAACAAGAGTTCCTGTGGACTCCCAGAGAAGGAAAATAACCGGCAGTCACATTTAGCCCCCAAATATTCAAAAGGTTGCATGGGTTTTGGCAGCCAGAGATCTATTAAACTTGATGAGTAGGATTCAGCCAAATTCTGTGACACTCTCTAGAAACAGTTTTTTGTCTCCAGTTCCCAGGACGGAAACCCGTATTTCTATTACTTAATTCATGTTATTCAGGGGTCACAGCACAAAAACCAAGAGACTGAAATGAATAAAATAAACAGAAAACGGTATAAAAATTGGCTCATCAGCAAAATGAAGGATTGAAAGCAAGACGTGTTTGAAATTCTGGACGGAATTGTTTAGTCAGTGAACCCATGGTCTCAGGGATCAACAAGCTAAGAATGAATTTTTTCCATTCCTTCCTGTCAAACTGTCTGTGGCTTTTGCCATCTTCAATGGGGTTGTTATAGTCTCTGAGGGAAACATAAATTGGAATGATGAATTTTTAAACCCTAAATCATTAGGGCAAGGAAACAGTCAGGACTATTAACAGAATCCTATAAACTAAAGGGCAGAAAAGTGATTATTTTGATCTGTGTGGTTTTTGCAACATTAAAATGAGACTTTAACCCTTTGATTCTAAATAGGAGAATAGGATAGAAAAAAACTTGTCAGCTGGTTTCCAAATCCTGTAGGGATTACAATAAAAAAGTTCTTACAAAAAACATTTTTATTCTTGATGAGTTAGATACATTTTTGAAAATAGGCCTGAAATACATAGTTGTGGAATTATTCACAAACACTTGAAATTTTCCATGCTTCTGTTTTTCTTTGAGTGAGTACTATGACATAATCACAGTGTATGACTGAATGCCTTTAAAACGATCGTGCTAAAAACTGTTCTTTTTATATAAAATAATTGAAAAATATTTTTCTTTAGTTGGAGGACAAACTTACTTTTTACCTTATTTAATTTAATAACATGAAAACTTGCTTTGCTTCTGTCATTAATATTATTTCCAGTAATACCATTACTTAATGAAAGAAAATGTCCTTTTGATACTGACAATAAATCTTAGTAGTAAAAATCTAGGCTAGAGTCCAAGGTAAACATAAAACTGTCCAAGTACCTTGTACCTTGATGCAGTTTCTATGTATTTACATCTCCATTCATCCGTGTCTTCGTTTTTAACTTCAAACCTTGGAATTGCACTTGACTTTTATCTTGATTATCAGGAATTGCTTTCATTAATGAATGGATCAAACTTGGTCTCTGGATGAAATCAGGCAGCTTGCTGGGGCCAAATGTTTCAAAAGGACTATTTTGCTAGAAAAATATCCTTTACTTAAAAAAAGAAAAAAAGATCTCAGTACCTATATGTAGTTAATTAGAAAAATACTTTTTTCCCCCAGAAACAGGTAATTATGATTAAGGGCACAGGATAAAAGTCTACTTTAAACTCTCTAACAAAGAAAATTCATATCTTTGATTCTAAGTAAAGGGATGAAAAGGGACCAAAAAAAAAAAACCTAGAGAAACTTTATTTGAATAGGTTGATTCAAGACATTTTTAAAGGCTTGAAAATAACATAGTGTTAATTTTTTTTGGGGGGGGATCCGGTTGTGGGGCCTGAACTCTGGGCCTGGGCGCTGTCCCTCAGCTCTTTAGCTCAAGGCTAGTGCTCTACCACTTGAGCCACAGCACCACTTCCAGCTTTTTTTCTTTTTGCTTATGTGGTGCTGAGGAATCGAACCCAGGGCCTCATGCATGCAAGGCAAGCACTCTACCACTGAGCCACCTTCCCAGCCCTAATGTTAATTTTTTTAATGTGCCATTCTTCTATACTTAGTCCAGTGAAAGGTATGAGATGAAAAGTTTTATAGACGTAGTCTTACCTTTTAAGGAGCAGGAGAAACTTAATAATTAACAAAAGAGGTAAAATAGGCTGCATCTCTCAATGAAAGAAAGAGTGGGTAAAGTGTTATCTGTGATGCAACCTGATGTCTGGTACTGTAAAATGAGAAAAGGGTTTAAGTTAGGCAGTACTCATTAAAGGTGGCTTTGTGGTAGACTTTGATCTTGGCTATTAAAGATAGGTAGAATTTTCTGAGACAATTCTATGTGAGAAAACAGCCACTTCAATAGAGAGAAAGTGTGATCAAGTCTTACAGCAACTGAAATATTAAAAATGTCTCTGAGCATTCCTATTTGCCAGGAGCTAGAATGAATATTTCAAGGCCATATCATTTAGTTGTAGCCACCAAAAATGTAAGAACCAAGGGTAATCCAATAGCAGATGTTTGCTCTATCCACAGTTTGGCCTATTTTCTGTATGATAGCCTTCTGAACTAATTGTTATTAATGTCATTGTTGTTGTTTGCAAATGCAAATTTGAGGTACTGAGGGGTCAAGCAATAGAAATCAAGAAGCCTAAATCCAAACATGAATGTTCTCTTCTATAGTTCTGGCTTTCAGCTACTAGAATAGTAGCTGAAAAAGAACTAAGATTGTTTTCTGACAAACTGTGAAAAAATAAGTTCACAAATTAAATGTGAATTAGAAGTTCAGAAAGTAAAACTCTTCATTAAAGAGATACAATCACCTGTGTCCTATCCTACATATGAACAACAGGAAATATTCTATATTTAAGTTGGGAAATTCTACTAATTAAACCTTCTCGGAAGCATAGAAAAAGAATAATCAAAGTAGGCTGATATATGATATCATTAGCAGAAATAGCAGCTGATTTACACAATAGCCATTGTCCCACAGCAGAGCAAGGGAACTTACACTAGCATGGGATTGAAAGTACCATGAGCCATATATATATACACACACACACACACATACATATATATATACACATATATTCACATTATATTTGATGTAAATTATGAAAACATTGAATTACATAATTAAGGCTAAGAATGGGAGGGAGTAATGGGGAGAGAACATTAATCAAGATACTCATAACCTGAATTATAGAGTTACCTCTTTATACAATTACTTGGTATTAAAGTTTTCAGAAATGTGGAGAAATAAAAAAGGCCCCATGAGACATGAATCAGTGTTAGGTAACTTGTTCATTTAGGGTTTTATTTTTTTGCGGGGGGGAGTTTTGTGTGTGTGCCAGTCCTGGGATACTGAAGCCCGAAACTTTTTTCTATCAAGGCTAGAACTCTACCACTTGAGTCACAGCTCCACTTCTGGCTTTTTGGTAGTTAGAGATAAGAGACCCTTGAGCTTTCCTTCCTAGTCTGGATTCAAACTGTGATCCTCAGATCTCAACCTCTTGAGTAGCTAGGATTACAGGTGTGAGCCACCAGCACTGGGCTTCAGTTGCTATTGATCTACAATTCAGTAGGCCTTATGGAGCAAAGCAGTTGAGGTCTATGCTGTACCTGTGGGGGGATGAAATACAGCTAAGTAGCCCTGACCGTAGGGAATCAACATATCTTCTTCTCTAGTGAGCAAATGTGTTTGCAAAATGTGCATTATGAGACTCACGGAGAACTCGCTCTCACGCTCTCCGTTGTTAGGTTCTGACAGATTTCCCTATATCCTGATTAATGTGAGTGACAGGGACTGCCTGGGACCCAGTCCATTCACTTTTTCTGATCTGTCTTTAAGGATGCTCTGAGCAGTACACTCATCAAACAGTCATGGCATTAGACTAGTCTCAGGCAACTAAAGAAATCCCAGAAACTATCAGAATCTACTTTTAAAAGTCAGGCAACTTTCTCCTTAAATTCCTACAGAAATGTACCCACTTTGCCAAGAGGTATTAATCCAGGTTGAAAATATTTACTTGGGCTTGAATAGTCTCTGCTTTGGTCTGGGAGTAGGAAGTCTGTTACCCACAACTACCACGACTGTGGTGAGTGGATTGAAGATGAGCTAAATGATTTCCAGAGCGACACCATGGATCGCCTCAGTGAAAGGGAAAATTTTCTAATTGGACAACTCCAATGATAAGGAATACTGCTCCCAAAATAACCCACAAGCCTAACTGTTGTTCATTAGTCCTTATTCTAGGCCTAACGGTTGTTCATTAGTCCTTATTCTAGGCCTAACGGTTGTTCATTAGTCCTTATTCTAGGCCTAAC
>NW_012267338.1:5321032-5441251 GCF_000151885.1 Dipodomys ordii
TTCTTTCTCTCTCTCTCTTTCTCTCTCTCTCTCTCTCTCTCTCTCTCTCTCTTTTTCTTCTCAGAAACTTAAATCCTTTATTTTGTGTCCCATCTGTAATGGTAGACATATCATCATGCCAAGAGTCGCTGTGGACTCAGGCAGCAATGGTGGCCTCTGACCAATGTTGTCTCCATGAGTTGACTCCGGTTGTTCTCATCAAATAATAGGCTCTGATGATGAGCTTCCATACCAATGCAACAATACTATATTTTTACAAATTGCAACCCCCAAAAGAGGTAACTTTAATGCATTGCTGGAGACAGAACAGAGTTCTCAAAATAGTACAATAAAAGTCATCAAGAGCCAGGCTGCATAGAGCATTGAGAACGGCCTTGGGGTTTGTCTACAAAGCCCTGAAAACATGCCCATGTTCACTGCTGCATCCCTGTTGCTGACCTTGAATGGCCCAAGCAAACCCTGGGTTTATCAGGTATGCATTTAACAAAAACATTATTGACCAGGCCCATTTGTTGATGAGAATTTCTGAGCGTTAAGATCCAACAGAGCCAGCACTTTGCTTTGAGTAGAGTGAGAACAAAATTAACCCCTCCATAAAATGACATTTGATTTTAGTTGCATTTAAGAAGCAAGCTTCTTGAGTCTTTAAGTCTTGTTCATGTTGTTGATGTGGATGACCTTCCTCATGAATAAGACCACATTCTTCAGGAATCAGAATCCAATGGAAAGATGAGAACAGCTTTCTAACACAGTACACTTACTTAGTCGCTAAGTTAGAAAAGTAGCAAGTTCAAAATACTTATGTAAATGTCCAGGAAGCCGCCAGTTCCATTCTACTGAGGCTTAGAGTGAACAGTTACAGAGCCACAAATACCCAGGTATAATAAAGTTCTGACCCTTTCTTTGTATAATGAAGAGAAGGTGGGAAAAAAAACCCTCTACCTATGAAAAGAAAAAGAAACAATCATGAATCTCCTCCTAAATTTGGCTGGCTGAAATGTTATAATACTATAAACAAGGATACTGAAACTGAAGCTCTTTTTTATAAACCAACAGGACATTATGTCTATAGTGGAAGCTTTAGTTGATAGTGACACTTACGAACAATTCTGAAGGTAAATTTCCAGGGAGCTTGTCCCACTGATATGTCAAATGTTCAAATGAAACAGGAGAATAGAAGTGAACAACGCCCTATGCTTGTGTCATAACTATTAGAAATGTCTTCAATGTAAGAAGCAAAAGTTCCACCCATAATGATATAAAAGCTTCATTCCCCAAGGAAACAGTTGTGTCTGGTTGGAAACCCCTCATGACTGGATACAGTTGTGTTCAACAAAGCCAAAAGGGTGTAAGCCCTCCCCTAAGCTAAGATTTCCAATTGTAATAGGATTGATAGGGCCTTTAGTCTCTCCACATACATTAAAAGCAGCTGATGTCACAGTAAAGGAGAAAGAAAAGCTGAGGGGAAGTAGGTAGACTAACAGTACATCAATAAGCAACGTATTTTCTCCTTTAACATAGCTATCATCTCAGGATTCAATCCCATGTCATGTTTCTAGTACAGCTAAAGCTCAATATCTACCTGGATAATAGCATTTGTCTCTACTGAGACTGATTCTTAGGTTTTTGTTTTGGTTTAGGGTTTTTTCACCTGGTGCTTGAGAGAGTCAATCTGTATGGATGTTGCAGAAGAGAAGGATTCAAATACTCTTAAGGATTGGAAAGCGGTTGCGTTTATGTTATTCCTTTGAGTGGTACTTGCTGCAGAACCCAAAGAGATGTTTATTTACTTTCTATTATGGTTCTTTAACAAAAATGATTGGAATAAATGCTACCTGATGAATTTATATTTTATGATTTGAAAAGCAAGCTGATTTTCATCATGCCTTGTTAAGAAGTATAGTATGTTTTAAATGCTAATTCTCTTACTTTGGGACTTTGCATTTAAAAGAAAAATAAATATTTTGAGGACACCTGGGAATTTTTGCAGCAGCATCTATGCATATCATGAAATTAAAGTCAGTTTTTTACAAGATTACTTAAAATGTGCCACTCCACCTAATTCTCCTTCTGTATAGTTTTAATGGAGTCTTGTGATTGTAGAATAAATCTCTATTGTTTATGAGAAACTAATAGGTACCTCAAAAGTCAATAACATAAATGAACAATATAGTTGTAGTGAAAGGCCACAGTGGTTGTATACTTACTGATACTGGGAGAATGTTGGATGCACATTATTATGGGAAGGAATTGTAACTTTTCTTACTAAGTCTGTTTATGTTGTTATTACAGAATATCCAAGAATGGGTAATTTATAAAGAAGAGAAATTCATTGCTTCCAGTTCCAGGCTGAGAATTGTAGGGTCACTCATGTCTAGTGATTAAGAAGGCTTTCTTGTCTTCACATAACAGGATGAAGAAGAACCTAAGGGAAAGAAACACTCTGTATTCAGGTGGCAAAACAGAAGAAGAGGGTTCACCCACTTCTTCAAGCCCTCATTATAATAGCATTAATATTCATAAGAGAGCTCTCAAGACCTAAAACCTTTCAATAGCACCACCTTCTCCTGACACTGTTCCACTGATGATGAAGTTTACAACACATGAATATTGGAAATAACACTCAGACCGTAATACTTACAGTTACATGTGTGTACAAAAGAAGCATTGCTCCTGCATGTATTACTTTAATTCTAGAAATATAATACTAAGAAGTTGGCTTGAATAAATCTAATTAGTATCTTTTTGTAGAAAAACATGTTGAAGGTCAAAAGAGATATCCAAATATATAATCAATTTGTCATCCTGAAATACTTTAAAAGTATAGTTTATATAGTAGATGTTAATTAATAATTTCCTTAACAATTACTACAAATAAGTAAATAAACTAATAAAGTCAAGATGTTCCTATATTTGAAAACAAAGGTTTAAATAATGAGAAACTAAATGTCAGAATGTAGCTAAATAAAGCTATCTTAAAACAATGAATTAAAAAGATATTAATGAAATAAAGGCAGAATTAGGTGAAACTGAAAACAGACAATATAGAAACAAATCTAAAATTATTCTTCCTAAAACATTAAATATATTTTAAAAACATGAAAACAGCCAAAAATCAAAAATAAAAGAGAAAATGAGTAAGGAAAGTGACTATCTCTTCCTGAACCCATTCTAGTCTGCCTAAGCATGGAGAATTGTTGATCTTTTTTTTCCCCTTTCAAATTGATGTGTATTTTTATGTTTCAACTTCTCTACTCCTCAATCTCTATCTAGAACTATTACCTTTCACTCAAAGTATCACCTGCTGTCATGTCTAGAAGTGGGATCTTGACCTCTTCTTGGCAAAACAAGAAGTACTTGTTATACATTTTAAAGTTACTCTGCTGTAATTTCTCCTTTCTAAAGGGAATGTCCTATCATTTAATGTGTTACTCATATTGACCAGCCCCTCCAATTATGAATCATAATAAATGGGTTTAGCCAGAAGACACTTCCTTTTTTAAATTAATAGTTTTTTATCGTGAAAATACTGTACAGAGTGGTTACAATTACATGAGCAAGGTAGTGAGTACTTCCATCCTCACTATCATAGACAGCTAAGCAAAGAATGAGCCTGTGTGTGTATAATACAAGCAGTCTAGAATTAAAGATTTAAGAGCTGGCCAAGTACAGAAATCACAAAGTTATTGAAAGAGCTGGTCCTTTTATTGGTAGGGGGAAGGGCAGATACATTACTTCCTTGGAAAAATTTATTTCTGAGTGTATTTATGAAAGGAAAATTTGAATTCCTAGGCTGGAGAAAACTGGTTGGCGCTGCTGATTGGCTAGAATGCATAGCCATAAAGTACATGTGTTTCATCAGAGGAGATCTTTAGCTTTGTTAATGTCCTTTGGCTTGGAACATTATTGGTCCCCTAGCCTAATATTCAAATCTATTGGGTCAGGCCATGCTGTGGACCCAAGAGGATGTCCTACAATGACACAGAGCAGACCCATTTCTGCTATAACAACAAGAACATGAGGTTAGTAAAAGCATTTCATAAGCCCATCTTTAGCCTATCCAGAACTCTATACGTTGCCTTCATCTTCAGGCAAGAGTATACTCAATATAGGACCTTAGGCTATCTTCACATATTACTCAACAAAAGAAAAATCATTTCTCTTTGGTTTGTCCCTGCGTTGCATATTATAGATCATGAATATGGATTCACATCCATAAATCTAATCATATGCCCAGCTTGATTTTTTGCTAAGCCTAAGAGCTTGGTGATAGATATCATGGCCTAAATAACATGAAGATCCTTTATTCCTGAAAGGTCAAAAATAGATGCATAAGATGCATGAACTTCCTTTTTAGTTTTATGGAAGATGGCTTAAGAGAAAAGAAACACGTGTGGAAATTATAAATATTTTCATGAAAACTCAAGATTTATTTACCAGACATTTTAAAACATGTGTTAGGTAAGTTTAGTTTGAATTTAATTTTGTTTGTTTTCATCAGCTAAACACTAACTGTTCTGACTTTTATTCTTATAGCTTCAGAAGAGGTTTTTCTAGTCTACAAGATTTTTGACTATATGTAAATCTTTATGATAATTTGTTAAACACTTCTGGGAGTCAGAGACTGAAATATGCATAGTACATTGGTGAGATAAGCAATCTCAGCACAGAAGTGATTAAATTAAACATTATTGGTAGAAATATATAAAGGATAATAATGAATACAAAATATATACATTTCTGAGTTCAGAAGTGAGTTATTTTTGGGGTCATCTCAAAAGAGTAAAGTCATTGATTTAATGACCACAAATTAATGGTTAGTATATAGTCAAGGGACAACTATCCTTCATTATATCACCCTTTTCTTACCATTTAATTACTACATGGAAACCCCATCTGAAATGAAGATTAGATAAGTATATTCCTGAGAATCACAACATTTATTCTGTGTAGTCCTGATATAGGTTTAATCAAGACCCATAAAATGGACACATTCCTCTTAATTGATTGCAAGTGTTTATGATTACCCCAAGGGTGTTTTCAAACATCTGATGACTATAATATTGTTGACTTTCTCTCTTGACAGTCTTAAAGCTGTTTATGACTCATTTGGCTTCTCTCCAAGCTTTCTATTCTCTCATTTACTTCAGTGTGCATCAATAAGCATATAATTAATCCAACCAGCTGACTGAACTATTTTCTTTGCATTAGTATGTACTATGTCCAGTAGGTAAAACTTGTGTATTATACTACTTCAGACTTGTTCATTAATGAGACATGTTTTTAAAATGTTGATCAACATTATTGTAAAGATAGCCCTAATACTGAAATTATATTATCTTTTCTTTAAATCACAAGTTCTTGTCATATACAAAATCTCAGTGATGGATCATAAGCATTAGGCTGCATCAACTCAAGAGCTAACACATACTTTGACTGTATTTATTTTTAAACTTAAGTTAAAAATAAACTATAAGTGGTAAAAAGCACTCACTATATGACCCTCAATTCATGAAGTGAAAGTCCATATGAAGAACTTTTTTAATGTTCAATGATTAAAAGCCTACAAAGTTACAAATAGAGCAGGCCTTTCCATTCAAATGTTAGGGAAATTCATTGAGATCTATGATGAATTATATTAGTAAGACAGTAATATACATATATGTGTGCATTATTAGGAGGGGAAAAGGGAGGAAGAGGAAGGAAAAAAAGGAAGGAAGGATAAAAGGAGAAAGGGAGGAATGGGGAGAGGGATAAAGGAGACAAGCCAAGGGAAAGTAGAATGGAAATGGAATGGAAAAATGGAAATCACATGGTCCTAAGTTAAATTTTAATGTTCAACATACTGTCATAATTTCAGAAATGCCACATTTGGCTGAAATGCAGTGCCAACATCTTACTGCTCAAACTGAAGTCTTCAATTAATTAATCAAAATGACTAAATGTGCTTAATCTACTCAAAGGGGAACAGGATGAATAGAGGAAAAATTACGCATGAAAACTTAGCGACAGGCCCTTTTCTTATTGAATTCAATATTTTAAAGGTAATATTTGAATGTAATGATCAGATAGTGAATTGCTGTTTTGATATATTCATGAGAATGCTGCTTTCTTTGGTAAAATTACAAGTGCAATTTGGGGAGTAAGTAGGATTGCAAGAGTCCTCTGCCTGTAATAAATTCTGCATTATATCAGAGGATAAAGACACACTCCCTGAGAACAAGGGTTTGTTTTGTTTTACTTAACATTTGCTTCCATTTCCGTTTCACAGTGATTGACACAATGGTAAGCCAAGGTCTGATTCAAGGAATAGTCTATTTAGACGTTTTCTTCTGCTGTACAGTATGCAATAGGGTAACTTATTTCTGGCTTAGAGTACATTTTACATTATGTACTGAGATGTTTCTATGCTAATGTACTTGATTAGATTTACTGTATAACTATTTGATTAGAAAAATTACAATTCTTCTTTGGCTATCATAATAAAGCCATCATTTTATACACTTCAATGACAGTAATCCTTAAATTCTTACCATTGAATTAAGCCATTAAATCTTGGAAGTTTGTTATGGGAAGCTGGTAGAATTAGTTAGCCCAACTCAGATGTCAAAGATATGGATGACTGATAAAATAGTAAGTGCTGGAGCCCCGCTCCAGTGGCTCACACCTATAATCCTAGTTACTCAGGAGGCTGAGGTCTGGGGATCGTGGTTCAAGGCCAGCCCAGGCAGGAAAAGTCCATGAGACTCTTCAATTAACCACCAGAAAACCAGAAGTGGTGCTGTGGCTGAAGTGGTAGAATGCTCGCCTTGAACTGAAGAGCTAAGAGACAGTGCCCAGGCCTAGAGTTCAAGCTCCACAATCAACCAAAAAATAAAATAAAATAACCTATTTAAAATCTTTTAACTCAATAATTTCATTTTTTTGTTTTAGCATTGCCACATTAAAGCATCATTTATTGCTTAATCCTCTTCATTTTCATCACAAAACTACAAGATTTTTATGTGTGTGTCTGTCTGTCTGTATAGCTAGTGAATATCTTGCTCTATAGGTATGTATAGCTAGTGTATAACTAGTGCATACTTCCTCTGTTAGTCTGTCTGTCCCTCCCTCCCTCCCTTCCTTCCTCTTCTCTTCCCTCCTCCCCTTTCTCCTCCTTCCCTTTCCCTTCCCCACTTTTCCCTTTCTCATTCTTCCTCCTCTCTCTCCTCTTCCTCCTCCTTCTTTGCCTCCTCTTCTTCTCTATTTCTCCTTTTTTAAAATTTCTTTCTTTATCCCTTCCCTTCTTCCTCTTTAGTGTGCAATTGAGAAGTCTAAGGAACATCTATCTGTCTTGTCTGTTCACTTCAGCTATTGTCTCTCTAGACGTACTGACTCCTGCAATCTCAAAGCTAAATCACTATAACTTGTGGCACAAAAGAAAGAACATTTCTTTTATACTACTTTTATATTAAATTTCAATCTCTGGCTGAGTATTGTGACTATGGGCCAAGGACATGGTTAACTCAGATTGACTAGCATGGGACCAGCCGAACATCCAGCAATAGAATGTGGTGCATTGAGCATATATGCAACATGAGCAAGGGCTCTAGGCTTATTTCTTAAATGAAAAAAAAATGTCATCATGTTATTTAAATAAAGGAAATGGATACTTTAAAGACAGAAATACAAGATATCAACTGTGAAACTGATTTCAAATTAACTAGCTATGAAGGTATCAATGTGTGTCTCCAAAGCAGATTTTCTGACATCAAATGCAGTCTATTTCCCTCTAGATAATGTTGTTTTATGAAAGAAAGATGGAAATGTTGACTAAAAATGACTTAGAAGGACTTTTCACATCAAGTTTTCCTGCAAACCCAAATTGTAAACTTCATACACATAAGAGGAGTTTCAGGATGGACTGGCCCTGTGGCCTCAAATGCCTGTTCAAAACTTTGGGACTTATTACTTTGCCAAGTGCTTGCCATTGAATAATCTTGGAGAAACCTCTGCAGCTCACCACAATCCACATGCAAGACTCTAAGTCTCTCCTCCCTTTGACGACTACCTTTGAGTCACTCCAGACACCATCCAGTCCCCAGAGCTCTGTGTGGGCTTCTATTAAGAGGGACACACCCAGGCAAGCCAGTGGCTCACATCTGTAATCCTATCTACTGAGGAGGCTGAGATCTGAGGATGGCAGTTCAAAGCCAGCCGGGGCAAGAAGAGTCCATGAGACTCTTATCTCCAACAAACACCAGAAAACCAGAAGTGGCGCTGTGTGTCAAATGGTAGAGTGTTAGCCTTGAGCTGAAGAGCTGAGGGACAGCGCCCAGGCCCAGAGTTCAGGCCCCACGACCAACAAAAATAAAAGCGCCATGTCTCTCTGTAGACTCTGTTTCCCTCCTTTTGTTGTTCAATGTGATCCCTGTATTGAGTCGCTAATCACTTCCCTGATGTCCAGTCCCCATTTCACAGGCTGTAGCACTACAAACACAGTTTTCTACAGATTATTTTTTCTTTGGTGACCTGAAGTATTACTTGAATTAAATGAGTAATCAAAAACCATTAAAGGCAAGCAGGAAAATGGTTTACATTTGTTGAATATTGTAATATTTTTTTATTTAAAATGCTTCTGTATTTAAACAAAATGCAATACGAACTAGTAGGAAATGTAAATACTTAGACCCTACTTTTTGAGCTCTTCAGCTCAAAGCTAGTGCTCTACCACTTGCACCACAGCACCACTTCCAGTTTTCTGGTGGTTTATTGGAGATAAGAGTCTCAGGAACTTTCCTGCCAGGGATGGCTTTGAACCGCAGTTCTCAGATGTCAGCCTCCTGAGTAGCTAGGATTACAGGTGTGAGCCACTGGCACCTGGCCATACTTTTTATGCAGTCTGGATAGCAAAAAAATGCGGGGAGGAGGGAGGCATGGGTTCAAGTGGTAGAGTGCTTTCCTTGCAAACTCACCAAGGTCCTAAGTCCCTTAAAGGAATCAAATAGATTAGACTAATAGTCTATAATCAAGAAATGCTGAAAGTTTGGATGCACACATTGACTAAGGAAAGAATGAATAATGCTTGTGGGTCTCTAAAGGAGTCTGTGAAACAAGAAATTGTACCACTCGTTCCTCAGTTATTCTCTTATGACAGATGCTTTGGAAGCAGTTGTAGTGCTGGCAGCTCATGTCTGTAATTCTTGCTACTCAGGAGATTGAGAACTAAGATTTGCAAATGGAAGGCAGCCCAGGCAGGAAAGTCCATGATACTCTTGATCTCCAGTAAACTACTAAAAAGCCAGAAGTGGAGCTGGGCTCAGGTGGTAGAGCATTAGCCTTGAGCTCAGGGACATCACTCATACCCTGAATTCAAGCCCCAGTACTGACACAAAACAAGGAAGGAAGGAAGGAAGGAAGGAAGGAAGGAAGGAAGGAAGGAAGGAAGGAAGGAAGGAAGGAAGGAAGGAAGGAAGGAAGGAAGGAAGGAAGGAAGGAAGGAAGGAAGGAAGGAAGGGAAGTCAAGTCCACCCTCAAATTTTGTTCCAAGATTACTAAATCTGAAGGCGATGGATTGGAATTAAGCCAGTGCAGAGAAGTGGGGTTAGGTTCATCAGTTTTCAGCAAGTTTTCAAGATAATTCCAAAATAAAATTCAACCAAATTTTTAAAAATACCAACTTAAAGATTGAAATATAGTTCTGTATTGGTGTCCATTGCTTGTATAACAAATTACCAACCATTTAGAAGCTTTCACCAAAGCTAAATACAGTTTGGTAAGTAAGAAGTCTAACAAGGATCATAGCAGGCTAAAATCAAGGTTCTAGTAGGATTGTGTTTCCTTCTGATGGTTGTTGGGGGTTCGGGAGGGGGTTATAAATCCATTTCCTTGCCCTTTCCAGCTTGTAAAATAAAACACCACCTTTCTTCACTTATAATCCCTTTCCTAATCTTCAAATGTAACAAGGAGGCATCTCTTGGAACACTCCAGAAGTTTAAGGCATTTCAGCAAGGGTGGAGCCTCCCTTTATAATTCTTTTATTTCCTTCTCCCAATTTTAACTTCCCAGTGATCCACATAAATAGCAGGAATATTTTTCCACAATCATTTCTGCCTTTGGAGTTTCTGTCTCTTTGCTGTGCAACCTAGAATTGTCACAAACTGAAGAATTTAAGTGTAGCCATTATTCTGTTTACAATAAATCTCTTATGGTGCTGTGGAGGTCTTCTCTACAAAATCTAATGCTTAATAACTACGTTAATGAGACTTCTGCCACTTGCTGTTATATAATTATCTGGTCAGTAGGATTAATAACTACTGAAGATTTGTAAAACTAGTATTTAATTTTCTGCTACCAACAAATAACACCTACTCCCAGGAGCTATAGGCCTGGTAGTTCCTTCAGGTCAGGTACCATGTTGCTTCTATTTCTCTAATTTTTAAAGTTTATCTCAGTGACTACCAACTAATCAGCATACAGATAATGTAGCTGAATAATTGTGAGAGTTGATTATGCTTATGTTTAATTAACAAAACCAAAGGCCTACTCTCTTCTTTTAATGATTGTTTTACACAGAGCAGCTAATGGCATGATCTAAACCATTCTCTCATCAGAGTTAACAATTACTACTTATCATGAGTATTTAGTGTCATTCTCAATACACAAAACTACTCCTGCTTAACTCGCGTTAATCCAGAAGTCTACTTTGGATTTTGTGCTTGCTACTTAAGATAGTATTCAATGTATTTTAGTCAGTCTGGCATATTAGTAATAGAGTGGTGGTTTTTTTAATAGCCATGTACTCTTTGTAATAGCTTAAATCGCACACTAGATTTTGTGTACACATATGCACACACATATGCTAATTAGGTCTAATTTATTTCTCTACTATACATATTTCTGCATTAGAAGATCAGGAAAATTCTAGATCTATTCTCAACAAATAACAGTTTACCTATTATTGATCTTAATTTCTGACAATAAAAAAGCAAATGAAGGAGTCATATTATTTCAAATCAAGGGAAGATAATTTATAAGCTCAATTTTGAAGCATGTTATGAGATCAATTTATTACTTCCAGGTTTAAGCTAAATTTCACTTTGCATTTATTGCCAGTCATCTGCATGTCAGAATCTCTACTTAGAACTTTCAGTAAGTTAAAATTGTATTTAACATAAAACCAGAACCTCTTACTGTGTTTCTCACTGATCTATACAATCTTTCCCTCCCTCTCTGAGAAACCTACACCTAATTCTTCTGTTTCAGGCCAAGGCATCCACACTGCACTATTTTATGGTTTTCAACAAGCAGTCCTTCATTCTCATTACCTCGGAGCTATTATCTTTACTGTCTTTCCCTAAGTAATGGCTTCTCATCCAGTAGATCACCAGTTCTGCAGAGAAAAAATTCACAAGTTTTCCCTAATAGACTAATAGACCCTCTTCCTTAGAAGAATACCGGGGTATCCTCTACAGGAAAATCCTAAATGCTTTCTTCTGAGAACTGTGATTAATGTTGATGAGTGTGTGAACTTCTTTATTGTCTGTCTCCTTGTGGGAATGGGTATTTATGGTGTACTTCCAGCACTTAACATTGTGTCCAATATTCTATGAATACTTCACAGAACACGCTCTTCCCAAAGCTGACACAGGTGACAGTGCTTCGATCTTTTATTTTTATCATCTGAAGGTTTCACAGAACACAGGAGATCTGAAGTTTTAAGTTGTACTCATGCAATGTTTTCTGAGTATCTTGGATCTATTTCCTTCTGTTTCTGGTTGTGTCTTGAATTAGATATATTTTTAAGTAATTCAAACTGAAAGCAATATAATAGTTCAAACACATATTTGGACACATATTTTACAGGTTCTGAAATATGGTCTAGGTTGTTGTATTCATAATAAGTTTTTTAAATGATTCTGATTCAGACCAAAGAACACCTGGCTAGGGTGTTCAAAAGACATGAGCATATATTTCATCCTGTGTTAACCTTTTCCAGTCAGATTTAACCCTTTCTTTAAATTTTACATTAGTGTCTTACCCTCATAGGAACTTTGTGACTTTGATAGTTAATGAACAAGTAATGCTTTGTTCTTCCAATTCATCTATATCTGCTCTGTTCTAACTAAGCCTAAGGTTCTTTTGATCTGGCGATACCTTGGGTATATAATGCAATTAGGAATAAGAATGTAAGATGTATTTATTCTGAAGTTTATCAGAGTTATCAGATAACAAACATATAACAGTTCCACTACTGTTTAGTGAAGGCAATTATAAAGACAAAGCAAGAGTTACTTTGAAAATACGCACTTATCTAATAATTCAATGACACCTTCCAAGTTTATACCTGTTAGTTTTCTTGTTGTATGGGCTTATTTACTATTTTTAATTTTTTTCACTTGAGACAAATTTTGTGTGTGTATACTCACACATAATTACAGGTTTCAAGATATAATCCTTCCATTGTAAGTCCTTAAATCCTATTTGTTTCTTTTTTCACCAATGATTTTCCTTTCAATATTTTGTGCCATGAACACATAATGGAGAATACAATCATGAAATAGTAGCAGTTAAGCATGTATATGAACACATAGTATGTCCGAATCACATACTACCCATATCATTCAATTTACATCATCTCCATCACCATCCAGTGTGGTGCTAGAAAGAAATACTAGCAACATTTGGCTACCTAACATATTTGTTCTAAATTATTTACTTTCTTTAACTGTGAAATGAACATTTCACTTTTCATTTGGAAATTTTTCAGAATTTTTCTTCTTTGGAGTATATCTGTCAATGTATTTCAGATTATCATCAATTTAAAACTATGTTTAGTTGTTTGAATGCTTGTGATTTTGTTTCACACACATGGTATATTTTCTGTTCTAAAATGAAACCTAACTCCTACCAGGTTATTCAAATTTGAGCAAAGATTTTTCCCACGAAATAGACAAAAATATATACCATAACCTCCACCACCATTCACGTTTAGCAGTGTGAAAGTTTAAACTCATACCTTCATTTGCTAGGCAGATATTCTACCACTTGAGCCACACCTTCAGCTATGTGTGGTTGTGTGTGTGTGTGTGTGTGCGTGTGTGTGTGTGTGTTCTACATGAAAACATTTGAAGGAAACATCTCAAAAGGATATTTTAATTTGGATTGTAAATGTCAATATAGTGACATTTTTGCTTATATTAAGAAACTGTGATGTAACCTTGAATCAGGTTTACCTGTTTTCAGTGGTATATAATTCTTTAATGTTAAGGAAAGTAGGAAAAAGATTTTCTTTCTTCACATCATTTTAGGAGAATAATGTATTCCCTACCTTCGTCCATCTTGTCCCAATGTTTTCCAGAGTTGAGATTCTTTAGAATACCAATTAGGTAAGTTGAGTAGTGGTAATTCACACCTAAATACTCAAGAACTGAGGATCTACACAAGAGAAAAGATCCTGATTAGAAGGCAACCCAGCAGAAAATTTCTTAAGATTCTTACCTCCAGCTAACCTGCTAAGAACTGGTTCAAGAGGTTGAGTGCCAGCTAGGAATTGTCCTTATAAATAAACTATTATATCATGATACATCTGAAACACATTTGAGAGTTCCATCAGAAACGCTGTAATTTTAATGTTGGACAATCCACTGTCGTGATGTAAGTGAAAAGGCTTTTATTTTCCTTCCAGGCTATAAATTTACACTTTGCTGATCTTTGGTATTCCTAGATATCCGTGGAATACAGGAGTTTTTGGACAAAGTATCTCAGCAGGGAATGGATGTTGCACTTCAAAAGGTAGAAAACAACATCAATAAGATGATCACCACTCTCTTTGATACCATGAGGATAGAGGAGCTGAATCGCTATCGAGACACTCTTAGACGAGCCATCCTTGTTATGAATCCTGCCACAGCCAAATCCTTCATTAGCGAGGTAAGTCAAAGGTGTCCTGGGTGGGTGTATGCCGTAAAATAAATACTTTGCAGTGGTCTCTGCAGAGGAGATGAAAATTAAAAGCAGGATGGTGGAATGAACTGCACAATTCTCATTAATACTAATGGAGGTTGTGCAGTGAATTCCTTGTTCATCTCATTTACCCCATACTGCCCAGTTAATTGCTAAGAATGTTTGTATTTTTATATATTTAGGCACAGGGCCAGCACAATTTTAAGGACTCTCATGGGAGCTTAAAATGCTATTGACCTGACTCCAGCAAACTCAAGAATGAATTCACAAGTGCATACCCAACTTATTTTTTTGGTGGTGTTGCAAGTTAAAAGTTTTATATTTAAGGAAAGAGGTGTTTAACTCAAGCTATGATTATGTATTCGTGATTACTTTACAAAAACACATAGCAGATTTACTTGTTCTCTGGGAAATCCATACCAAGACTAGTATTAAAACTGCCCAGGATTCTGCAAAGAGACCACTGTACAGTATAAGATGCTCATCCCTCAACTCTTATTCATCTCTTGGTAATTTGTTTAGATGCTCTAAAACTTTGCAAAAATGCAAGAATTCCTAGTGAATGATGTAGCGCTCTATTCTTTTATTGTAATTGCCTTGGAAGGGTTTGCTATCAAGTCTTCTTTGCCTTCCTCCAATATTTTCATTTTGCATGGTGCTCATGGGATTACCTACTTTCACTTAGTGTTCTTAACTTTTGTGAATTTATTTCTTCCTTCTTTTATGACTTCACCGTTTCACTTCATTAACTTAAAAAAATATTGGTAGGCAGGTGCCCAAATTAAGAATGTGTTAGAAGTCCTTTGACACTCTATAACATAATTAAAATCAAAGGTCTTGAAGCAGAATATAACTCACGCAAGTGAAGCTTACAGAAGAATATCAATAATGCCAATTTTGTGTTATATATATGGAGAGAGAGAATTTTGTCAATGCAATCTCAAGTGCATATATAGAAATCTGACCTTTGGAGTTAAGGAAATGATTTAGAGAATTTCATTGAATCACTAGATTTTTCCATAATATAATCACCATTTTCAATTTTAGAAAAGTTGGTTCTTCCCCTTAAGAAACAAAAGATCTTCCAGAATATAGAAAGCAAGAATACAGAGGCATGCTATTATGAATGTTAAGGTAGTACTCACTTAGGTTGAAGTGTCTGTGGCCATTTCTGTCTGACATGATCAAAGAAAGATTTGTGGAGAGAGCACATTGGGAATGGTACCAGGGGCAAGAATCACAAAGAGAAGTAGGATATAATAAATATCGATCCATCCAGGTAAAGCCCTTTTCCTAACATGTGTTATGGAAAAATTACATAACATTTCTGAGCTTCTGTTTTGTCATCAATAAAATGAGATTAATACATTAATTTCAACATAGTAAAACTATAGGGTAAATTAATATAATGTCCTTGATTGAGACTCAACAAAATAAAAGAGGTCAGAGAGGATTGTCTGGCATGTACTAGCTATTCAAGATAATAGTAACTTCTAGGTCATTTTTTTCTATCATACAACAGCGTTTCTGGCACATGCCAGATGCCCAAACCATGCTTGCTGAAGTGAACAATATCAGGATGAATAAACACACAGGCCTTGATTGTATGCTGAGTATAAATCAAAAAGGTTGGTTACCTATTGAGAGCATGATACATGATGAAGAGCTGTGATACACACAGCACAATGTGGATTGTGCCAGTTGGCCAGGGCTCACGAGTACTAGGCAACAATCACACCTCCTTTACCCCAGGACTAAGTACTTAGAAATAATTGCCTGAGTGGGGATGACACACTCAAGATGCCTGTTACCAAGAGCCCATCGATGGGGTTAATGGTGGATAATGGCTTTGAACCTTGGTTAATGATTGAATGATGGCTTGCTGGAGCTTCTGTACATAAAATTCACAACTGTGTACCTTAAATGGGCTTCTGTACATAAAATTCACAACTGTGTACCTTAAATGGAGAAATCTGCTGTTTCCTAGTTCCAGATGCTAAACATACCAAATCAAGATGTTGGTTAGAGCTGGTTTCTGCTGAAAGCTCTGAAGGCAGGAGTTGTCCCAGTGGACGTCAGAGATTATCTTTTCCTTATTTCTCATCATACCTTCTGCATGGCGGAGTTCCCAAACTTGCCATTTTAAAGGACACCAGTCTTTCTGGATGACCTCATTTTAGCTTGATTATCTCCATGAATCGCTTTTCTCCAAAATTGGTCACATTATAAGGTCCTGGATATTAGGAAATTTTAGCATATGAATTTTTCAGGGGGAAGAAGAGAAGATGATTAATTAATTTAAGCCAAAAGGGATGTCATTGATGATTATGAGCAAATAAGGCTGAAGAGTAGGTTTGAGGAGTAAGTTGGAGGCATGTAAAATTGATGGCAGTCATTTAGAGTTCTGATCCAAGAGGTCAAAATTCTTATGTTAATATTTATGTTACTTACTCTTTCCTTACCGTGTCTTCCCTCAGATCTTCATATGAAATTAACTTATGTTCCCCAAAAATTGAATCCATAGTATCCTTATCCTTGCTTCACAGATTGAAAAACACTGCGGCTCATGAGAGAGTAAGTTATTTGTCAAGATGCCCATTTGTAGTAGAGTTAGGCGTGATATTGATTCCAAGTGGTCTGCTTGGGTGATTAACCACAATTCCCAGAAAGTGTAGCTGTTCATGCACCACTGGAGTCCAGGAGTGTGGTCAGTGCTGAGAACGTGTTGTTAAGTGTATATACACATCGATTGACTCTGCAGTTTATCCTAGATGTGGTACAGGCCCCAGTGATGCAATCACGATGGAGATCTAGGATGTCTCTTCAAAGTTTCCAGTCTGGGAGGAGGGAAGGAAATAAAGTGCCAGCATTCTGAGAAGATGCAGCAGTGGCCGGGCACTCACACACACCAAGCTGCAGAGCCACTGTAGAAGTAGAAACAACTCAGGGTGCAACAGCGGCCTGTTGTCAAGGTTAGAGCTTCTCAGGGATGGCCCTGAAGGAGGTGGAGCATTAAGGGACTCACGAACGTGGATCTATCAGTGCCATCTACATATAGGGAGACCCTGGACAGAAGCACAGAAGGGAGGGATTGAAGGATGAGGGGAGGAGGGGTGAAGGATGAGAGATGAAAGGTGCAGGGAATGAAGGGTAGAGTTGTGGTGGGTAGAGGTGGATGTGTTAAGTATATCCATGGTGAAAGTACAGATAAAGTTATGCATAATTTTCTCAAAAGACCCATGCAATTACTACCAGAAACAAGAAAATAATTCATTTTAGTTTAGATCAACCTGAGCCTTTGTATATCGGTTTTGGTATACCAACTGAAACGAAAGGGAAATGCTGGTAGCGCAGAGACAGAAGGCCAATGTACAAATGAGATCCCAGAACGCATGTGTTTCTGGGAATTCCATGATCTAAGATCTACAATTGCTGTTTCAAAATTAAATGGCATGAATCCTAACTTTATTAAGTGGGTTTTTTTTTGACCAACCTTGTATTCCTCATACTCAATTTCAACCAATAGGATCTTGAACTGTATTCTCACTTCAGTTTCCTGCCTTGACAAAAACATATTTACTTGTTATATTCAAAATGCTTTAGCATTTGTGCCTAAACTCCTGACACATGTTTATGAGTTTTCTTCCTGAGAGATCTCTGTTAGACAGCACATTTTCTTCTAGCCACTTGTCTTTTATGTCTCTGAATTTTACACCCATTGAATCCACACTAGCCTGTGCCACTAGTATAAGGACAAAAAAAAATCATGACCCATTGCATCCCCATTTAAACTGGCTACATTCTTCTCTGACCTGCATGAGAGCTCCTGTTTCTCAATTCACTGTTTGCAAAAGTCTCCCAGCTTGGGTTTCTTCTTTGTTGCGTTATAGAAATGCTGCCCCTGCTTGGGGAACAGGCTGCCCTTGACCTGACCTTGTCAATGCTAGAAGCAATTCATTCAAATGGCAGGCAGCACATTCCAAAGACTGTACTGAAGTTGAGGACACATGAGGGGGAGGAGTTGTTAGCCTAGGGACTCATTCAGTTCCTTGGAGGAGGCAGGTAAATGACTAAATAATTAAACATGGGACAAACAATGCTGTCCCAACGAGAGATAAATGGTGTTCCTGCAAAATCCCATAAGACAACTAGCTCAGCTAGGGTTGGAACAAATTTCACACAGTAGTTTTCCACAGGCATCTTGGACAATAAAGAATTCCTCAGGCAGGCAATGGTTGGCAATTCATGATTCAGTCTGTGTGAATATGTATGTGCGTATTATATACAAACAAAGCTAACAGTCAACTTCTACTAAGGGTTTTTTTTTTTAATGAAGAGTTCCTCCATCTCTCACTTTTCCTCAGAAAGATTACCATATTTTCAGTTTTTAATTAAAGTTGTTTTTAATTTTATAATACCCTGTGATTCACACTGTTTTAACATGTGATTGATTTTAAAGACTAACATCCTGTCATTTTTCTTCCCTTAAATCCTTCATTTTTCATGAGGCAAGTAACATGTCTTGTGTGATTTAATATTTTTATATAGAAATGGTGTTATGTATATTATTTATTTACAGATATATAACATGTAATATATAGATACATAAATACATATAGTCATCCTTATGATATATAGTATTATAGTAGTATTAAATCAGTTTTGTCTTTAACAAGGCTATAAGTTGATTTTACTTCCTTCCCATTTTCTTTCTTATATGATCAATGAAATGTAGTTCCTTTGCTTTACCTACATCAACACCTCTTCTGAACAGAGTTCTAACATAATTCCAAGTATATAAATCTTTATTGCACATTTACTATCTGCAAAGATTTTTTCACTGTATAATGTTGTGAGACAAGTATTTTGTGCTTCATAACCACAAATAAATCTTTCTACAAGTGGATATTGGAGATTAACATCACTAACTATATGCTTATCACTGCAATATTTTTCATGGCTCAACAAAGTATTGAGATAGGATTATGTTGAATTTTCTCAATCAGGTGCAGGTCTTTTCATTTTCATTATTACCTGTTTAGCCTTTTCTACATTCTTCTCTTTAATAATAAATCCCCAGTACCCTTGTTTCCTGACTGGAGGCTTCCCTGGACCTTTCCTTCCTGCTTCTTTCTTCAGATATAATAAATTTTAGGAGTCAGATCCACAAGGTCCAGGATACCATGCATTATAGCTTCTTTTTTTCTCCTTGGACATACCTTCAAATAACTGGAGGTGGGAGGGTGAGGAGAAGGTAGGGTTTATCACTTATTTTGTGTCTGATTTCATTATGAAGATTAGGACTGGAGAGAGCTCAGTGGATCCCAGACCCAGGAGCGGGATCACTGGATTCATATTGTAATGTGTCTGGGATAGGGAGGATGATGATTGATGTAATGGGATAAGTGGATTCCTGCCTCAAACCAGACTGTATTCCTGTGGAGTTTTTGTCTGTATTCAACTTAATTGGCTAATTCAATTTGTTTTCCCTATTTTTGAGACTTGGAACCCTTAAGATGCATGAGGGAATTGTGTTTTGCTTCTATTTATTTATTTAATAAAGGAGCAAAGCGAGGATCTGCAGATAATGTACTAGAGCAATCTCCTTGACAGCATTCAGCATGAGTAGATGGTGAATAGTGAAATGGAATGAACTTGACATAGATTCATTACAGTTAAATAGCTGTAGCTATGTAAACATTCAAACTAAGACCAAGAAGTTTGCTATCTTAACAACCGTGAGGATTTAGTACATAGCCTACTTCTCTGTGCTTGTGTATGTGTAGGATATTTCTCAGTGCATCAGATTATGAAAGAGATATGAGTGACTAAGAAGATACTTTCTGAAGGTTAGTGTGAGGTAGACTTAGAGTGTGTTAATTAAATGTTTGGAAGCAATGCCAAGACAGAAATGGCCTTTACTCAAGGTAGTTATTTAAAAGCAAGGTTCTCTACTGACAGTGTAGTTCCAAACCCAGGTGAAAGTCTTCTTTCCTCAATAGTTTGATTAGAAAGGATTTAGTGCATGTTTAGGAAAGGTAGAAGAGGCTAGGTTTTATTTAGTTAAGCTGATCTAGACTAAAATTGAGACAGAGCTGTTTTATTGAGTCTTAGAAAATAGACCTTTATATTGACAATTAGAAGAAACTTTGGAGGTACAAAAACTTTTTTTGAATTTGTCCCTTCTATGTTCCTTTAGAATATTGTAGAGAACCAATTATTAGCTTTTTTCTGACCAAGAAAGCACTTCCGTCTCTAAAAAGCTATTACTTTTTTAAAAATAAGATCTGAATAGCTCATCTTGCTGTTCAGCCTATATCCTGTGGGGGGGGGGGACAAAAGGTAGGAAACTTATTTTCTGACTCCTAGTGGTTGGGAAGCTGAGTCTTACTTTAAAAACTAATATTTAAAAAAATGTTTGGTGTGCAGCTCTCCTTAGATATGATGTTTTACTTTTCCTGTTAAACCTTTAATAAATGTCAAGTGTTCATATACTCATCTCAGTGTCTGTTTGATAGGATTTATTCCAGAGTCGACGTTTCCACTTTGTCTACAAATCATGCCTTGCTAATTAAAGCTGGTGATATTTTCAAGTTTCTGTAGTAAGATGAACTTCATGGTTGCCTTTTTTGCTTTGTCTGTGAAATTTATAAGACTGAAATGTTTATGTATGTGAGTTATGTAGCATTAAAAGATGAAAGTACTAGACTCAAAAAAAATCATCTTTTACCTCAGAACATGGATGACATTAGTTCATCATACTCTGGCTCTCGCTCATTCAGATTGAGCAGAATAGACATTTTCATTGTGCCAGAAGTTATGGTAGATCTCATATGCACAGATTTGTGTTTACTTTGCAAAACTTTTTATTGCTTCAGCTCTTACTACAATTACACTTTCCACAGTCTTTTTAGTCCTAATTTGTTTAAATTTTTCTGCTTTGTGTTGGTGATCTTTCTGTTTAGAATGTCCCCCAAATCCAGTGCTGATGTGCTAGCAAGTGTCTCTAAACATGCAAAAGCTCTGACTTGCTTCACATAGGAAACAGCTGTGTTAGTGTAAGCTGTGCTCAGGCCTGAATGATTGTACTGCTCACTCTAAGTTCAATGGTAATGCATCAACTCTAGGTAATAAACACAATGGATTTTGACAGAAAAATATAGAGTCAGAGACCTTCATGACTAGATCCTATATTTCCTTTCTGTGAAAAAGTACAATAGTCAAGAATTTCATGTGCCATGCATTTTATACATCACATTACAGCAAATGATGAGTGCCAACTACACAGTTATACCTTTGCAGAATCTGACCCATTCCACTTTCTGTTTCATTGGCATTTTCTGTGTATGAGACTTTCTCACTCAGACTTGGCAGAAAAGAGGTCTTTTTTTGTTTTTTTTTCTTTTCTTTTCCTTTTTTTTTTTTTTTGTTGTTGTTGGTCATGGGATCTGGGCCTGGGCGCTGTCCCTCAGCTCTTCAGCTCAAGGCTAGCGCTCTACCACTTGAGCCACAGCACCACTTCAGGCTTTTTTCTGCTTATGTGGTGCTGAGGAATCGAACCTAGTGCCTCATGCATGCAAGGCAAGCGCTCTACCACTGAGCCACCTTCCCAACCCCAGGACAGAGGTCTTTTGTCCTGTCTAGCCTCTGGCACCTTCCACCATGCTTGTGGTGGTCTTCTGACCACTTTCTTTTCCTTCATGGTGCTAGACAATCAGACAAACAGAAAGACAGCTATATAGATATTTAAGTATTAAAGATGTGAAAGAGCTACATTAGCCTCAAATGACAGGTGATAATATCTACTTGTAATATATAAGCTAAAATTTGGCATCTTCAAAAGACTAAGGGATAAAGGTTCAAGATATGTTCCCACTTGATTAGTACCTTTCCAAGAGATTTTTGAGAATGACTCCTTTTAATTGGTTTTCTTATTCTCTTTTCAGAAATTTGGATATTGAAACCTAAACAAACACGAAGTATTCCTTTAATATAAAATGACTATTATAGGTAGAGGGGCTGAAATGGATAGGAATACATTGTAAACACATGGAAATATAACAAAGGAAATCCTCACCGGTATAACTAATATAAGCTAATAAAACAAAACAACAGAGACCTCCCAATTTTTATAGCTGTTAAGTAGTATTAAATGGTGGGGTCTTCAGTTTGAAAAGTAGAACATGTCATTTTTGACCAACACTAAATACATAGTAGAATCAGTTAAGTGCCTTGGAGTCTAATCAATGGCTTCCTGTATGTTTCTCCAGGAATGTTCAACACCTCCGTGGCTATGGCCCACCGCGGGTAGGAGACACCCAGAGTTTAAAACTAGTAAGCTAAGTTTTTAGAGCACCCCAGTGACTGTCACATCCTAAAAGAAGCAAAATGACCTACTGCGGGTTATATGATGGATAGAAAGGGAAATGAAGCTAGAAAGAAACAGGTGGATAGGGATAATAGGAAAGACAGAGGAGCCAAAGGTTATGCTGAGGCCAGAGAAGCAAACACATTCACTAAACATGAGACAACAGAAATGCTGATCGAAGAAGAGAACAGCAAAAACTCTTACCTTCATTCCTTTCTATAGAGTTTATAAGTTGGTGTGGAAATAACTTCAAGGAAAATATTAACTTAAAAGTCAAAAGAAGGAGTTTTAGAAAAGAAATGGCTCACTTAGCATTTAATTGCGAATGGGGGAAAATAGACCTATCGAGTCTGTTTGCATCTTTTTTAGTTTCTTAACCCTGGAGCAATTAAGTGGCATGGAGCTAATTATGCTTTCTTTGAAGTCTTAGAAATTTAATACATTAAATATCTCTAGTGAGTGGTGCTCCACCTCATATTCAAAAGTTTGAAAATTTTAATAAAAATACTGCAGTTACATGTGGCCGAGGAAATCAACCTGCTGTGGTACAGGCTTAACATTCGTGTCCCAGTATGCCTATGAGTGTCCTTGACGTGATTATGGTAAAGCTAGAGTGCTCATGTGCTTTTACTACAGTTTGGAGTGAGACTTTGAAAAGCAATTCTTCTATATGAATAACACTTTTTTCAAAAATGTGTAAATTGCACATTCTTCTAGAAACAATACAAAAAACTACCTATATCAATTACAAGGTTTTGATAGAGGGTCTTTATTTTCAGGTTTTTAAACAAATATTATTGAAGCATTTGAAGATTATTTGTAAATGACAATGAGTGTCATTTCCTGCTTAGATTTTTTTTTCTTTCCATTTTCAGAAATGATCCTTTCTGTTATACTAAATCCTTTAGTACCACAGTAAGTGTGATAGCTCTGATTCCTTAAATCTGCTTTATGGACCAGTATTCATTCCAATGTACTATATCCTGCATTCAGGAAAGGAAGAATTTTGATCCTCTCAAACAGCAAAAAGGCAAAGTTGCTTATTTCAAATATGTAAGCAGCTTCTCAATAATAAGCCTTAGGGAAGATTTAGGTATTCAGTGACAGTCACTCAGCTCAACAGATAGGGAAAGATTCCTAGCCTTCAAAGGGTACTTTGTATACTCAAATTCCTGTGAGTGTCACTTAATAGCTGTTTAAATAAAACAGTTTTTCCAAAAGGGAAATCTTTAAAGATGAAGCTATCTAATGATGCTTTTAAAAGTCATATATCATAATACTTTTTAATCCATTGTATGAAATCTGCTCTAATAATGCTATATTTAACAGACAACTGCTCTGGTTCATTTAAACCGTTGAATAAAATACACATAATGCAGCATAAATTATATATGTGTAACTCAACAAATTTCTGTACTACCAGCATTCATCTCAAGAAACAATGTAATTTGCTCTCCCACATTTCCCCTGCTATCATCCGCAAAGGTATACATGAATCTGACACAATAAACCAATCCAGTTGTGATTGTTTTTTAAGCTATATGTAAATAGCGTCAACAGTAGAGTATGCTACAGCCTTATGCTGGGGCATTCACTTACAACAAAGTATGTATGAGAAATATCATTTAATTGTGCCAAATTACTTCATTATGTGAACACACTGAAGTTCATATAAGTTCTGTTGATGATTCTCCCATTGCAAATCATGGTTCTTTGGACATCTCTGGGCATGTGTATGTGTTCTGGCCAGGTCCAAGGAAAAGAGTTGTTAGCACAAGAACTATAAGAAAGAGATGTCATGTATTAATGCTTCCAAGGTAGTAATTTTCCATAATGTTACTTCACTGAAATTTTTTTTCTAATTATCCTCACCAACACTTCTGCCTTCGTTTTTAAAATTTTATTCATACTGGTGAATATGTATTGGATGGTTTATATTTCTGACTGATCTTATTTTTTTAACTTCATGGTTTGTCTATTCAAGTTACATTATGTTTCCTCTCGTGACTTGTAGAAGTTTTGCATATATAATGGAAATGAGCCCATTGTGAGATCAATATATTTGAAATACCTTCTCTGTCTTTTCACATGATGAATTTTGGTGAACAAAAGATTTAATTTGCAATATAGTCCAAGTTACTATTTTGCTCAAAGATCATGAAGACATAATCCTACATTTTTTCCTACAATCATTCTATTGAGATGTAAGTATAAATATGAAGTCTATCTGACATTTGCATAATTTGTATGATCCTAAGTGGAGGTTAAATATATTTTATTTTCCATAAGAGAGCCACCATCCATTCTTTTTTTTGGGGGGGGGTCCGGTTGTGGGGCCTGAACTCTGGGCCTGGGTGCTGTCCCTTAGCATTTCAGCTCAAGGCTATCGCTCTACCACTTGAGCCACAGACCCACTTCCTGCTTTTTTCTTTTTGCTTATGTGGTGCTGAGGAATCGAACCCAGGGCTTCATGCATGCAAGGCAAGCGTTCTACCACTGAGTCACCTTCCCAGCCCAACCACTGTCCATTCTTTATAGGACGAATGACTCTGAATCACAAGACTTAGAAATTTCTACTCACTTATGTCTGAGAGTTGATTAGTATATCTGAAAGTATAGATTATTATTCCTATACTACATCCTATGAATATGTCCAAAGTTTGTCCTTTGATTTGAAGCACATGACGTTAGAAGAAAATGGAAGAGTATTGGTAACTTTATTGGACTAAGAATCTTTCCATGGTTTCATAATCAGAAAAGATAATGATACTGGCTTTTATAGTATAAACTCTAATTGCCCCAGGGCTAGTAGTCATAGGTTTTCAAATAGCATCCTGTGACTAGTCACCCCCAAAAATCACTCTCCATCTGAATATAGTCCTTACAACTACATGAAATTCAAAAGGAAAAATAGTTTTCATGACAGGTCTAAAAAATAAGAGAAAAAGAAGTCTTCTAATAGACTTCGATTCATTCTTGACTTAATTTACATCTTCCTATATCAGAATTTTCAATTATAATAGAACCACTCTCAAATCCGAGTTTTCAGATCAGCTCAGTCATCTTGAAATGAACTTGTCAGACAACTCTATTACTAAACAATCTGCAGCCATGAATTTTCTGATGAAAACTTTTCAAATATATTTACTTCTCATTGGACTGGAATTTTAGATGACAGGTTTTGAATTTGATAAGGAGGAGAAAAACAGCAGTGAGTTTGTCTCTTCTGTTTGAAGCTCTGTTTAACCCTTGAAAAATGGCCCTTAACGTGCAAACTAAGCAAAGAATCAGGTTCAAATGACTTGAAACTCACACTTTAAAAAGATTTAACCTACCCATTTACTAGGGTCAGTAAGAGGATATTGATACTAAATTAAATTGATACTTTTCATATTGGTGTGAATTCTTCCTGATAGTTTACACAGGTCATTTTAACATTTTTTTCCTTTGTAGTATTTACCTTTGCTTTGGGTTATTAATTATATCCAATATTTTAATTCCATTCTAATCACTGAAACTAACTTGAACATACATCAATAGAAACGAATCTTATAGTCTTAAGTATAAAAATTGCTTTGTGTCAGTCTTCCACACAAGGAAATTGATTTTCTTTACTCAATAGTCTTTTATCCACCCAAATAACTATGTTTTAAACTATTTCATAGGAGTTAAGGTAGGAAGTGTCAAAGGAATACAGTAATGAATGACAGCAGACCCTGTGTCATAGGGGGCATATACAAAAGAAAGACGTGGAACAAACACAAAATATACAAAATAATAAAAGAAACAAATGAATCCCAGAGGGAACAGAGAAAAAAAACAATGTTGCTATTTTAAACCTAATCAAAAAAGTCTCACAGTCAATGTAAAGGATTATTTATATAAAGATCACCCCTATGAAAAGGTTTGCTACTTGTCGTAGCTGAGCAGTCTTCCTTACATAGGAATGTTTTTTTTTCTTTTTTCTTATTTGACTTTTATTGAAACACAGTCTACAATCCTACAGAGCCTATGTTGTCCTTCGGCCTCCTGAGTGCTAGCATTATAAGTTTGTAACACCATTCTCAGCCTTAAAAATATTTTACCACAATTTGCTATAATCTAATCAAAGCAAGTCTAAAAGGTAAATAAATCTAAAATTGATATAGAAAATTGCACAGAAAAAAACAAAAATAAAGGAAGTAATTTGATTAAGGGTAGTGATAAATTTGAACATTGGAAATGGGCAGTGTTAGCCCATAGCTGTGAAGAACACTGTCCTGGAAGGCAATAATGTGTCCACATGTTAAAACACTCTCTGTAGTAAATCAGGCATATTGAGATTTACTGTGGTCTGGGGTGGGGGTGGGGGCGGGGGCAGAAAGTGAAACTGTGTACTTTCTGGGTTCAAAACACACCTTTTGAATCCAGAACAATGAGTGCATACCTGATTTCTAAGCCTTGGAAAGACTTAAAGTCTGTTTCCAGAAATTTTGTGTTGAACACAAATAGTAAATACATGCTACACCTGAGATTCCTTCCCACTTCTAGACAAAAATATAGATTACTGTACTCTGCTTTGATGTACTGGCAGCTCTGGAGAATGGATCACAAAGTCAAAAAAGTCTAGGCTGGTGAGAATTAGTCTCCTAGAACTTAAGTTCCTTAAGTGCTTACTCGCAATGTTTTAGTATTATCAGTATTTTAGTATTATTGACCCATAAAGCTTTGTTGAAGAGATAGCCAGTCCTGGGGTTACAATTGTACTCAAACATGTCCCTCTGTAATAAAGACTAAAAAACAGAGAGGAATCAACTGTCTAGACAGTAAAAATTAGGAAGATTCATTTCATTTTTCTGGTAAAATGCATTTTTATTAGAATTAAAAACAATCTCTGTAGGATGAGGGTGAAAAGATTAAATGTATATCTGTTCATCCCTACAAAGATGGTATAAACAAGTCAGTCTACCAGTTGAAAATATTAATTATGTGTCATATTTGATAGGGAAAATTTTAAATTGTCAACCTGAAAAACAGAGAGATTCTCTAAAGAATAACAATATTTACAGAGGAGTAGAATAGCTTTTGCAATGGAAAAACATGTGCTGTACTAGATTCTCTATTCAAATAAGTTAAGGGAGCAATTTTCAAGACAAAAGTAAGAAAACACTTTGAAAAAATAAACTTTGGTCTCAAGAATCAGTCAAAAGGAAGGAGCAGTTGAGGGTGGATGGAATTTGCTGGGCAGATATGCCTGCATAAATGTTTTCTGTAGAAATGGTTATGGACCTCTCCAACTGAGGGTCTGACAGAGTTGTTTGTCATCTTTTCTATCAGACTGTCATTCATGAGACTCTCTTCTTCATAACCTTCAGGCTTCATTTCATGTTTGCTGATGTAGACACAAGTGATTCCACTTGGATTCTCACAATTTTGACCAAGTCAGTAGTTGACAACCCAATTTGGGTTTAAAACAATGTGGATGAGGGGTATCCTTTCATAGCCCATGATAGTTATAAAATGCCCTCAAAACTTGGACTCAGATGAAGAAAATGTAGGTGATGCTTGAATTAATATATTTAAGATCTTGGGTGTGAAATAAGTTAAAATATAAAGAACAAATACGGAATGCTACATTGCAAGTCTAGGTTCCCAGGAAGTTCATGTTTGGGTATCAGGACATTAAAAGCCCAACAGAATTAAGAGAAAAAAAGTGAAGAGGTATTTTTAGTCATAAATTTGCTGCTATTTTGGAACACTTATAATGATTGACCTATTGGATGGGTAGAGATGAAAAAAAAAACAGATCCCAGCAATCACAAGGGCTGTTATATTTGGTGCTGATAAGATCACTTATGACCTTTGGAAATAAATATTTTTACTAAAATACTGTAAAGAGAGAAGATATGTGAGTGAAGCAATAACTGGGTAACTAGTGTCTAATAATAAGCTCTGGCACTTTCATCCAAGTTTTGAGACAATTTCTTAATTTTCCATTAAGAAAAGGCTCAGGGACAGTACTCAGAAGAACCTAGACCGCCCCCCTCCCCCGCCCCGGCTCTACTCCAAGGAAAAAGGAAAAGAAAAAAGTAGGTAGAGTTTGAATTTTGAAAAAATAGAATAATGGCTATAGAATAATGGCTAAGCACACTCAGATTGTGAAGGAAAAGTAGAAGGATATGAGTTTATAACTGAACAGATAGATGGGTAGAGCATCTGAAAGGTCATACATGTAGGATTGTTGTCGAGCAGAGGACTTTAATGGCGTTCTGTAGGTTTCTGAGTATCTCTTTTGTAGTTTTGTTTGTTTTGTGTTTCTAGTAGGATCTCTAATCAAATAAATTCAACAGCAGTTTAGCATTATAAAACATCATCTAATGAACTATTACAGGAAATTTCTTTTTTTCCCCTTTAAATAACATTTAATTTTAACTCAAACCAGGTAAGATGAAAAATAAACTTACATGCCTGTTAACTCAGAGAAACATAATGCACGGCTCTCAAACTCTGCTAAAGTAGCTTGTGAAAGATATCAACGGTCATCTTCCCCTACCCACGGCCCCATACAGCTCTCCTCATGACCATGATTTGTTTGACCATGACTTATTTGCTTATACATTCTTTTTTTTTTTTTCAAATCCACAAACTGGGATTATTCTGCTTTCAGTCTTCTTGTTACAACAAGATATGAAACAATGTACTTAACACTTTTTCAACTTGCATTGAAACTTTTTTCTTGCTGGTGAATCATTAGCAGTAGTATATTATCAGGCTACTTTTTGCTAACTAGTAGTGAGACATAATTCTCTCTAATTTGGGAATGCTTCCAGTAATACTTTTGTCCAGTAAAAAATATTTCTTCTGGAATTATCACCTTCCAGAAGAAAAAGCAAAACTTACTTTGTAGGCATTCAGGTTTTTTAAAAAATTTATTTACATATAGTCTATAGACTATGGGAATTCACGTTATTTGGAATAGTACTTCAGGGATAAACAGAAATGTGTTTATGTGGCACCAGTTTTCTTGCTTCTGCTCTATTGACAATTTGGACCAGGGATATCTCTGTAGTAGGCAGATGTCCTGTCCACTGCAGAGTGTTTAACAGCATATATGCCTCTAGTAATTAGCTATCAACAGCACCTGCCCTAATTGTGTCAGGAGATAAAATTACCCCTGGCTGACAATGGCTGATCTATAACTATTCAATTTATACACACTAAAACTTGTTCTCATGTAGATTATGTTGTTGGCCTGTGATAAATACCTTTCATTTTGCCAGTAATAGCACCCTTTTTGAGTTCTCTTTGGGTATTCTGTACTACTAATTACTCTATGTTACCTTATGTCCCCCTCAAAGCCATCCAGAGATAAAATGCCAGTATTGCCACCTGCAGAGGAAAAGTTCAAGGAATGGTAAACGAACTTTTTGTCTGTCTAGATTAATACCATTTCCTCTTTACCTTCTTGTTTTTGTGTAAGGAATTGGATGTGTAGAGGGGTGGGAGAGTGCTGATCATGGGGCTTGAACTCAGAGCCTGGCCATTGTCCCAGAACTTCGTTTTTGCTCAAGGCTAGAGCTCTACCACTTCAGTCACAGTTCAACTTCCAACTATTTTTGGTAGTTTAGTGAACTTTCTTGCCCATGCTGGCTTCAAACCATGATTCTCTGATCTCAGCTTCCTGAGTAGCTAGGATTGTAGTTGTGACCCACTAGCACCCAGCTTTCCACTCTGATTTTTATACTTAACTCATATTTTGCTACCTAATTTAACTTCTCCCCAACCTGAAAGAAGGGTAATGGGTTTAGCTGGTGCCATCTTGGCCACGTGATTAATAATAGGGAATTGGGTTTAACTGGTGCCATCTTTACTTCATGGTAGAGGCAGGAAAGTTCCACTCACAGGTGATGGTTGTGCCTGAATTCCTAGACAGTGGCAGGGGACTTGGACAATAGGTTACTGGACCTGCAGTCTTTTTTAAATAAGATTTTTATTGTGAAAATACTGTATAGAGGGGTTACAATTACATGAGCAAGGTAATGCATACATTTCTTATCAAGCATTGTTGCCTCCTCCTTTGTTTTCCCCTACTATTCCTTCCCTCCCATCTCTTCAACTACACTATCCCCCCCACCTTCGTTTTTTGACATAGTATCTTGTACGTCTCATTGTTGCAATGGGTCCACCTGTATCCCTATTTAAACAATTGGTTATTCCCCTTCCCCTCCACAAATTATACCAACATCAAATACAGTGAAAACAGGGTTATACTGTGGGGGAGGGACATGCAAAGCAACAAAAAAAAAATCATGTGGCACCTTATAAATACATTAGAAACAATAGCAAGAAAGAAAAAACCACTTGTGTCTTTATTTGGGGTTCATTTTGCTTAACATCATCTTTTTTTATTTTATTTTTTATTGTGAAAATACCATACAGAGGGTTTACAATTACATGGGCAAGGTAATGAGTACATTTATTATCAAGCATCGTTGCCTCCTCCTTTGTTTCCCTTCCTATCCTTCCCCCCTCCCCCTCCCTCCCATCTCCACCCCCTCCTCCCGCCAAAGTTGTAAAGTTCATTTTTCTACATAAAGACTTGTACATCTCATTGTTGCAATTGGTCCACCTGTATCCCTATTTAAACAATTGTTTTTTTCCCCTTCCCCTCCACAAATTATACCAACATCAATACCGTGAAAACAGGGGCTATACCACGGGAGAGGGACATACAAAGCAACAAACAAATCATCTTATAAATATGTTAGAAACAATTGCAAGAAAGAAAAGCCATTTGAGTCCTTATCTTGGGGTTCATTTCGCCTAACATCAACTTATCTGACTGTTTCTGCTTGTCTCAGACACCATCAGAGGGCCTAATCTGAGGATAATGAATGTAGAGGAGCACCTAGAGACAGAAGTTAATGGTCTAGGAAATTTGTTTAACAGGATCCTAGCAGAGAACTTCCCAAACATGCAAAAAGAGAGGCCTATTCAGATGCAAGAAGCTTTTAGAACCCCAAACAGATCAGACCAGAAAAGGACATCCCACCATCACATTATAATCTGTACAGGATCAATTCAGATCAAGGAAAGGATCCTTAAAGCTGTCAAGGAGAAAAGATCAATCACCTATAAAGGGAAACCAATTAGAATCACCTCAGATTTCTCAGCAGAGACAATTAAAGCAAGAAGAGCCTGGAATGATGTATGCCATGCCCTAAAGACAAAGAACTATCAACCAAGAATACTGTACCCAGGTAAACTCTCCTTCATAACCAAAGGTCAAATAAAAACCTTCCATAGCGTAACATCAACTTATCTGACCTTTTCTGCTTGTCTCAGACATATATTAGTTATTGCAAATAAGGGAAAACATGGGACCTATGTTTCTTTGGGCCTGGCTTACTTCACTTAATAGAATTTTTTTCCCAGTCTTTCCATTTCCTAACAAATGGGGCAATGTCATTCTTTCTGATGGAGGCATAGAATTCCACTGTTTTATATATACCACATTTTCTTGATCCATTCATCTACTGAAGGGCATCTGAGTTGGTTCCCTATCTTAGCTATGGTACATAATGCTGCAATAAACATAGTTGTGCTGGTAGCTTTAGTGTGGTCTTGTTTGTGATCATTTGGGTAAATGCCCAAAAGTGGGATTGCTGGGTCATAGGGGAGCTCTATGTGGAGTCTTTTGAGGAACCTCCATACTGCTTTCCAAAGTGGTTGAACATGTTTACTCTCCCAGCCAGGCTCTGGTGGCTCACGCCTGTAATCCTAGCTACTCAGAAGGCTGAGATCTGAGGATTGCTGTTCAAAGCCAAGCACAGGCAGGAAAGTCTGTGAGACTCTTATCTCCAATAAACTACTAGAAAGCCGGAAGTGGTGCTGTGGCTCAACTGGTAGAACACTCGCCTTGAGCTGAAGAGTGCAGGGACAGCACCCAGGCCCAGAGTTCAAGCCCCACGCCCGACCAAAAAAAAAAAAAAGTTTATTCTCCCACCAGCAATGCAGTAGGGTTCTCTTCTGTCCACATCCCCTCCTGCCAGTCTTGGGTCATGAACTTTTAAGCTCCCTGTGACCCCCACCCCTGACCTGACCCTATTTATGCCTGGACCAACAAAATATGAGTATTTTTGTTTATTTGTTTATTTAAAATATTATTTTAATTACCCAAACAGGGAAATAACGTAGTTCTAAGTCACTGGATGTAAAGATTTGAGGCATCTAACTTGTATCTCTGAATGGGAAGATCATAGTTTTATTCTTTTATTTATGGACATGTTCTTTTATCTATAGGCTATCAAGCTGTAATTTAGAAATATCTAGGGGCTTGTAACCAGTGTGAAACACTAACTGGGGCTTTTCAGTCATTCCTACAAAAAAAAGTAGAGCACAAACAAAAATGAATACATAACAATGAATTGCATAACAAGAAAATATTTTCTTGCTTATTGATGAGAATCCATCTTGTGAGGTTCTTGACATAATTGCAAAGGCACCAGAGGACATGGACCATTCTCAGTTGCTTTATTTCCTGGCCAATTCCAAACACCTACAGGAATGATCAACTGGAAAGTGTGTGATGTCCACAGTTAGATTTGGGCACAGCCCCTCGGTTCTCAGCAAGGTTACTAATTTCCAATTTTTAACTTGAGCCCTCAAGAGATGAAGCTGGTTTAACAGATATCTTGAGCAGAAATGAACTTAATGAACTTCAGTCTGACATGACTCGCTAATTATTATTATTTCTTAATTCTCTTACAACATGAAAGATGAAAGGCTAAAGTGTAATTCTAATTGGCAAAGGAATTTCATGCCGGGAAAGGCACTTCTTGATTAGCAGTTATGGAGGCAGAGAGAAGGTTGAGGGTACAGAAATTTGGCGAAGAATTCACACAGAAAAGTGCTCAAGGTGGTAGGGAAATAGCTCAATCAATCCTCAGCGTGCTCAGGAAGGGCTCAACAGTGCTCCACTTCCAGCATATTTAAATGAGGTGAATGCTTACTCTTTTCAGAAAGTACTCAATTGGGAGTGCTCAAATTGTGGTGCCTATTAGTTGAATGATAATTAACTTTTTCATTTTCATAGGGCTCAATTCTCTATGGAGACGGTTTTGTTGTTCATGTGTTGTGTTTGAACCTGGACTTTGCATGAGACAGTAAGAGATTCAAACTTGTTTTAGAAGAAAAACATAACCCTATCGGCTATTCTGATGCCTTTTTCCTTAGATCTCTGCCTCTCTCATTCTCTCTTGTCTCTGTCTCTCTGTGGCTCTGTCCCTCTGTCCTTCTCTCTACCCATCTCATGTTTTCATATATCTTCCTTGCTATTTCTGAGCTTTATTGTGTTGTTTGAAGCATCTTTAAGAAAAGGAAAACCGCAGCGCTTGCTGTGTTATTTGATCTCCTATCTTTTTCATCCCTGATACTTAGGTTCGGTTTCCCCGTTGTCTTTTCATCATTTTGATAACATTGGCTCCTCAGAAATAGTTTTGAGCTTTAATTTAAGTTTAAGAAACTAGATGGCTTTGTTCTACATTCCATGACATCCACATTCACCCTGAGTGAATTCACGGCCACACTGCTTTTTGAGTTGGAAAGATGGATTTCTTAATATCCTACACAATAAATAAGAAAAACTCCATGAACTAATTTGTTGAAGATTGATTTTGAGCTGCATATCTTGACAATGTGCATTAGAATCTACCATGACTTATATATATATATAATATTTATGGATGTATGTATTGCCAATAAGTATTCATATCACTGGAGGTGAGGATTTAATGGAATTTTTGTTTCCTGTAGTAATTTCAAAATCTTTTTCATAACAAGATTCTGTGGTCATTGATGTAATCAACTTTCTTTGTGTGTGTGTGTTTGTGTACTAGCATGAGTATTCTGGGCCTTGAACTCAGGGCCTGGGCATTGTTTCTAAGTTTTTATGCACAAGGCTAGTGCTCTACCAGTTGAGCTGCAGCCCCACTTCTGGTTTTCTGGTGGTTAAAAAAAGTGTCAAGGACTTTCCTACCCTGGCTAGCTTTAAACCTTGAACTCAGATCTCAGCCTCCTGAAAAGCTAGAATTGCAGGAATTAGCCACCAGAACCCAGCATGATACTTAAGACATTCAGATGAGGTCATGCATTCCTTTTGAAACTGACACACATGCATTCAGCTTGATAGTTTACAGGGCTTGGGCTTCTCAATTCACCTAGGACTGTTAATCAAGGTGAGTTTTAATGCACAAGATACATAGGAGCAATTTTATCTTATTTTATCCCAATTGTCAGTATGATCATTTCCCAGGTAAAAGATGACTCTAGAGCACTGTGTTTTCAAAAGACAAAAAAGCTAGCCAAAACATTATTTGTCAAACTGTTAATTTATCAAATCCTTTGTTTTCATTTAATTCTTAAACAATGTGACACATTAGTCAATGTAAGGGTAAGAAACAGTTGGGAAAGTAGAAAGGTAAAAATTCTATGCACTTCATACAGCAGTTGAAAACAAAGGATGTCCCGTCTTTAGTTTAATGTCAATAAAATGACATTTTAATACCATGTAATGAAGGATCAGTGTTTCTGCCTCCAAACCCATCTTCCATTAACCAGTCCTCAAAACAGAGGTGCCTTCTGGTACATAAATTCATCAAACAGGGCACCCAGGACTCATGCCTATAATCCTAGCTCTCAGGAGGCTGAGATCTGAGATTGCGGTTCAAAGCCAGCCCGGGCAAGAAACTCCTTGAGACTCTTATCTCCAATAAACGACTAGAAAACGAGAAGTGATGCTGTGGCTCAACTGGTAGAGTGCTCGCCTTGAGCTGAAGAGTGCAGGGACAGCGCCCAAGCCCAGAGTTCAAGCCCCATGACTGACAAAAAAAAAAAGCCATATCTGAGCTTCTTAGACCGCAAGGCTCTGAAGTGGGGTCCTCTAGCTCTCCTGTCCTGACTTCAGTTATTTAAGCAACCTTATAATTTTCATCAGCTTCTGTGTGGGTCTGCTGTGAAGAGAGAACGATTTGGTGAGATTAATAAATTGTTCAGAAAATAAGTTTGTCATATTCCAGTGTATGAGAAAGGGATGTGAAACTCGCTGGGAATTAATCAGTCTGTGAGAGAGCAATCTGGGTTTTGCAAGTATGAATCTGCACAGTGCAATGGCCTTGTGCCTACTGTCTGCCTCCAGTTCTCTGAGTCTGCAGTCCTGATGGCCTGCTCTCAGATGGTGGTCAAATCACTGAGGTAATAATAGCCATGCCGCCACCATCAGGGTTCTTTGGTAAATATTTGCTAGATAAGTTATGTTAAGCTTTACTTGGGTTTCTGTGTTTTCACAAGAATGTTATGGTCAATTTGCTAAGCATAATGAACATTATTTCTTTTTACCTTTATGCTAATATAAAAAATAAATAATATTCTACAAAATATATGGTACTAATAATATAACTAATAATAGAATGTATAATATAACATTATACAATAACATTTAAAGACATTTTTGTGAAAATTAAAATTTTATATTTTAAGCTATCTTGAGCAATTTATATTGATATCCAATTAGGAATATATATATGCATATATATAGCATATATGCATATCTATAGCACATATATCCATATATGCTAAGTAAAGGGAGTCATATAGCAGAGGGTTTTTTTTCCCAAATTTTTCCATGGCTATAAGAAGCAATACCATGTCATTTCTTTCTGTGAAATGAAGATAGAACTATATGACTTGTTGCCCCTGACTGTTTGGCATAATGAAACTTGCCTATTGAATGATCCTTTACAAAGTTCCTCCATGTTCTCTAGGTCTGAAAATAAAAACTAATTCAGCTTTCCCATTGTTATGATGAAGAAAAAAAATAATACTTAGGATGGGGACTTGCTAGGCAATCATAAGTTTCCAGAGTTGTGTTTACTTGAATGAACTAAGAAGGTGTTTAGGTAGTTTGCATCAATTTTACACAATTATCTTTTTGTATTTACTTGACCTAGTTAGATAATGACATGCAAACAGATTTGATTCAATAACACATTAGTAAAATGTTCAATGAAGTCTTAAAACAACTGCGTTTAATATTTGCGAACAATGGCAGGCTCCAGGCACTACCGCCCGCTCTGCGGTGTGAGGTCTGTTTGCAATCAGCGCTGACATTTTCAAAAGCTTCCACTTCACAGAGGTTCTAATTTCCAAAACACTTATTAGAAAGCAGATGAATATATGTTCTCTATTGAGGACTACTTTTTTTTTTCTGTTGTTTTGTTACTGTTTTCGGTTTTTGGTGGCCAAGATTGAGAAACTATTGGGAAAACATCAGTGTATTCTATTTGATGGCTATACAAGATAATTTCCCCACTCTTTAATATGATGCTTTCCAAATTAGGATTTTTATAATGTTGTATTAATATGCAAATGATGATTGCCATGACTGTGGTTTTCCCCCTGCTTCCCAACTGAAAATTAATAAATGCTCTCAACTGGTCCTAAAGTTCTCATCAATGTGAACAGATGTTGCTATTGTTTGTTTGGCTGGAGCATTTACTTTGAAAGATACCATCTGAGTTGGAAAATAGATGAAGACCTGGTCTTCTTTTTCTGTGTAGAATGACCAGGAAGATATTTTTGTTCTATTTTGATTTTAGTAGTAATCCAAGAAGGAGTTATCTACCACCTTTACAAAGTGAATGTCATAGGAAAGTCATGAATTTTTAAAAATTATTTTCAAATTGAAGATCAGTCAACAACTATAACAAAGGAAGTCAAATGGCAGTGCATTCCTAACATTGGTTTTTATACACTATAGGGTAGGCTAAATTTTTAAGTCCTTTTGTCAATTGTTAAAACTTTGACAAACATAATCTACATGATGTTTTCCACATCAGATATGAATTCATTTAAATGTAATATACCTACAAGATAGATACTATTATAACTTCCATTTTATAGATGAAGTGAATGTCCAGGAAATTATATGGTCTTATCAAAGTCATACCATGGAGTTTCACCCAGTCTGTCTGTCTTGAATCTGTGCTTCTAATTGCTCCATTATATTGTGCTAAAAATTTAAAGTATTCCTGTTTTTTCCTCTAATGAAAGCTAACATCATCAGTTGATTGCTGTTGGCGCAAACCTGTAATTCTCCACAGATACTAAGAATGCTGAGATACAGGGGAGTTTGAAACTAGTCCAGGTAGAAAAGTCTAGAAGACTCCAGAACCAAATAATAGCCAGCAAAATGTAGGGCTGGATGTGTGGTTCAAGTGGGAGAGCTCCAGCTGAGGCAGGTGAGACAAATGAGCTTAAGGGCCTGAGTAACACACACACACACACACACACACACAGAGAGAGAGAGAAAGGCTCTTGGATATTTGAAAATGCGTGTTTGCCTCATGGTGAGGAAATGGCCTTTCTAGTTGTGGTATTGTTCCTTTTAACTGAATATCATCAGAAATCCCAATGAAAAGACATGAAGGAGAGACATTCACAAGTGAGCCAGAAATCAGGGCAGTCCTAAAGGTTAATGAAATGTAAATGACATGATGTCACTTTTATTGCATTTAGTCTTAATATTTTAAACATGTAACAAAGCTAAAATCATTTAAAAACCTCATGTGCACTGTGAATATCTATTGCATAATCTTTTAGGCTATCTTAACATAAAATAAATCACTTGGGTAAATTAAGGAAATGCCCTATGCCTACTGTAAGTACATGGAAAGTATAGCCTGAAGGGAGAAAGTATAGAAGAATCAAGTGTTCAAGGAAATTTATCTCTTAAAATACCTCATTGTTAGCTGGGTACCAGTAGCTCATACCTATAGTCCTAGCTACTCAGGATGCTGAGATCTGAGGACCATGGTTCAAAGGCAGTCAGGACAGAAAAGTCCATGAGACTCTTATCTCCAATTAACCACTCAGAAAAAGCCAGAAGTGGTGCTGTGGCTAGGTGGTAGAATGCTAGCCTTAAGCACAAAGAGGCTTGGGGACAGAGCGCAGGCCCTGAGTTCAAACCCCAGGACTGGAAAAAAAATACTTCATTGTTCTAAAACCAAGTATAATGTTAGGTAAAAAAGACTACATTAAATTTGTAAGACCATTTCATCAAATAACCTAAAGATTAGGGAGATTGTTGGGCAAATGATTTATAGCAAAGCAAACACTATATGTATCTTAAAAGAAAGATAGTTTCTTTTATTCCATCAACAAAATTATTAAACCTTTACTTATCTTTAAAAATATATTAAAGTTGAGCATGGTGATTCACCGCTGTCACATTAGCACTTAGGAGACAGATGTAGGAAGATGTTGAGTTTGAGGTCAGCCTAGGTTACACAGCAAGTAATCTAGTGACCAATGAGATCTTGTCTTAACCAAATATATATTATATTACATTTATTGATATTTATTTTTATACATTTATTTACATTTTATATATACATTTTATGTTTATACATATTTATTTTTATATATTTATTTGTATATTTATGAAAAATCAACAGTTTTAAATCTAAAGTTATTTTTATGACACAATCAAACTGAGTATAAAATGCTAAGATGAGTTAGCTACTCAGGAGGCTGCAGCCAGCCAGGACAAGAAAGTCTGTGAGACCTTTATCTCTAATAAACTACTCAGAAAATGCCAGAAGTAGAGCTGTGGCTCAAGTGGTAGAGTGCTAGCCTTGAGCACAAAAAGGCTCAGGGAGAGTGAGCTCCCAAACCCAGAGTTCAAGCCCCAGGACTAGCAAAAAGTTTTTAAAAATTAAAAATTAAAAGTGCTAGGCTTTGAAACCAAACACATTGTTTAAAATCGTGATGTATGTGCCAGCTGTTTCCAATTCTGAGAGATGGAAATTTGTTTTTAGGTTTTTAAATTTTTAAATATTTTTTATTACCTTTATGTAGTTTTACAAAGGACTTCCATTCAACTAAGCAGTTTATAAACACAATGTGTCTTTTTTTTTTAATTGTGAAAATACCGTACAATTACATGGGCAAGATAATGAGTACATTTCTTCTTCTTCTTCTTCTTCTTCTTCTTCTTCTTCTTATTATTATTATTATTATTATTATTATTATTATTATTATTATTGTGAAAATACCATACAGAGAGTGTTACAATTACATGGGCAAGGTAATGAGTACATTTCTTATCAAGCATTGTTGCCACCTCCTTTGTTTCCCCTTCCCATCCCCTCAAAGTTGTAAAGTTGGTTTTCGACATAACAACTTGTACATCTCAGTGTTGCAATGGGTCCACCTGTATTGCTATTTAAACAACTTGTTTGTGCCCTTCCCCTCCACAAATTATTGTCTTCTAAGTGCTCATTTTGCAGCCTGTTGATATTTGAACAAAGTGTTGCTGAAGTGTGTTCAGATTTCAGTAAGGAATCCTCATCTATATTTCCTGATCCTAAGCGGATGCCTATAGCAAGATAAAGCCTGAGTTTTTCCTTCAAACTTATGGGAGAAAATTAGCTGCAACATAAAATAAGAAACCTTTGGATAATTATAGAATTTTTATAGATATAATGATTACTTTGCAGGGAAATGCTTTACTCTAGGCACATTTGCATTTGATATAAAGCGAAATACAGGTTCATGCTACTGTTTTGGGGAGACTTGAATATACAACAGGCATATAGTCATTTAGGCCTAGAAGAAGCCAATAGGACTGATCTGCCATAACATATAAATTACAAATAATGTTAAGTAAGGCCAATAAAGAGCAAGAAGTGATGAGGGAAAGAAGAAATTGTATGTAGCTGCAAGATTAAAGTTGGTGTGTGGTTTGAGATGATAAATGTATGCAATTTAGGCTATCTTATACTGTTTTGTGCACTACCTAAAAGATACGAAGTTGTACTTGAAACAAATGAGTTTCATCTCTATGAGACAGAAAATATCATAGGGATTTTTAAATTGGATCATCTTCAATATCAGTTTGCCATGAAACAAAAGCATATGGGACGTGTGAAGAGTCGCTCTAGTTCAAATTTATTTACCTCAAGAGTAGCATTTAAAAAATTAAAACACACACTCATTATAATTAGAAAACAAAGTACTTGTTCAGAAACTGTATTTTTTAATCCATATAGGGTTGAGATTTTTGATATTGAACATAAAAGTATGCCAAGAATTATTTTTTATTTTTCATATCAAGGCATTTGAATTCATTTTTTCGCCATATTTATACTGTAATCTAAACAGGAGAATATTCTGGAGAGATGTAGTGTTTTGGATTCTGTTCATGTTTATGGCTTTACAAACCAGCGATCCTTCACCAGATTCCCTTTCTACTGCATTACTATATATCCAGGTAAAGGGGTTAATACACCTATTTCCCTCATCTCATAAGGTAATTGCCACCGTGGCTTGTTTTCTCATTGGCTCATTAAATTTTCATGTCACAGAGTATTTATACTACTTTCTCAGTTAATCACATGTCCTTCCCTTCCAAGCCAGACAAGAAGTAATCTCTTTTTCTCAGTTTTCAAGAGATTTGCCATTTGCTTCCTTCAGCTTTTGATCAATCTTCCTTTGCTCTGTCTCAGTTATTACTTCAAGTGGCTACCTGCTCAAACCCTAGCTTCTTTCTGCAACTCATCACTCAGAAATGCTCAAATATTCTTTCTAAAACCTGAACAGGTTTATATTGGTCCTTTGCCTGCATTTTTAACTAGTTATTATATTAAGTTGTTTATAACATCAGATTGTCTACAGAGCCTTTCTACTTTTATCTCCTGCCATTCCCCCCCCCATTTATCCTAGACTTTATGCCTCTCTGAGAAATTCTTGTGTCATCTGTTTTCCTCCAGGACTCAAGTTATATAAATTAGGGTTGCAGTCAGAAACTGATTTCACTTGGAAGTAATTTCTTACACTGGGTCTATTTATAAATAGGGGGTGGGGTTAGCTAAGATATAAATGATAATGTAGTAATCTGAGCTAAGCAAAGCATAAGAGGATTATGGCTTTAGGCCCAAAGGGGCAAAGAAAGAGAGAGGTGAACCTGGAAGGGAGAAATCTGTAGTGAAGGGCGATCAGAGAAGTTGGGTGGCCCAAAGCAAATCAAAGGGAGGGAACATGGGAATGAACACACTGAGCACATTCTTCTCTGAGCTGAAAGTCCTGCAAGGCAAGTGTAGCGAGCCATTCAAATGGTCCGTGACCTCTGGGTTAGCTAGCTAGAAGGAGATCGAGAGCAGTAACTCACATCTGGAGAGCCAAGCAAAAGTTTCCTGACAGTAACATTTCCCAAAGCTTTTTTTTGAATCCCAGTGAGTGAGTCCTTTCCAATATTTCTGCAGTTCATATTCTCCAGTTATACACACTTGTACCTTGTCCTGCAATCACATACATATGCTGTGTGTCCAGCTAAACCAGGACATCCTACAGTCCCCAGGCTCTTCCCTGTCCACTCTTTCCTTTCTGACAAGCATACATCATCATTAAAAAAAAACTTTAAGTGATTTTTATTATCTTGTCTTTTTTATTTAACTTGGAAATAAGAATTTTCTTTTGGAAACAACTGAGTCAGACAGTTCTAAGTATATTGGAGTGACATTGATCCAGTACATTTTTCTAATTTGGGGAGGGGAAGGGAAATAACAAAATGTTGAAATAAGGACACAGGCTGACCCATTGTAACAATAAGATGTACAAGACACTACATTGAGAACAAACTTTACAGTTTTGCAGGGATGGGAAGGAGGGAGAAGTCAGGGAGGTGGGAGGGAAGGGATGGTAGGGGAAAAACAGAGGAGAGGGAAACAATGCTCGATAGGAAATGGACACATTACCTTGCTCATGCAACTGTAACCCCTCTGTACAGTATCTTTACAATAAAAAACATGTATTAAAAATTCACAACTCCATTATATGATAGCAAACCAAACATTGGAGATAACATTTAAAGTTATTAAATTGATAGCACAGGAAATATCACTGGGTCTTTCATTAGAACACCAAGATTAAGCATAATCATATTTTAATTAATTGTACATTGAATGCAAAGAAGGTACAATAAATACTTAGCAAAAAAAATCTTTGTTTTCTGATAAAGTATAAAGTGAAGCCAGACAGATGAGATTTATGAAACAGAAGTTAGCAAACAGAAGTTAGCATCGCACAGTAAGCTCCATCCTAAAGATAAGTGATTCTGTGTAAAGTAATTTTCTAAGAAGTACTTTCCCATAAACATAACGTTATTTTTATTCCTAGCCCAATCTTAACAGTATATTTTTATGAGATTTTATTTTTGTAGGAGCATGGATTTATAATGTGAGGGCTGCTCACTATGAGAATTCCTTACAAGCCTACAGAGTGCTCTGCACAACTTCACTCCCTCTGTAATATTCAAGCAGTATTTAATGGGTATCTTTATTCTATTTATATGCATATATGACACATATTTTGATCATCTTTACCCTTCAGATATCCTATTTTCTCCCAGTCTTCTGTTTTTATCTATACCTTTTATTTTTACTGTTATCATTATTATTGCCATTATCAAATCATCATTTTAGATCTAGATTACACAAATGAATGAAGACCTTGGGACATCTGACTTTTGGAGTTTTGCTTATCCAACATGATAATCTCTAGTTCCAACAATTTCCCTACCGATGCTATGATTTCATTTATAGAAAGCATTTTTGAAAAGCTATTTCAAATTTCAGAGCAACTCACTTCAGCACCAGCGTGAGAAATCTAATTGTGAACAATTAATAGAAAAGTCAGCAATGCAGTACATTTTCTAATCATGCAAAAGTAGCATGTATCTGAGTCCCTTATTAAGTTAAAACATAGTTTCCTGGATCACATCCCAGTTTCTAAATCAGAGAAGTTACATTTAACAAGTGATCTGGACACATTCCTACTGTTGTCCAATGGCTACATGTTGATAACCCACGACTCTAGGGAAATTAGGTCCCCTGATAGAAATGAAGACTAAAGAAGCAATGTTGTCCTTAGGGTGCCACTGCTAAATGCTTAACGTGTGTGAAGAATATACTTCACCATGATGTTTTTAATGAGCCAATAGGAGGTTGAAGAGGATCAACAGTTGCCCATGAATTGAAATTAAAATTGAGCCTTCAAAATGTGGCATTTCTGACTCTTTGGAGTCAGAAGCCCTGTATTTCACCAAGAGTAGGAAAAGCATTTACAGGAGAGAAAAGAAGAGTTGCACTGAAGGGATATGACTTCACAGAAGGCCTTTGGCTCTACAAAGCACTTCTCTCTAGAGGAGCCAGATCCAACGTTGTGGCTGCTGGTGAAGGATGTGCAATGTCCTCTTACAACCTAATTCCTCCTCGGTGGCTCAGAACAGCTCAGAAGCAGCTACACGAAAATCAGGTAAGCGCTAGAGTTCCTCCATAGTTTTCAGGTTCAAAACCAAACCGATGGTCTTACTTAAAGTGAATACCAATTATTTTTTCATCAACATACTGGAGACTGAAATGGCAGATGCTGTGTATTCTGTCCAATAAAAGTCTAAAGTGATGTATTTGCTAGAATGCCCATAAAAACCACCATGAATCATCCATTTGTATTGACAGAGGCAGAGACAGAGCATCAAGGGAGAAATGAGATCTTTGTGTTAAGCCTCAAAGTCTGAACCTCAGGCCAAAGCAAAATGATCAGAGCTCTGCTGCTTTCACCTTTCCTGACCTTGTTTGGGCTCCTTGGACATATCCAGCTTTGTTTCTCACTTGTGGATATCACAGGATCTCCTTTCTTCCTCCAAGAATGCTTTTTTATTCTCACAGTCACCTGGCTGGCTCCTTTCTGCTCAAGTCTTACACAGATGGCAATCTCAGAGAGGCTCAGCTCTGATGACTCGTACCCTGTAATGCTTCCTACCACGATTGTACTAGGTCTTTGCGTTATTTATGTGGTTAATCTTCTGCTTATTATATGTTATCATTTTTTATCTCTGACCATTGTAACAGAAAGTTCTGCTAGGAAAGAGATTGTTTTGCTTCTTTCATTTAATACAATAATTTTAACACATAAAACAGTGTTCAGTATATAGTGGGACTATAGTCACTTTTTGAATGAATGAATGAGTGGAAAGGAATAAAAATGAAAAAGAGCATGGGGACTGAAAAGGTGGCTCAGTGGTAGAGTGCTTGCCTTGCATGCATGAGGCCCTGGGTTCGATTCCTCAGTACCACATAAGCAGAAAAAGCCAGAAGTGGCGCTGTGGCTCATGTGGTAGAGTGCTAACCTTGAGCTGAAGCGCTGAGGGACAGCACCCAGGCCCAGAGTTCAGGCCCCATGACCAGCAAAAAAAGAAAAAAGACAAAAGAAAGAGAGCATCGACATAGTCTCCTTGAACTCTGAAAATTATTCACAGGGTGTTCAGCCTTAAATTTGCACTAAAAATAAGTGAGCAGCTCCCCCCCCCCCACATAACACCTCTGCTGTACATGGACTTCTGTTTAGAGTGAGGAGCAGATAAAACACAGCTATATAACTATGGTCCCTTTGACTTTATCGTCTTCTTTCTCTACTTTCTCACTATGTAAAACAGATAAGGGATTACATGTGTGCATAAATTTGAAAACTTCACACTATATCATTTTTTTTGGTCAGTCATGGGGCCTGAACTCTGGGTCTAGACATTGTCCCTCAATTTTCAGCTCAAGGCTAGCACTCTACCACTTAAGCCACAGCACCACTTCCAGCCTTTTCTGCTTATGTGGTGCTGAGGAATCGAACCTAGGGCCTCATGCATGCAAGGCAAGCTACTCTACTACCTAGCCACCTTCCCAGCCCCGAACTATACCATTTTTCAATAAAATTAAATCACTTCAAAAGTAGTAGGAAACAAAAACTAAGAAGCCCAGGATTAAGTAATTTAACAGTACTTTTTCACTCTGTCAGGTAGGCAACCCAAAGCGCAACCAACATTATTCTTGTATACAGCTTACAAAGTAATCACATTCATGAAGTCATATTCACTGTAAGAGTCACATGCAGCGTTAACTCTGTGTGGTGATGGATTTCATTTTCACTTGGTGTATAATTTAAATCAAGGGATTTGGAAATATAGTGAAAAGGGCAATTCAATTTTGATAAAAAATGGGGCAGTGATGAAAGCAACATCCTGTAGGCTCAAACTTTGTAAGCCCAGCCTTTGAAAACTACCAGTGCATGGTCCTTGCAAATGCTCTGAGAAATGAAAACTTTTCATGTGTGAACTTCTTAAGATGGAATTTATGTTCAAATTGAATGTATCTATGAGCACAAAGAGCAATGATGCATCCGAAGGGTCTTTAGATTCTTCATGTGTGTGCATGTTCAGGTAAGAGAGGATGAGACAGAGAGAGGAGAGGAGAGAGAGAGAAACGGAAGGGGTAGAGAGAGAAAGACAAAGAGAAACTATACATATCCAAGTGATGTCATTTTTAAGAAAATATCATAGACATCAATATTGTGCTTAGGAATCTATACAAATAGAATATTTTGTTAATCTTGCCCAGCCACAATGATTTTTTTTTAAATGGGATGAAATAGAGATATCTCAGTATTTAATTTCCATCTTTTCATACATTCATTTGCTCACTTAAAAATATTTATTGAAGCTGGGAGCTGAGATCTAAGATTCACGTTCAGAGCTAGCCTGGTCAGGAAAATATATTGAGTCTCTTATCTTTAACTAACCACAGCAAAGCTGGAAGTAGAGCGTTGGTTCATGTGATAGAGCACCATCCTTGAGCAATAAAGCTAGAAAAAGTGCCCAGTCTCTTGAGTTCAAGCCCTGGTACTGACAGTATGTGTGTGTGTGTGTGTGTGTGTGTGCACACGTGTATATGGATACATAGTTATACATATATATATATGTGTGTATATAGATATATACATATACATGTACATGTATATATACATGTGTGTATATGTATATGCATATACATTTATATACATATATACATGTATATGTATGTCTATATCTTTATACATAGATATACTCTCTATATAGACTATATAGAGTCTAAATATATTTAGAGAGAGTCTATATGTAGGCTATATATATAGACTATATAGTCTCTCTATATATTTAGACTCTATATAGACTAGCAGAGAGTTAATGTAGATATTTAATATATTTAGAGAGAATATTTATTGGTCTGTATATTGAATGTCTGGTATGCATAAATACATCTATCTTTTAAAAATCACCTATTACTTTCCTAAAATGAAAACACAGATACTTTTTTTTAAGGTACTGGTGTCTGAATTCATGGTCCTTCACTCACTAGGCAAGCATTCTTACTGCTGAGCCAAACTTCCAGCCCTGATTTTTGCTGGTTATTTTGTGAGATTGTCTTACTTCCAACCTAGGCACATGTCCCCATTCCCAGTTCTCATTCAAAAAGGGGTCTCTCACACTTTTCTACCTAGCTACTCTTTTATTTTTTATTGTGAAAATACCATACAGAGAGGTTACAACTACATGGGCAAGGTAATGAGTACATTTCTTATCAAACATTGTAGCCTCTTCCTTTGTTTTCCCTTCCCATCCCTTCCCATCAACCTCTCCACCCTGCCAAAATTGTAAAGTTCGTTTTTATTGACATAACATCTTGTACATCTCATTGTTGCAATGGGTTCACCTGTATCTGCATTTCAACAATTGGTTTTTCCCTTTCCCTCCACAAATTATACCAACATCCACTGCAGGGAAAACAGGGGTTATTCCGTGGGGGAGGGACATACAAAGCAACAAAGAAATCATCTTATAAATATGTTAGAAACAATCACAAGAAAGAAAAAACCTTTGAATCCTTATCTTGGGGTTCATTTCGCCTAACATCAACTTATCTGACCGTTTCTGCTTGTCTCAGACATATGCTAGTTATTGCAAATAAGGGAAACCATGGGACCTATGTTTCTTTGGGCTTGGCTTGCTTCATTTAATAGAATTTTTTCCAAGTCTTTCCATTTCCTAAGAAATGGGGCAATGTCATTCTCTCTGATGGAGGCATAGAATTCCATTGTGTATATATACCACATTTTTCCATTCATCTACTGAGGGGCATCTGGGTTGGTTCCATATCTTAGCTATGGTAAATAATGCTGCAATAAACATAGTTGTGCTGGTAGCTTTAGTAATCAAAACAGCTTGGTACTGGCACAAGAACAGACCTCAGGACCAATGGAATAGAATTGAAAACCCAGAAATGAACTTACAGACCTATAACCATCTAATCTTTGATAAGGGAGCTAAAAAAATAGAATAGAAGAAAGACAGCCTCTTCAGTAAATGGTGCTGGCAAAATTTGTTAATCACTTGAAAATTAAACCTAGATCATTATATATCACCCTGCACCAGAATCAACTCCAAATGGATCAAAGACCTCAGAGTCAAAATAGTCACTCTGAAAACATTACAGGACAGAATAGGAGCAACCCTAGGTCTCCTTGGGACTGGGCTACTCTTGAACCACAATCTCAACAATCTCATCTTTCAAAGCACCTGGGATTATGTGCATGTGCCAGAGGCTCCTAATTTGGGAAACTTTTCTTGCCTTTGAATACAGAGTGATTGAACATGTAATAAGAATGAAATGAAATATATTCAGTAAAGGTCTATGCCATGTTTATTAAGCCTAGCATTTCACCATAATAAAGTTGGATGACTTGCAAAAAGGTTTCATACAGGAATCCATTAGAATTTTTTTTCAGTAATTTTGAATGTCAGTCAGTCCCAGATTGTAGAAACAAGTTTCAGGTGTTTTCAGTGTGGTAGGGAGTAGATTCCTAGAAATGTTCTTTGTATTTGCAGAAAAAGAAAAGCAAATCCTACCAGTGATTTGTAGACCTAATTCCTACAGTTCTAGGAAAGAAAAAAAAAACAAAACCCTTAATGGATATCATACACAGTGTGAAAAAGTCTGCTTCTCATGTAGGGAGCAGATGCATTTCTGAAAGATCACCTGTGGAGTAATTTATGTTCATCAAATATTTTCTTTTACCTGCATGATACTTGACAGTTTCTATAAGAAAAAAAAAAGTAATGTATCCAGATAGGACAACCTCAGAGCAACACTTTGAATTTCAAACTTTGGAAAAGGAAGCATGATTTCCTTTGAATTTCATACTAACGGAAAAGCAGGAACAGTGCAAGTGGAAATGAGAGACAGTGTTGATCACTTCTTGAGGTGCTGCTTCTAGGGCCTGAGGGGAGGGAAGAGAGGACATTAAGGCTGCCTGCTTCCTGCTGAGAGCCATTAGCTGACTGCTCCAGGCTCCACTACCAACAGCAGCGAAGGAGGGAGGTGGCCCAGTGCTGGCACGGAAAGAGAAAAGGCAGATTTATTGCCTTCTCTATAGGATGTGATTTCTATTCTACTCCAGTGCTCTTGCATAAGACATTACAGTTTCTTAACCCTTTACTATTTGTGTTTACTATTTGTGTTTTTACTATTGTGTTTGGGCAGATATATTTATTTTTGCCTTAAATGTTCTTTGAGTATATTTTACTTCCCAACGTTTATTCCATACATTGACCAATTTTAAGGACAGCTTCCTAAAGACAAGATTCAGAGAATATGATTTCTCCAAAGAGAAATTCTGTGAGTTCAGTTCGCAACTGTATACATTTATTAGTGACCTGAAAATGCCAGCACGCAGCATTTTCTTCTTGTGTGAGTGCACAAAGGACATGTTATCTGAGTGAATAAGCAGCTGTTGTCTTTTGTTTGCAACAAATTTGAGCAATACAGAAGGGTAGAAGCCATGGTGTGCAGCATCCAATGCAAAATAGAGCAGTACTATCAAGTTCACAAATTGTACATAAAACAATGCTCATCTCACACTGTGACCTCCACAGTGGTTCTGTATACTGATATTGTTATTTCCAGTGACAGAACATAGTGATTCATCCATAGAAGACTAACACTAATGATAATAAGGCAAGTCTGACTGACTTTGTGGTAACTTAAGGAAAAAGTTCAACAACTAATTTACAAATCATATAATTTTCATATATTTTTGTTTTTCATTTTTACTCTTATATTTTATGCCAACCAAATATTCACTCGTAATTACAGTATATGACTAGATCTCCAGATTCTGTCTGTTTACTTGAGTGTGGCACACAGAGTAATTGTTTAAAACACAGTGAGGCATTCTATTGTGTATCCTCCCAATGTAAATACCTTTACTTAGTTTAATTTCTAAGTACTTGTAACCATAAGCTATTTATGATTTCATTGCAGTGCTAGAAGATAAGTTCCATGAGGACAGGAATTTATTTTTTATTCACTGCTAGTTATTTAGTGCATAGTTCCATTGTAAAAATGGTAGGTATGCAATAAATATTTCTGGACTGAAGCAATGAATGTGACAGTATCAGGGATATTTAAATTGTTCAAAGAGGGTTTTGACAGCGCTAGTATAAATCAACTTCATGCAGTCCCACAGCAAAGGGAAGTTTCAGTCCCATATCTTACCTTGTGCTTGGACAAATGACACCATCAATTCATGTCTCAGCAAAAGCAGAAGAAATATTCATTCTTTGGGGTTGTCAATTCCATATAGCAATTCCAGACCCTGCTTGACATTCCTGATCATGTCATAAAACATTAATGCATGGTAAAACATAAACACTTCTTATGCAATGCTTCCTAATCAGCAATACACATAAAATTAGAGGAAAAAAAGTCATATTTTCTCCCAAAGGGCTAAATGGTCATAAGTGAACCTAGCATAATAGAGAATTTAAGCAGTAGCATATAAGCAAGATCCTGAATACTTAGCTCCAAGAAGAACTATGATAAGACACAATAATTGTGTTCAGATTTTTAAATTCTGTCAAGAGAAATAACAAGGAGATAATTTTGCATTTCTACAGAGAGCAGAATGAGGTTTACAAGGAAAATACCTTAAAGATACAATTCAATATTAATGGAACTTGTTCAGTGAGACATAGCAGGAGATAAATTCATTTTATTTTTATTTAAAGGAATGTATTTGTAAAGTAACTTTAACCTACTTGTATCTGTTACAATTTTAAAAAGTATAATGAAAAAAGACATTAATTATATGCTAATACACTTTTCCTAGGACAGACTCAAAATGTAGGACAAGTATAAAGAAAAAATAGAGCTGGGCGCCAGTGACTCACATCTGTAATCCTAGCTACTCAGGAGGCTGAGATCTGAGGATCGCAGTTCAAAGCCAGCCTGGGCAGGAAAAGTCTGTGAGACTCTTATCTCTAATAAACCACTAGAAAACAGGAAGTGATGCTATGGCTCAAGCGGTAGAGTGCTCGCCTTGAGCTGAAGAGCTAAGGGACAGCGCCCAGGCCCAGCGTTCAAGCCCCAGGACCAACCAAAAATAATAATAATAAGAGAGACAGAATATTTTTATTCATTTATTTGTACCTGTACTAGTCTATGAACTCAAAGTCTGGGTGCTTGTCCTTAGCTTTCTTATTCAAGGCTGAGTGAAAAGTGATAGACTGAAACTCTACCACAGCTCTACTTCTGACTTTCTTTCTGGTTAATTGGAGATAAGTGTCTCAGACTTTTCTGCCAGAGCTGGCTTCAAATGGTGATCCTCGGGTGTCAGCCTCTGAGTAGCTAGGAATAGAGCCATTGTTGTTCAGCAGAGGCTAAGATCCATTAGATCCATCACATACTTTGTCTGGTTTAAATAGTTCTTTGCATATATGTTCATGCTCACTTAGCCTGTCTTCTTGGAAGGATACTAAATAGAAATTTGGTCTTCAAAGACCTTTTGTTAGTTGGGGAAAATTAGCCAAACTTCTTGCACAGCCTCTGCTGGCCAGCTTGGCCTTTAGACCATGGAGATACAACTGGTCCTATCTATCTCTTTTAGTATTTGTCTTGAATCCAATTGCATTTGTACCCTTTGCTTCTATTTGGGAAATTTTTATAAATGGTGGTCTTTCTGTCCTGAAAGCCTGGACCTTTGGCTTTCTCAGGAGCTTGTTCTCTCGTGATGTAGGGAATATGGCAATGTCCAAATCCTTTAATAACACCTGAGAACGTGACCAGCAGCCTTGTCTCCAGCTCAGGTGTAAATTCTGTCTTCTGGGTCTTTGCTTTGCTTGGTCTTTTCCTAGAGGCTTGAATCCAAGGTTATGGGCCTGGGAGACTTCACAAGACTCGAATTTCACATCTCATTGCAAATATAACTGTCAGTTTTCCGATAGCTTCACTCCCACTATACCTTGGGATGGAGAAATGCAATGAATATGAACTTGACCTCACCTCCTCCAACTGTCTCAGCCTTTACCCCAGCAAATAACCCAAACTGAGCATTACCTTTTTTCTGTTGAAATTATGTGGTTAGGTCAGCAGAGCTGATTTTTTTGATGAAGATAATAAAGATCATGTTCAACTAAAATTCCCAAAGTATTGTATTAATAACACCTCTGAACTACAAATAGAATAAAAGATTAAAACAACTATGATATGTACCTCTTAGTTTCACAATCGTGGTCAGGAAAATATATTCCTGTTAAGAAATATATATAAAAGGAGGTCTCACTTGTGTTTTTCCTAAAACATGTAGGAACTAACCTCATATTTTAAAACCAGCATGCCAGGGCACAGCATTAATTCTGGAGAAAAAATAATTTTCATCTTTCGAGATGATTTTTAATACAATAATCACTTTTCTGTGCCCCAGCACATAATAACATAAAAAATGTCTCTTTGCACTTTGAGATTCCTGATTTGAATTTGATAAGAAGGCATCAGATTTTAATAGTTATGGATCCACCCTACAGCCAACAGAATTCTTATAGAATGCAAGCTGTTTAATTTATTTTTGAAGTTTTTAGTTTCTCTGGTAAAAATATTTAGATGAACACTAATCTTCTAAGTATGAAAAGGAAAAAAAAGTAGTTCAAAAATGGCTAAAGAAGTTAAAAGCCATGAGACTCCTTTTTGTTTAATCATATCAACTTAGAGTAAATACAACTTCAATTAACAAGATAAATATGCCCTTATAATTTTATCTTAAAGCTTCACGATTAAACATAAACATTTTGGTTATAGACTGTCTTTGTTGGCTAATTTCAACATAGCCTTCAACAGATTTGATACTTGTGGAAAAATAAGCAAGGCAATAAAGAATAAATAATTAAAAGAGGTCTTGTTCAAAATTACTTGGAGTAAAGGTGGTGGTCAACACTTGATTGACAAAGATGAAGGAAGAGAATGTACAGCTGCTTTTCCAAGAACATTGAGAGTTCAAACAGATTTCAGATATAATTTTCTGAGAAATGAAAGTACAAGATGTTTATAATTATCCACAGCATAAATGAACAGGTGGAACTTCTTGTTCTAATGATACATGTTTTATCTTGAACCTGAAAATGTATGTTTGGGATCAACTAGTTTTCATTTTGTGTGTGTGTGTCACACGCATGCATGTGCATGCACATGTTGCTATTTGGACTTGAACTCAGGGAACAAGCACTACTCTTGGTTTTATCACCCAAGGCTGAAACTCTATCACTTCTGCCATGGTACCACTACTAACTTATTTTATTGTATCTTATTTTATTTCTTTTACTGTGGTGGTTAATGGGAAATAGTTTCACACATCTTCCTGACCAGACTGGATCTGTACTACAATCCTCAGGTCTCAGCCTCTTCTGTAGCTAAGACTACAGGTGTGAGCCCAGCTACTTTTCATTCTTTCTTCCCTTTTTCAATGATCCATTCACTTCTGTTTTCTGGCTGTCTCTTGATATGGTTTCGTATCTTAAGCCCCACTGCCGTACAAGGTACTCTGAGGTATACTAGGTTCTGTTCAAGTACACCAGTTTTTGTGACTTGATACTTTCTATTTCTCTTCTGAGAATGTCTTCATCTGTCCAACACCTTCTTCTGTCTTAAAGATTCCTCCTATTATCCTTTTAGATTTTTCAAAGATCACTCTCTTCTAAATCTCTCCTGATTTTGCCTTGGCCCTAGAAGTGTCCATTGACAGACATTTCATTTATTTTACTGTATTTAACACATTTAACATTACATTCTATTTTTGTACATTTTTATTGTAAAAATACTGTACAGAGGGGTTACAGTTACATGAGCAAGGTAATGAGTACATTTCCGATTGAGTATGTTGGCCTAATCCTTCGTTTTTCCCCTACCATCCTTCCCTCCCCAACTCCACAACAATACTCCCCATGAACAGTAAATTCTGAACTAAGCCAAATAGCCCATTCTTTAAACATTTTTTTTCAAAAAAAACTGAATATTTCCCAAGAATTTGTTCAGATATTTACCAGATATGAGACGACACAAGAATTAGCCTAAAAGATGATAGCTGGCAAACTACTGTGCATATACACAATGGACAAGTTTAGGAAACGTAAACAGCTACATATAACCCAACCATAGAGCACAAAGGGGAAAGACAAGGAAGAAGTGTGGAGAATTAACACAGAGGCTTCATCTGAAAGGGTTTGAATGAAAAATTAAACATGCTAGACTTTAGGCCTGGGTAGTGATTAATCATTAATAAATCTTATCAGCAAAGAAGCTATATGTTTGAATTTTTAAAATAAATTTTGGTCAGACTGCAGAGTTATGGGAAGAGCTAGAAGGACAGGGTAAGAAGAGAAAAGAAAAGAATTCTGGTCAAGTAGAAGAATATGTGCCCTCAATCATAGTTATTAAATAGAGTTCTTAAACACATTGAAAATATAGTTGGCACAGCCCGAGGGTCATGACTTGGATTTGGATCCATTATTTCTGAGAGACATGTAGAAAATAAAAGGTAGATATATCTCAGGAAATGGGACAGATGAACTTAGAATGGCTGGAACCAGTCTATCTGGAGACAGGCTGGGTATGCAGATTTGAAATTCAGTAACTGACCAATGGTTCATAAGGAATCGCTGAGCAAGATGATTCTGGAAACAAGGACGGTATGAGGCCTCATCACTGGTGGTGTTGCTAGTTCGGAACTGAGGTGAAAAAAAAATAAAAACCAGGTAGAATTCAATTGAGCATCGTCTAAAGCAGTCTGTAGCAATCATAAGGAAAGAATCACAGAGCCCAAGGAAAAGGATAGGCCTTGCACTCGCTTAGGGGCTTTTCAGATTTCATTTTACTCAATCCCTTCTATAAAAGTGAAATTTTGTCACCAGATGCAGCGGATCCTGGATATCTTACAGTTTTACTCTCAATAAATAGCAGAGCTGGGTTTCACCTTTAAGCCTCTCTGCTCAAACTCCTTCTTTCTATCCTGGGCTGGCAAAATTACTTGTGAGACTCAGAACAAAATGAAAATATGGCTCCTCAGGTTCAAAGAGCAGGAAAAACACACTTTTAAAGATAACTAAAAGATATCTTAAAGACAACTGACAGGTATCTTATCCTTTCTTCCATGACCTTTCTCTCTGTTTTCTTCTTTTTTTAAAAAAAAATCTCGATTTTGTCTAACTCTAAAAAGAAGACAATTGAAAATTTTAAAGAATTATCATTAATTTTGTCATCCAAATTGATACTGTGCAGTTCCCAGTGTCGTATACAAATATGAGAGCATCAGACATAGATGTCATTGTTCTGTTCATGCATGCGTATTTCTTTCTTACCAAAACAGTGGATCCACTGCAGAAAAGGAACTCACCTGCTCTGATTGTTTTACCCAAGGCATGCGTATTCTTCCAACACTCTACTTTCACCTTAGTCATTTGTGAGAATGAATGAAAAGGAAAAGTCCTATGAGCACACTGACTTGCCCTTGTTTTTGTGTCATTATTTTCAGCATAAGTGATTGCCCACTAGAGGGAATTAACACAGTGGATAATACAAGTAAGAAAAGATATGATTCCTGCCAAGTGTAGTGGGGCAGACTTGCAATTCCAGCACTTAAGAGGCTAATGCAGGAGCATTGCAAGAAGGAAGGAGGGAAGGAAGGAAGAAGGGAAGGGAGGAAAGAAGGAAGGGAAGGGAGAAAGGAAGGAAGGGAAGAAGGAAGGAAGGAAGGAAGGGAGGGAAGAGAGGAAGGGAAGAGAGGAAGGAGGAGGGAGGGGAAAAAGAGGGAAGGAAAGGGGAAAAAAACATAATACCTTAATCATCTGTATTTCTAAAATTGAATTTAATCTGTATTTGAAGCAAATTCCTGCTCCGATGCTTGTGCCACTTTAGCCGACGCACTCCTGCTTTGTATTCCCTTTGCACAGTGGATTCTATGCTTTTGTGACCCTGCAAATGCTACATGAGATGGGGCAGTGAAGAATGACCACGAGGCACATTACACACATGGCCTCTGCTCAGGTTCATGCTTCATTCCACCATCAGCCTTCACTTACAAAACACAAGTTCAAACATAAAATTACTAAAATTTCTAGACACCACACAATGTTAAATCAGCCGTGGGCCCTTCCGATGAACGTGACTGGCATTTAGTCACAGCCGCACGGCCACGAGGCTGGCCTGGTGTAGGAGTTTCTTTCATAAATCTCCTTTGTGTAACTTCGTGCCACAGCTCAGAGTTTTGCAAGCTGTCTAGTAGTGACCATTTGAGAACACAATATTTTCATGGAGAAATAGTAGGAATGAGGAGGAGGAATGGCATATCTTTACCTGCTTCTTTATATATATAGAGAGAGATATATAAATATAGATATAGATATGTACAGAGAGAGTCACAGAGATGTACAGAGGGCTTACAGTACAATACCAGGGTACCAAAATCAAATACAGTGACAAGAGGGAATATAGCATAGGGGGAAGAACATACAAAAGAAACAATATATCCCAGAGTACATTATAAACAACAATAAAGGAAAACCTCTTGTGTCCATGTCTTGGAGTTCATTTTGCTTCACATCATCTTATATTGCTCCTCTACTAAGATTATCCTAGACATACACTAATTATTGCGACTAGGGAAAACCATGAGACCTATGTTTCTTTGGCTTACTTCACTTAATATGATTTTTTCCCCAAGTCTTTCCATTTCCTTACAAATGGGGTGGTGTCATTCTTTCTGGTAGAAGCACAGAATTCACATTTTCTTGATCCATTCATCTACTGAGGGGCATCTGGGTTGCTTCCATATCTTAGCTATGGTAAATATTGCTGCAATAAACAGAGTTGTGCTGGTAGCTTTAGTGTTGTCTTGTTTGTAATCAATCAGGTAAATGCCCAAAAGTGGGACTGCTGGGTCATAGAGGAGCTCTATGTGGAGTCTTTTGAGGAACCTCCATAATGCTTTCCAGAGTGGTTGAACAAGTTTATGCTCCTACCAACAGTGCAGTAGGGTTCCCTTTGGGCCACATCCCCTCCAGCATCTGTTGACATTCAATTTCTTGCTTATAGCCATTCTAACTGGGGTGAGGTAGAATCTCAATGTTGTTTAGATTTGCATTTCATTTTTTGCCAGAGACTGTGTGTATTTCTTTATGTGTCTATTAGCCATTCTTATTTCCTCTTCAGAGAAGCCTCTCTTTAAGTCTTTAGCCCACTTATTTATTAATGGGGTAATTGTTTCTTTGAGGATTTGTTTAGTTGAAAATTTAGCAATAGCTTTGGCTTAGCAATGCAAATGAACTAGTCGTGTTCCTTTACAAAGCTCACTTCCTTTAACATGGATTGGGGAAATGCCATTTGTGTCTGCTCTGTGTCATCTTTATTTCACCTGTTGTGAGTCTTGAACCTACTCTTGGTTTTTCTGGCACTAGAGGGAAAATTACTGTAGTGTATCTTTCTGTACTTCGTTATGCAGGCTACGGGCAAGGAGAGAATAATGGATGTTTGCACAGAACGATGAAGGAACAGCTATTCCTTCATGAGAAGTTATATCATTTTAGATCCATCCTTGATTTGTGGCTTTGTTTTTTACATGGATTGTTTTCAAATGGATGGATGTTCTAACAGAACCACTATCTAAATCTGCATTGCTTCTGTCACTGTCAGAAACAAGTTTTTCATTTACTGGGGTGCTGAAGCAAAACCCAGGAGAATCTGGGTCACCTTAGTAAGGCCAAAAGCATATGTGGCTTTTATAAACCTCTCAGAATTCATGCTATACTGTATCTAGCAGAAATGCTATTTCCATATCCAAGTCATATTTATTTTTTTGTAATTCTGTGCTACCCTCCTGTCATAAAAGCAATTTTAAAATAACTATAAACCTAACAATATTATCATTCACCATTTGAGTGACTCTGGGGTTATATTTTGGAAAAGCAAATGTTTTCCCCTACCATTTTTAAGTGTTAGGTCTATGTGGGTTCTTTTTATGAAGTAAAAAATTGTCAACTATTGGTCTTAGATTAGACATAAGGTTTTTGGTTTTCTGGTTTTGTTTTTTCTTTGTTTGCTGGTGCCAGTATTGGAGCTTGAACTCAAGGCCTGGGTATTGTCCCTTCTGTTTTTTGCCCTAGAATAATGTTTTACCACTTGAGCTATTGCTCCATTTCTGGTCTTTAGGTGATTAACTGGAGTTAAGAATGACATGGATTTTTATGTCTAGGCTGGCATTGAACCATGATCCTCAGATGTCAGCTTCCTGAATAGCTAGCATTATGGAAATGAGCCATTTGTGCCCAGTTTAGCTATAATGTTTGTATAAACTAAATGAAGATATTTCAGACATCAAATTTCATTTGGTAATTGATCATGTTAAGATCCAGTGAATTAAATTAAGGTTGGAATATGAATAGTTCTTATATTATCATATATGAGTAGTAAATAGTAGCTCAATACATCTAAATTTGTATAATGTTCATTTCCTTTCATATTTCTGAATGAGACATAAAGTCTTATTCTTTAACACTGCAGCTTTCTAATCATATGCCATTATAATATATTAACTCCTTTATGTAATTAATTGAAATATGGACAGGTATACAAAAATACATATACATGCTTTTATATTAAAAGTAGTTTTCTTTTCTGTGACTCTCTTGGGAACCTGTTTCTCAAACAGAAGTGAGGGCTCAAAATGACACAAGCTAATTGCTTTTCTTTTTTTATATAAATAAGTTTTTTTTATTGTGAAAATACTGTACAGAGGGGTTACCATCACATGAGCAAGGTGATGAGTACATTTCTTATCAAGCATTGTTGCCTCCTCCTTTGTTTCCCCTACTATCCCTGTCCTCCCAGCTTCCCCTGCCCCCGCCAAAGTTGTAAAGTTTGTTCTTCGACATAACAACTTGTACATCTTATTGTTGCAATGGGTCCACCTGTATCCCTATTAAAACAATTTGTTTTTTCCCTTCCCCTCCCCAAATTATACCAACATCAAATACAGCGAAAACAGGGGTTATAGCGTGGGGGAGGGACATACAAAGCAACAAAGAAATCATCGTATAAATATGTTAGAAACAATAGCAAGAAAGAAAACCATTTGAGTCCTTATCTTGGGGTTCATTTCACCTAACATCAACTTATCTGACCATTTCTGCTCGTCTCAGACATTCTTCTAAGACTTTTATTTATTTTATTATTATTATTATTTTTTGCCATTCATAGGGCTTCAACTCAGGGTCTGGGCACTGTTCCTGAACTTCTTTGTGTTCAAGCTCTCTACCACTTGAGCCACAGCACCACTTCTGGCTTTTCCTGATTAGTTTTTTGGATAAAAGAGTCCCATTTTCTGCCTACATTGGCATCGAATTGTGACCCTCATAGCTCAGCCTCCCGAGTAGCATGAACCACTGGCACCAGCTTTTTTCTAAGACTTTAAATCAGGATAATTTTTTTTCTGAAATTGGCATGTGTCTTACATGTTGTTTTTTTTTACACAGCATATTTCATTGAAAACATGCTTGTTACATTTATGAAATGTTTTAAAGGCAGTGGCTTCTTAAAAACTAAGAGATTAAAAAAAAAACTAAATCTGAGTTTTCATAAGCCAGACATTGTATTATATACTTTTTATAAATTATCTCATGTGGTTTTCAGTCAGTACAAGGTAGGAGTCATTTTTATCACCTCTTTACATGAGAGAACTGAGACTTGCAGAAGATGCACAAGCTAATTAGCTGAACTTGTACTTGATTCTAGACTGACTCCAAATGTTCCATTTAAAAATCACTCTTCTGTTTTGCTTTGGTACCAAGATTGATTGGCTATTATTTGCTCCTGAAGGAATTATACTATATAATTACTTGGCAACAATACTTTAATGATACCATCTGTTTGTGCTAGGTTTTGTTTTTGTTTTTGTTTTTCTATACTAGGGGCAGAGTCTGTCTGTATCTATATAAAATACTGCTTTGCGAGCTATGCTTAATTTCTTACAGGTACCTAGTCTTCACTACCACAGGTTAAAAAGAAAGAAAGAAAGAAAGAAAGAAAGTACAAGTCGTTATGTCGAAAAAATGAACTTTACAACTTTGGCTGGGCAGGAGGAAGGGGTGGGCAAGGGGGGGAGATGGGAAGGGATGGGAAGGGGAAGCAAAGGAGGAGGCAACAATGCTTGATAAGAAATGTACTCATTATCTTGCTCATGTAATTGTAACCCCTCTGTACAGTATGTTCACAAATAAATAAATAAAAAGAAATAAATGGCTTGAGGAAATAGATGATTGCACTTATACTGGTCAAATTTCTAAAGAATCAATAATCCTGCCTCTGTAAGATTATTGACTAAGAAGCTTCTCTGAGTTTATGACTCTTCTTCCCTCACATGGTTTAAAGAGTGCTGGATTTGGTACTGTCTACAGAACCTAAGGATCCACATTGCATTGGAAAACAAGCATGTGATTTTTTTTGGGGGGGGGGAGGGTCCGGTCATGGAGCCTGAACTCTGGGCCTGGGCGCTGTCCCTCAGCTCTTCAGCTCAAGGTTAGCGCTCTACCACTTGAGCCACAGCGCCACTTCCGGCTTTTTTCTTTTTTCTTATGTGGTGCTGAGGAATCGAACCCAGGGCCTTGAGCATGCAAGGCAAGCGCTCTACCACTGAGCCACCTTCCCAGCCTGCATGTGATTATTTTAATACAATTGATTCAACACTTCTGAATCCTCTAGTGCATTTTCTTATATTTAGGAATGAAGCCCCCTAGCCATGCCTGTTCTTTCTTCTGAGCTTTTGGAAATGAATACAGTATGAAGATTGAATCTTTGCTTATTGTGTACATTAATTTATCCCATTTGACTATTTCATGGTGGGTTGATGCTATAAAAGAAAAGACTTCTGATACCAAAGCAACTGACCTTCTTTACAACTTGGAGAAGACTCATTTTATAATCTTACTATGTCTTATTCTAAGCACTTGACAAGGTAGATAAGAATTTTTCCATATCTGCAATTCCTTATGGTTGTTTTCAATGCGTTGTCTAAGATTGTTAACACAGCTCACCTTCATTTAACATTGTCCTTACAAAGAACTTGATACATAAGATAAAACAGAATTACAAATTATAAAGAATAGATTAGGGGGAATAATAATTCTATTATTTTTTCAAATACTAGAGAATCACTATAGCTGTTTTAGCTTTTAAATTTTGCATTGTGATCATTCATGTTCAATAGAATTAGTCACATCTCAGTTGTTCTTCTAGTGAAGAGAATATGCTTGCACTTAGTTACTCATTGTGAAGTGAAAATAGAATGTGCTTCCTGTGGCTAAGAGGATATATAGCTAATGCCTGGCACATACTGTGATAGTTAAAAACACTGCCAGGTAAAATACATTTCCTGCTCCATCTGGGAGCAGGCTAATTCGTGAGTTGTGAAACAAAAGCCATGATTGTGACTACTTTAATTGACAAGTAATGAAAATTATGAAGCACAAGTCACAATTACTAATTGTACAAAATTGAAAATTGTTACAATAATTAATATTATTATCAAAGTCAACATCATAGAAGACTTACATAATTAAGTTTGGGGAAATGTCAATGCAAAACACATATATATCTTTAGGTTGTTGTAAGGCAAAGTCTTTTTAAATTTTTATTTATTTATTTCTGTGTCAGTCCTAGGGCTTCAATTCAGAGCCTGGGCTCTGTCCCTGAGCTTTTTTCCTCAAGGCTAGTGTTCTACCACTTGAACCACAGCTGTACTTTTGGGTTTTTTTTTGTAGTTACTTGGAGTCAAGAATCTCATGGACTCCCTGCCTGGGCTGGCTTTGAAATGTGACCTTCAAATCTCAGCTAAGATTATAGGCATAAATCCCCAATGCCCATCAAGGCTAAGACTTAAGAAAGAAAGTACCCTGTTGTAAATACAGTTTTCTAATTCCGGGAGGGGAAGGGAAAAAACAAAAATGTTGAAATAAGGAAACAGGTTGAGCCATTGTAACAATGAGATGTGCAAGACACTATGTTGCAAATGGACTTTACAACTTTGGCTAGCTGGGGGGGGGGCTTAGTTATGGAGGTGGGAAGGAAGGGATGGTGGGGGAAAACAAAGGAGGAGGCAACAATGCTCAATACCTCATTACCTTGCTCATGTAACTGTAACCCCTCTGTACAGTATTTTTACAATAAAAAAACATACAAAAAGAAAGAAAGAAAGAAAGATGTTGATTTACCATAAAGAATGAAAAAGCTAATAGCTGAGTCTAGGATGATTGTGTTAGTGTTTGTTAGCCCAAATCCATCTTATATGAATGGTGGTGATCCTAGAAAATTATGTCATCATGACAAGCATGGGTTGTGATCACCAACTTCCCCTTTCTCCTAAATTTTGGCAAAATCCATTCCACTTGTCCTTCTCATGTAGTCCACAAGAGATTCTTTTAGAGAGATGCAATCTACCGTCTTTATAAATGTCAACTTATCAGCCCCTCTTTCATGGGATTTCATGCGATGGGTTTATTCTGTGTCTTGTGTTTATTCTGTGTCCTTTTCTCTGATGGAATCTGTTACTAATGAACTATGTTGCTTGTTAGAGATATTAAGCATGGATGTGAGCCTTGGACCTCACTGGAGATCTAGCTCAAAATACACATTCTTGGGGTACCTCCCTTTCTACTGAACCTCAATCTTAATATTTTTAACAGGATTCCTAGGTGATTTCTGTACATCAAAATGACAACTAATGATTTATTGCTAGGAAGAGAATTCCCCAACTACCAAAGCCTCAGTCTAGAAGCTTTGGGTCTATCCACATGGTGGCCACATTCAGTTCCCTGGTTGGGAAGTATTTGAGGATAAGTCAGGCTTGATGCCTGCTTGAGGAATATAGTATTAGCATCTTGGCTTCCTTAGGTTTTATTATTATTGCTGTTGTTGTTTGTTTTTGTATGGGGTGTGTGTGTGTGTGTGTGTGTGTGTGTGGTGTGAGTCCTGGGGCTTGAGCTCAGGGGCTGGGTTCTGTCTCTGAGCTTTTTGCTCAAGGATGACACTCTACCTCTGGAGCCACAGCTCCACTTGTCCCTTGATGATTAATTGGAGATTAGAGTCTCACAGACTTTCCAGCTTGGGCTGGATTTGAGCCACAGTCCTCAGATCTCAGCCCCCCTTCCCCCCCAAAAACGAGTAGTAAGAGTCACAAATATGAGACACTTGCATCTGCTCATTTCATCAGTCTTTGATGATAAATAAACAAAAAAATGTGCCTCCTTATTTAACAGGAAAAACTTCACAGAGAAATGCAAATCTTGTGGTGGTAATAAAATAGTGCTTGTATTTGGCAATGGAGAGACAGAGAGGAAGAGACATTTTTAAAAAAACAGTAGCAGAACTTTGACCTCTAGAACTACCTAGCATAAGCAGAGCTTTGCCTTTACCGTTTGAGACAAGACAGAAATCTAATTTTCCTACATTTTAAGCATTTATTTGACCTTTTCTGAATTTCTTCACATCCTTCATCATTACTAGAATTTTAGAGTGGCCATAATTCACTCCTTTCTTAGGGAAGGCTTTGATCAATATTTGTCATAATGAAAGGAACTTGAGCACCCAAGTCCACATCATTTTTATGCCTTATTTTCTATTATAGCTGTGACTTCAGTAGTTGTTAAATAATTGGCTATACATGGAAATTTATCTTTTCAAAAAGCTTACCCTGTGATCATGATGCATGGAGTCCTTGAACATTCTGAGGAACTGTGGAAGGAAATCATAAAGTTCAACTTTAAAGTGCAGGCAAGGAGAAATAGTAAGAAATAACAGGTAAACCATAGTTTTTATGTGACTGAGATTTCATTTGTCAGCCAATGAAGTTTATCTTACAAGCTTTCTCTTGTAAATTTTAGTTTACCTTGCACATTTTATTTTTAAAGTTACAATAAAATTCTCCAACTTATTTTTTTAGCAAGGTAAATTGTACATGTTAAGACTGATAATTAGTTTGTCTTCATCAATTGTTCTTTCTTCCTTAAAGATTTCCCTTAGTAATGCCTATAATCACATAATTCCCTTAAATTCTTTTTAAAACTGACTGAACTTCATATTTAAGATACTACCCTTTTTTTTGGACAACAACAGTGATTTAATTAACTTTTAATGTATCTCAGGAGGATAATATTTCTAACATTTCTGGGAAAAACTTTGAATTTTATTAATCTTTTTGGACCAGCTACTTGGAGTTTTTCTCATGATAATTATGAGATTATAATAGAAAATGTCTTAGAAAAACTCTCATTATTATGTGAGAACTTTACCAATTTTACCTTTGGTCTTCCAGGATGGAAAAAAAATTGCATAGAAGGTACATTTTTAAAAAATTTATTGTGGTACTAGAGTTCAATTAAGGGACTTGCATTTATCTGGGAAGATGTTTTACCAACATTTGAGCCCCTTTTGTTACTGGTTATTTTGGGGGGAAAACTTGCTTCACTCAACGTACCTTGAGATGAATCTCTTAAGATGTGTCAAACATGTGATCTTCTTGTCTCAGGCTGTACTGAGTTTACATGCATGTACCATTAGGTACAGTAATGTGTGGTTATATTGTTGGAAAGGGGTTATAAATCGAACTTATAAGGCTAGGTAGTGCCTTATAACCATACTAAAGGGACAGTATACTTGCCCAGCATGTTTAACACCCTGGGTTCCATTTGCAACACCACAAATTAAAATACAGATTTAGCCAAAAAATATAAATTGCTTCAGGAAGAATAACATGCCACCATGGATGAGAATGATGGATGGTAGCTCTCAAAAATAATTTGGGCAGAAAAAGTAGATGATGGATGACTAAATATCTGAGCTACTCACAAGTGTCCCTGTAGTGTGTGCAGTGTGCAGCAGATAATGAGTTACAAGTTTGTAACAGTAAGGAACACAAAAGTATACTATGCAGATTAATAATAAGGATGTTATTTCATGGAATAAGAAGCTCTTGTCACTTTCCTTTTTAATAATAGTCACATGTCTTGTAATTACCTCCGTAGCAGTCTTTTCCTATGGATTATAATTTATCAGATAGAAAGTTGTTTTTCTCTATTGTGCTTGGCATATAGTGGGGCCTCAATATAATTTGGCTGAAATGACCTATGCATAAGAAATGATATACAACATTACTGTGGAAGATGGAAGGTAAATTAGAACAGAAAAAAAAGAGCTTGGAGGGGCTGGGCATGTGGCTCCGTGGCAGAGTGCATACTTAGCATGCATGAAGCCCTGGATTCAATTCCTCAGTACCACAAAAGACATAAGTAGCCAAACGTGGCACTGTGGCACAAGTGGTAGAGTGTTAGCTTTGAGCAAAAGAAGCTCAGGGACAGTGTTCAGACCCTAAGTTCAAGCCCCAGGACTGGCCAAAAAAAAAAAGGAAGAAGAAGGAGGAGGAGGAGAAGGAAGAAGGAGGAGGAGGAGGAAGAGGAGGAGGAGGAGAAGAAGAAATTTAGAGAACAAAGCAATAAAGATGCCTTAACAGAAACTACCAAGAAGAGACATAAGTAATTTTTAGAAACATGACATTTGTGATGTTCTAGCTATGGTTTGACTCTCCCTCTATTTCTATCTATCTATCTATCTATCTATCTATCTATCTATCTATCTATCTATCTAAATAGCTAGATATAGTTATAAAATCTCAGTTATCCTGATTGAGGAATCTAGGTTTGGAAGCAAAATGAGGAATGCTGTTTCATTTTCTCCATTGAGTTTTCTATTTTCCTTTTAGAAAACTCCCCTAAGGAAAAAGGCAGGCAATGTTTTATGTTTCTTCCACTTGTGCTTGAAGACTTAAAGCATAGAACAGCTTCAGGAAAGGAAATTGGCTTGACTACTTCACTGTAATTCTGACGTTGGCATGTCCAGCAAAATGAATCTGGAAAGCAGGTGCAGAGCCCTTTCCTAGCGAGGCTCTGAGGTAGCAATGAGAGAACAGTGAAAAGCCACACACCAGAGTCCTCATTCTTGGTTACTTGAGACCCTGTACAAGTTTTTCAAATGTTTTCTGCAAGCTGTTTCCTCATCTGGAAAAATAAAATAATAATTTGTATATAATTAAATGAGATAATTTCTGCAAAGTGTTGATCAGAGTGGCTAATACATTGCAAGTAGAAAAAAAAGAACGATTCTGTACTTACAATATTTTATTGTCTTAAGCAGGTCCTGATTTCATCAGCTATTATTACATGACTGGAAATTGACAACAACCACAAGAAAAAGGAGGAAGGCATCTTTTTTGGGGGGGAGGGCAGGTCTGGTTGTGGGCCTGAACTCTGAGCCTGGGAGCTGTCCCTCAGCTCTTCAGCTAGCGCTCTACCACTTGAGCCACAGCGCCACTTCTGGCTTTTTTTCTGCTTATGTGGTGCTGAGGAATCGAACCCAGAGCATAATGCATGCAAGGAAAGCACTCTACCACTGAGCCACCTTCCCAGCCCCAGAGGAAGGCATTTTGGCTGAATAGCTGGTTGCCCTTTCTTACTACAACAGAAAATAATAAGTAGATGGGGAAAAGGACCCTGAATATAACCAGTGTCAAGACTGTTAAGTCTAGTGTGGGATTTCCTGAGACTATAAAGCAAAGAGTAAAGGGACTGAGGAGAGAGAAAATCCTGAAGTGTTCTATCTTCTCTCTGCTCAGTCCTCTTAGCCTTCACTTCTCTCTCTGTCTTTCTTTCCTTTTCACTGTTCTATGTCAGGGTGAGTAGGTGGTAAGGAGGGAGGTGTGGAGAGCAGAGAAAGGGCTGGAAATCTTGGGGAGCTTGTTCATGATCTCTCAAAGAGCTTGCCTACGAGTAGAGCCCCAAAGAAGACAAATCTAAGCAGATTATTTTAGTTTTCTGCCAATTCTATCTCTCCAGAGGGTGTGCTTTTTTAATATCAGAGCTCAGCCCGACTAACAATGCCTAGCACGAATGAACATTCCATAATTAAAAGGACTCTCTTTAATTAAAAATGCTGAGCACAGAGGAGACACTTGTTCAAAATTGGAAGATTGATGGACTGCTCAAAACCACCTATTAGAGTCACAAACAGGGAGCAGAACCTTAAACACTTCAAATTAAAGGGATGCCATTTGCATTCACAAAGATGGCACTGAATACCCACACTGCTAGAATACCAGGAGTGCAGGATTCAGAGAAATTAAAGGTGCTTTTATCTTCAGGTGCTAAAGCATATGGCATAGGTAATTACAAAATGGGGCAAAAAGTAGTTAAAAGGTAATTGTACCTTTTAAGTTAAGGGAAAAAAAGAACAGCTCTTGACAGGTGAATGGAATCCACACAGGCCTGCAGTCTTTATCTCCACAGGCTGGAGGGCATGCCTGCAGCTGGGATTTTAAAATGAACAGAGATGAGTTGGGCCCTGGTGGCTCACACCTGTAGCTACTCAGAAGGCTGAGCTCTAAGAACCCCAGTTCAAAGTCAGCCCAGGCAGAAAACTCTGTGAGACTCTTATCTCCCAAGGAACTACTCCCAAAAGAGCTGTAAGTGGAGCTGGGGCTCAAGTGGTAGACTGCTAGCCTTGAGTAAAAACTCAGGGACAGCATCAGGGAAGATGGGGTGGGTCTTGAGTTCAAGCTCCAGGACCCACAGCACTCCCCTCTCCCACCCTAATGAATACCGTTTATAAAAGAAATAAGAGCTTGAGAAATTCAAGTAATGGAGTCTAATTCGTTAGCTAAGCACCTTAATATCTTTCTGCTGTGTGTTTCTTGTGCTGCTAAAAGTAAAAGCTCCATGTTCACCTTTTCCCAAACCTTGGCAGCTAGACAGGAAGGAAGGAGTTAAAGCAGCTGTGCTTTCTGAAGTGCACTTACATCACTGGGAGAAAGCAACAGGAGCAAAGAATAGACAGAGTCTCCTCTTGTCTGCTTCCTTTGTCTGCTGGTCAAGACAGTGGGCAAAAGGATATTTACTTGGGAAAAAGAATTCCTATCTGTGAAATGCTCCCAGCATGAGGTTCTGACTAAGGATACTGTAAGTTTACTAACTGTGATCCTGGATCTCTGAGCCATGTCAAAAGTATACTGTAGAACTGCCTGGAGAATAAAGGGAAGATGGTCTAGAATTTAAACACTTGATGCTTTATAAGGAACTCCTGAATTAGAAATCTTATCTTTTCTGGACAGGTATGCTTGTCTGAAATGAGATGCAAGGGGCCATCCTTAATATCCCCACTCCTTCTTTTCTTCATCTTAAGTCTAGATCCTTAAACTTATTACCAATTATGATAAAGTGTTTCGTTAGTGGGAGTTTGACTTGACAATCCAATCCCTGGTGCTAGCTCATAGATTGGTGGTTTTATTTGGGTTGTAGGAAGTATCTCTCATAGGACATAAATTTGAAATCAGATGAGTAGGAAGAAGGGGGGTGAGGCATTGTCATTCATTTCCCTAATCCTTTCAGCGCTACAAATAATGTATGCTAAGTGCCTTGGGGACACTCATATGTGTTTTCATGAAACTGAGAGTAGAAGGAATTTAAGAAAAGGAAATAAAGTGGGAAGAGAGCATAAAGTCTGAGTTCTCACTTTTCTGAGATACACCAAGCAATCATTTGCCTTTCATTATAAGAAATTCTGTGGGTATGAGGTTACTTGAATTGTGTCAGCTACAAATATCCATACCACAGAGGCACACTGTTGCTCATCCAATGCCTGTAACTGTTCAGCAGTTACACTGACATAGATCCGGTTCCGAACAGATTCCACCCATCAGCCTGGTCCTGAGTGCTAAATTTTATTCTGAATATTACAATTGGTGTCCAATGCCTCTCTTGGTTTTTTGTTTCCTTGTTTTAGTCATTCTCCATAACATTCCTTAGAATCCTTCTTCTATCCTGAGTCATCTTTTCTGAATGTAGTCCCATTGGAGTGGTGTCTTCTTTGGAAAATAGATTTTCGATTTTCTGCAGCACTATGAAAGTGAAGGAAATAAAAGAGAGAGAGGATGAGGCTCCTATAGATTAAAACAGGTATAAAAAACAAACTCCAATGCATGTGTTAGTTCAATACTGCTTCAAATGAGCCATAAATCTTTAGTTGTATGAGTCATGAGTCCTCTGAAAATGTGAACTTTTACCGAAAAATTTTCAATATTATAATTTTATTTGGATGTCACGTGACTTCCTGTTTTGATTACTTCACAAGTTTAGCCCTCCTATACTTGTTATTGGATTGCATTTTATTTTTTCAGAAAGAAGCACATAAAGTGAGTACTGTATTTAGGAACATTATAAACTATAGCAGTATAAAAAATGGAATGTTATTTTAGGTGACACAAATTTTTCAATAGGCTTTTACATTGTGAGTACTGCCATTTCAACAATTCATACTTTAAAGTGTCTTTCATCAATGTATATCTCTGACCCCCCCCTCCAAAAACAAATCACTTCATAGGTAAGTGTCTTTTAAAGCCTGTGTGTCTCAGTATTTCAATCACAATTCTCCAAATATTTCAATCACAATTCCCCAAGTCAATCTTGCCTTGGAATTTTCCTCCCTCTTCAGGTGCTCATACATTCTGGAACCTATGGATGCATAATCACTTCCTAAAATTTAAATTAAATGGTTCAATATTACCTGCATCCTACTCTTCTGATCCTACATTTACTCTTCTAAGTGAGGCCTTAATGTTAATAATTTCCCTAAACTTGTCCCATGGTTTAAATTTTTGGCCTGTGCCTGTCTTTATAGACATTCTCTATATTTTGCTCTCAATTGTTTTGACAACTCATTAGAACATAAGTTCTGTGAATGAACTAATTTTTTTTTTAAACACTGTCTTGGGAAGAAATGTTTGTTGCGAGATTAACTTATCTACCATGATTGCATCAATTGTTTCCATATAGTGGACTGCATTGGGACGAGTCAAGGAAGGAGAAAACAATCATTATCTCTCTTTCATGTAGGCATATATTGGTTCCTATCTCTAAAATGAAAGAAATAATATTCACTGTCACTTGATGACTTGCCTAGGGTTATATAACTAATTAGTGATATAAAGGAAATGGGACTTAAGTACTGCTCAAATTCAATGTCTTATACAGCCTCAGCTTCACATGACCTGAGGTCCATGAGTAAAGAGATTCAAAGTCATCTCGTTTCTATGAAGTTGTGAAACTGACTTGTTAATTGGAAAATTATTAGGTTTTCATTTAATTATATGCTAGTGACTTACCTTCCAGGGGACTATTTAAGGTCATATACATTGTCTTCTTATTACATAACAGTGTTACACGATTTGGGGCCAAATTGGGCCATGATATCTCTTCATGATCTTAGGTCATTACCTTAATAGTTTAAAAATATATAGTATTAGAGTCTCTCAGCTTAAATTCTCCTGAAATTAACTTGCAGCTGCCATATTCTTAGATTTCGGAGTGCTCAAAGAGCCTGGTAATTCATGTCTGATCCTTTGTTGTCATGATGATAATTAGATGACATGTTAAAGTGGACACGATTGCCTTAGTTTGACATAAAAAGCATGAGCTTTACTTTGGGATATACAGATAGATAGATAGATAGAGATTATATCTATATTTAATCAAAACTTGTACTGCACATGAAGTTATATATTTGTGAATGGTTTAATGCCAAAACAATGTTAGCATTTAAGTACTGCAGAAAGTGACACTTTAATAAATGTAAATTAAGTTAAAGAGAAGTGTGTGTGTGTGTGTGTGTGTGTGTGTGTGTGTGTGTGTGTGTGTATGGCTTGAATTCAGGGTCTGGGCACTATCCCTGAACTTTTTTGCTTGACTAGTGCTCTACCACTTGAGCTCTAGCCTCACTTCCAGCTTTTTGGTAGTTAATTGAAGATAAGAGTCTCATAGACTTCCCTGCTAAAGACAAACTACAATTTATGAGTTCCTGAAGAATTGGTCCTCTTGCTAAAGTTTAGGGAAAATAAAGTTAAGTGAAAATCAGATGAAATATTTGAATTAGTCCTTTTACAATACATTGTCTTATACTTTTTTTTCAGTTCAGTGAATAACTATTGCTCTGCCAAGTTTCTTGCTCTCAGGAAAATGTCTAATTAGAAATGAGGCATATTTCATGCAGAAAATATAATTTCTCTTTTTTATCAATATATTTTATTTTTATTTTATCAGATATATCAAAGCATTAGAAGGAAATGTATATTGCCTTACACATCAAGACATTATTACAGTTAGACAGACAAATTAGAGCAATTGATTTTGTTAATGTATTTAAGAAATTACTTATAAAAATTAATCTGGTAGAGTTCCTTACTAATTTCCAGGGTCAGATTCAAGAGAGTCTTCTCAATTTACATAAAGTAAAAAAGTCCTCTTTTTCTATTTTTTTCTACATGCTTGGAAATGAGAATTGTCATGGAGCATATTGGAACTCTAATGCATAAAAAGTTATGAGGTTTGCCTCTTTCCTAGGAGCTGAAATCTAATTTAATTTCCTAGCTATTTTATCCATATTGCTACCTTCCTCTTTACTCTCTACTCTGTACCTAAGAAAGGAAGAAATAGCAAGAGGAGGAAAGATGTCTGGAAAGAAGTAATAGAGGGAAAAGATAAAATGAAATAACAATTAAATAAGGCAGAGATTATGCTTAGAACAGAGCTGGCAAACTTTGAGAACTTTGCAATTAATGATTAAACACAAAGCAACCTTGTTAAATGTTGTACATGAAAAATACAGCCAACCTATTAATATACCTTCATTTGTATGACTGCCTTGCCTAGATTACTAATTAGGATTTTTTAACCTATATTTTATTTTAGTAATCGTACATTCATATTGATTTGTGTGATACAACACAGAGTAATCCACTCCAGCTTTTACTAGATTTCTTATTGCCACTTTAAAATCTGACAAAGTATTGATTTATTCTTCCATGTCAAATTTTGTCACTTCCAGCCTGTTATAGACTAGAGTCATCTATAGGCAACTCTGGAACTCCACCCACTCAAGTTAAATATTGTGTTCTTACAAAAGGATTCTTTGGTACTATCAACTGAATTGTGTTCTTCCTGAAATTTGCATGCAGAAACCATTTCACCTCCAGTAGGACTCTATCTGGATGTAGAGTCCTAAGGATGTGATTAACTTTAAATAAAGCTGTCAAGGTGGAGCCCTGATTTGATAAGACTGTGACCTTACTCCAGGAGAAGGAACTCTGTGGCTTTCTGCACATAAAAGCATAGTGAGAGAAAACCCATTTGCTGCCTAGGGAGAGGGCTTATACTAAACTTCAACCAAGCCTACTCACTCACCTAGTAATGATGAGAAAATGAGTTTCTGTTAAGCCACCAGTGTATGGGCAGTTTGCAATAGCAGGATGAACAGACTACAGGCCAGGATATGGGTATGCCAGATTGTTTAACACAGAGACTCTGCAGTGTTTTCAGTTTGGAACAGTTATCAATAAAGCTTCTATTATCATGCAGTAGTCTTTGTTTGGCCAGTAGTCTTATTATAAGTGCTTGCTTGATTTCGTAAAAGACTGACTTAACGATTTTTCTAGTGACTGCACTGCAGCATTGTGTAATCCTACTAGCAGTGAAAAGATAATTTCCACAGGTTCTCCAGCATTCAGTGTGATTGTGATTATATTTTAGCCATTCTGATAATTTCATCTGATATATTCTGATAGTGATATCTCACTGTTGCTCTGACTTGAACTCTGCACCACCAAATAAATTTAAACCGCTTTCCATGTGGCTTCATTGGATTTCCCAGAGCATAGTTTATTACTCTGCATGGTTTGAGAGTCATAAAGCAGAATTTATATTTTGATATGTAAAAATATTTCATTTCTAAAGCAGCAGTTGATTGTATAATATACAGATTAACTTAAGAGAAAGATAGAAAATCTAACATGGTATATTAAATTAATTATGCAAAAAATATATTGAAATACCTGTTTTTTTAAACCATCCACCCCAAATCAACATTTTGATCAACAGTTTGGATTTTTGTTATAAGACAACATTTTTTGTTCACTCAAGGTGAATTTATATCCACAAAACTCATGGAAAGATTCATCGAAAGTAAACTAAATATTTTAAGTGGTAGATATCAGAAATCATTTTCATATGGTGTTAGAGCCACTTTCTCAAGGTTTTTGTTCTTATATTACTAACATAAAATATTAGTTTGAGGGGCCGTGATAGGGATTTTGGTAAGATATGTCCCAGTTTCTCCATCCAATCCCACAAATCATCGTGGGAGAACAAATAGCTTCTTTGGTCAACACTTACCATGTGCATTAGGAAAGGATGTCTTTCTGACTGTCCTCAGAAATCTTGAATCATAGCTTTGACATTCAAATACCTTCCTTAGATCCCTGCTAAGTAAGAATTAATGGCAATCATAATAATGAGAGGCAGAGAAGTAAATTGTAATTAATTCTCAAATAATGAACAATTAGGAAGCAAACAGGTGCTTAAGTAAAGTATGTGCTGCCAGTAATGGAAATTCGATTTTTCTTAATTATATTTTTATTATCCCTAAGTAGTTATACAAAGGAGTTACCATCCTGTTCATTTGGTTTTTTAAAACAATGATAGTTATAAACTCAATTTAAGAGAATAATCTGACCATTATCATTTATCTCCAAAAATATTTTCAAAGTAAGTTGTAAGTTGAATAATTAGGAATTGATAGCAGTAAGGGTAATTTTCTCATTAGTCTCTTACATTTTTTTATATGCTGAACAAAAAACAAACCAAAAAAAGTATTCAAAAGTATAAAAGTGTTTACATTTCATTGATTTAGTTCTTGAAAGCATTTTAGTTCATACTGATTCATCATTATTTAATAAGTCTTAATAAACAAAAGTAATTAAAAATAAATGTCTTGTTTATTCATTGGCCTCTTCCAGCTAATTTTGCAAATGTACAGTGATAATCAAGTTTAGTCATTTTGTCTAGGCCTTGTGAGGTGGTAGATCTGAGCTGGAAATCCTATCCCAGTGAATTGTACAGAGGAAACTTTTTGTTGTTGCTGTTGTTGTTTTGCTGGTTCTGAAGCTTGAAATCAGGGTCTCGGAGCTATCCCTGAGCCTCTTTGTGCTCAAAGCTAGCACTCTACCACTTGAACCACAGCACCACTTCTGTTTTTTTAAGTAGTTTATTGGAGATAAGAGTCTCACAGACTTTTCTGCCCTGGCTGGCTTTAAACCACAGTCCTCAGATCTCAGCTTCCTGAGTAGTGAGGATTACAGGCTTGAGCCACCAGCACCTGAGAGAAACAACATTTTTGTACCATTTGGAACACTATTTTTTTCTAGCATAAATCAATTTGCTGTCTCATTCAATGGGCACTGTTAGACAGCTCAGCAATTGGACACAGAGTAGATTTAAGTTGAAGCTGGTATTACTTTCTCATAGTAGCTGTATCTTTTCGACAAAGGTCAGTGATAGCTATTTCACTTGGGGACTATAATGTAGAAGGTTAAAAATGAAATGACACATACAAATGTCACTTTCCTTATTCATGTGTTTCCTCAAGAATGGGAAGTAAGAAATACTGTAGCTTTTGAAAATCATTTCAATATAGTGGGGCTTATGGTGTTCAGTATAATAATTACCAGTAGAAATTATTTATGTCAATGGAACTCACATATAAAATTCTAAAACATGAAATATATATAATGATGACTGAGTTTCCTTACCTCACTTTCAGTGAGCCAGATTTGTGCTAAGTACTTTGGAGCTATTATCTCATTTAATCATTAGAACAGAATAGGATAAGAAGATATATCTAATAAAACTGTGAAGTTAATAATAGCTGAGCACACACAGTAAATAGTACATCACATTTGATACTCTGATAACACTACTAATGGAAACACACATGAATACATGTGTACATTGTACATGGACACAACTCCTTCAGATGACAAGAGTAACTGAAACATGAACTTACAGTGGTACTCTTGGCAAGATTCGCCCTTTGACGCCTGCCCTCTGACCCTACCATATTTCCTAAGTAATTCCAATGAGTGTATCTTTTTACATTCCAGGTGACTGTTGGATTTCTCCCTACTGAGGTCCACTTAACTTTAAAAGCAGACCCAAGGAATAAAGCAAACTGACGACACGTCGATTTTCTCAGTGTACAACCCTGACATCGCCTCATGCTATTTGTTCTCATCCATCTCCATCAGTCTCATCACAGTCATCAAGCAGAATCTGAGTATTACCGCTGTTTGTAACCATCATGATACACCTGCTCCACCCCACAATAATCTCCCAGACTTTTCTGATGGCCTTCTAAATGGTGTTGCTTGAACTCTTCCCTCTTCTAGCTAATGGGGAGTGCTATTTCCTTCTCCTACTCAAAACACCCCTTGGTTTATCAGGACAACTAGAGTCAATTGTTTGGTCTGTATGTGGTCTGGTACCTGCTTGACCTCACCAGTTTCCTCTTTCTGTCTATTCATCCCAAATACCCTGGGCTCTTCTCTATTATTCACAGAACACAAGCCCGTTCTTTTCCCAGAGCCTTTATTTGCACTTGACATTCCTTCTTCCTCTTGGAGAAATGTCATTTTCAAGCAGCTTTCTGCATGGCTTACTTTCTCTTCTCTTTCAGGTTTCTGCTCAATTAGTAAGGAGCTCCTCTGAGAGGCCTTCCTTGACTGTCTCATCAAACATTCAGCAATCTTACAGGCATTCTCTCTCACTTGCTCTCCTTCCTTTCTTCTTCCTTTGTCTCTCCTTCCCTCCTCTCTCATTTGTTTTGTTGGGTTCTGGGGTGGTTTGTCTTTCTTCTGTTCTTTTAGGTTGGTTGGTTGTTTTTGAGACAGAGGCTTTTACATAGCCAAGGCTGGCCTCAAATGCATAATCCTCCTGTCTTTACCTTCTAAGTGCTAGGATTCTAAATATGCACCACCATGCCCAGCCTTCTCTCTCTCTTTTTTTTGAGAGAACTTCTTGGCTACTTGCTTTCTTTTGTTCTTCCTCTCATCAGCCCATCCTCTGATCTCTTTTTCTCCCTCTGTCCAATTCTCTAAGAGGACTGTCTCCTGCAGGCCATTGTCCCTGGCTACTGGATGGGTTTGGTCACTATAGGGATAATGGCAGAAGAAGGTATAAACCATCAATTGTTAGGCCTTTGCGCTCTTTGTAGCTTCACTCTGTTTCACTTGGGAGTAAGAGCTCTGTCAAGTGCCAATTGGTCTACAGCTCTAGTTCTTCTTTGTCTCCAGGAACTTAATTCTCAGAATTTGCCTGTTAGACTGACAGTGGTTACAGTTTCAGATTGTTCCTAGTTGTAGTTCTTTGTCCCCATTTGTTGCTTTTCCCACCCCCCCTGTTAGCATCTCTTTATAAAGTCTCTCTATTGTCTTGGTCAGTTGAAACCATTGTCATCTGTAGCAAGCCTGAAATACAGATGATTCAAGTTCTCTTAACATTATTTGAAACTTCACATTTTGGCTTTTTAATCATACAAGTTTCCTAACAGAATGTGAGTTTAAGAGTTATGGAGGCAGAATCATATATCCTTCCCTGCTTCTCACCGAGAGATACATGAGCTTTGTGAATGTTTCCTTATGTGGCAAAAGAGTCGTTAACATGGAGGATGCTCTTGGATGATCTGACTGGACCAATCTAATCACATAAGGCCTTACAAGTAGAGATCCTCTCCTAGCTGCAGTGGAGAAATGGGACAGAGAAAAGGAGCAAGTGAGCTTCAAAGCAGGAGGCAAACTGAATTTTACTTTGTGGATCATCTCAGTAGGTTTTTCTCTGTGATAACAGAGTATTCACACATTATAATTCATACACAATGGAAGATTGTTTGGCTCTTGGTTCTCCAGAACCCGTAGGGAAGCCTCGGGCCTTCTTCTTTGCTGTTGTGTGGAAGAAGGGCCAGTGAGCATACTCTAGCCTGGGGGACAGGGTGGAGCCAATCTTCCCATTTTATCAGGAACTCAAGCCCAAAGTAGCAACAGTCATCCATTGATAACCATAATCACTCCAATTTATAGCCTGTAGCCTGGGATCTACACAGAAGCAGGTATGATGATATGGGGCAAGTAAATCAAGTAAATTGTGTACTCAGAAATGAATTCTACCAACACTTAGAGGGGAAAGAAACTGGTACTCCATAGAATTCCATAGCCCTACAAGTCTGCCAACTTCCTAATTTCCCTGTGACTAGGTATTGGACTACAGACTGACATATCTCACAGCTACGTCAGTCTGAAGTCCAGTGAGATAAGAAATTTGCATTTAAGCCACTACATTTATTGCAATTTGTTAGAATAGTGATAGAAAACGGATGCACCAAATTTCAATTTCTCTGAACTTTGGTTGTATATCCAGAATCATAAACTGTGCCCCTCCTTAAAAAGATGTCTGAGCGGGGCGCTGGTGGCTCATGCCTGTAATCCTAGCTACTCAGGAGGCAGAGATCTGAGGATCACAGTTCAAAGCCCGGGCAAGAAAGTCTGCAAAACTTTTATCTCCAATTAACACCAGAAACCCAGAAGTGGTGCTGTGGCTCAAGTGGTCCAGTGCTAGCCTTGAGTGAAGAGCTGAGGGATAGAGCCCAGGCCCAGAACTCAAGACCCACAACAGAACCAAAAAAAAAAAAAAAAGATGTCTTACAGATATCTGACAAATTCAAAAAAATCAATTGATAAAATACATTTTCTTAGAAATCCTTATGTATCTTGACAGAAGTACTATGAAAGAACCTTTTTATTTTTAATACTTACAAAACATAATAGTTCCTGAGATTCTCTGGAAGTCAAAGTGAGGGGGGGAAAAAGAATTCATTAAATTTCACAAGTATTTTAGGAAGTTCTTACCAATATAAACTTTTTATTTGCCCTGTCATTTTTAGAATTCAAATGACATCAAAATATTAATTCCTATTCAAATTCAGGCTAATCATTCTCCAGTATTTAAGATGTAGACTACCTGATAATGGGATTTTAAAAACTCAGATTTTTACAAAGTATCTCACAATTTAAGTCCCTTTTAAATGCTCAAACTCTAATTTATCATGGAACTTGCTATGTAGATCACTTTAACAGCTTTTTTTTTCTCTGAAAAATATCTAATGATGTTATGGCTCTGTAGCACACCCCATGAACCTAAAAAAAATCTAATTTAAAACTTTGAATGTGTGATTCTTATGTGTGAATAGATTCCTACTTAAGCAAACTATATTCTGTTATCCTTAAAATAGACTGCATTATCAATTCAGATGTATAACTGATCAAATTAGAAAGTGATTAAAAGTCATATAGCCAACTCCTAATTAATGTTAAATTGAGCTTTCTCTGCACTTCATTTATATAGATATAGTAGGTTAGTGATAATGTTACATTAACAGAAGCGTAAACAGCTTTAAACTGTGCATGAAGGCAAGTTTATTCTAGCCCCAGTGTTTTGAAGATTTAAAACACTCAAATCTGGGCTCTTCAAACATTGGAATCACCAGAAAATCCAAGGTTCAGTACCTACACCTCATTGTCCTTATAAATAACTTAGTATTTTGAAATTGTGGCTAAAACTTAGCAAAAATTCTAACCTGGTCTGGAGAAGAGAACTTGTTTCTATTCTTGTTTCCTCTGGGTCATTCTTGATCAATATTATTACCAGCTTAGAAAAGATGGAATTAATTCCTAACTGCCCAGCCAATCCACCTAATATGTTCTCAGAATTTTAGGGCAGCTGAATTAACCTCAATCCTTGCATCTGGTTAAGAAGTCAGGCAAGACAAGAACAGAAGTACAGGTGGGTGGAAAGTTGATTACAAAAGAAATACGACAAAGAAATATAGTGCAAACGGCATAGACATGATACAGGAAGAAAGCACTTCAGCCCACCTCAACCATCTTTCATTATCTCCCTGATTATAAAGATTGGCCTTGGACTAAATAGGGAAAATTGGTGTCCTTGGAGACAGCTTTCTGATTGGTGGATCTTAAGGTCAAGGTGTCTAAGATTTCACACCTTACTTCCTCATTCTCTTGTCCTTCTTACTTCCTCCTTCATTCTTTCGTAGACCCCTGCCCCCATTTTATTGTCAGGTAGGTTCTGGTTTGTCAGTTTATCCTGATATCTGCAAATTGCACAAGCCAAAATTCCCTAGCTGTCTGCTTTTCTTCTAACTCCTATCAGTATCACCTGGAAATTCAAATTCTTCTGCCCTAGGTAAGCAAACCTTACTGAATCAAGAGACTTCGGGATGAGCTGCACACGTTGTACTTGCTAAGTTCCCCAACTGATTCTGATACAAAGTTGGGGGAACACTGCAGCCTTCCCAGGAGAATGCTTGACATTTCATTCATCAGTTGAACAGAACTGAACCAAAATGAGAAAAAATGGAAGCTAGCATAAAATGAGTGCTTTACAATAAAGGTATTTACTATATATGGATTTCCAGAAGTGATTGTCTTGAGATACAGCAGCATGGATACATGATAGCTACGTCTTTACAGATTTCCATAACCAAGAAGGCAACCGAAATAAAGTGGTCCAGCCAAGTTAACCTCGGGTGCATTTCTGTAAGTCTTTCCCTTTGATCTGGGTCAGGTTTGTAAATGGAAAATGATACCAAACAATTTATCATGAAGTTAAAATAATGATTGCACTACCCCTTTTTAAAGGCACAACATGTTTTCCTCAGTACCAAAAAGTGACGGCACTGATCCTCCAATCAATAAGTGCTTCACTTTGTGAGAGTTTTTTTTATCCATCTCTCCTTAGTGGCTGAGAGCATTCAATAGCGGGCCATTAGAGCTTCCGGAAGACACCCAGCTGATACATTCATTCCAAGTACTTAGCCAGAGCCCACTAGGTACTTAATTATGGCTAGACTTTGAACAGGGTACAAGGCAATACAAAACAATCCTGTCCTTCAGGACTTTATAATCTAGCTAGGAATTAAAAAGACAAGAAAGAAAAGGAAATGGATCAGACATTTGTCTCACACTCTCTTGTGCCAGGCACTGAAGAGTCACAACTCACACAAGAGACATAAACTCTTATCATTTAATTCTTGGAACCACTCAGGGAAGTTGGCTTTATTCTTATTTTACAAACAAGGACACATGAGTCTGAAGTTGCTGAAATGTATTCATGAGGAAAGGATGGAGGTGAATTAAAAATCAAACTGATTTTTAAGGCCACTGGCTTTCTGCTTGACTGATCAATACAATATAGGGCAGTGCTGGGCACCAATGGCTCACACTTGTCATCTTAGCTACTCAGGAGGCTGGGATCTCACAATCAGAGTTCAAAACCAGAGCCCTGGCAGAAAAGTCTGTGAGAGTCTTATTTCCAATTAACTAGCAAAAAAAAAAATGCCCAAAATGGACTTGTGGCTCAAATGGTAGAGTTCAAGCCCTGTACAAAAAGTAAGGGACAGACCCCAGTCCCTGAGTTCAAGTTCCATTACTGGTACCAATACTTTAAAAAAAAAAGCAAAAATAAAGCATCAATACCTAGAAATAAATGGTAAGGGTCTATACAGATACAAATTATTCACTGAAAGAGGTTGAAGAATATTCATTGTGGATGAAAAAAGTGAAGCAGATGTGTAATACCAGTATTCATTGAAAGATAAAAAAACAAAAACAGAAAACTAAGGCTTTAATAAGAGGAGAAGAAAATGCTTTCCAGAAGAGAAACACCATAAAATAGAGACAATCTAGTCTGAAATGAGAAAGGCAGGTGCCCAATCAATGGTATAGAATGGCTTTGCCTGGCTCTGGGTATTTCTGAAAGCACGTGTCTTAGCAAAGAGAAATTCGTGGCATGCAGGACACTTTAGCCAACCTAAGTAGTGTGCCTTCTATGACCTAGTGCATTTGTTCCACCTATGTCCTATTGGGTTTGCTTCCTTGATCTTCAGCTTCTTTATAGAAGAGATCATTTGATTCACTTCTCTGCAGCTGATTGGATCCAATCACTCTACCCATAAGATCTCTCAAAGCAATATCCCAACACACTCTTTCGTAAATTACTGAACTGTCTACAGCTGAATAATTTCCTAAGACTATCAGGTGTACCAAACACACACTTGTGCATATATCCAGAAGAGAAGAGCCACCCCTTTACCTGCATTCCTCCAGCCTTTTTTTCAGTCCAATAACTACAGCATCAGCACAGCATTTTTTCCAAAAAGAAAGTTTGATAATCATTAGTTAGGATTGATGAGTGTGAAGGAATTATCATTATGATAATTACACTTGCCCAAAGAAAAAATGAATTCCACTGACCTATCCTTTAACTGCAGTGAATTTTTGTATGCGTCTGTGTTTAGTCTGAGCAAAAATCCCCAGATAGGAGTGGAAGGCTATTTAAAAAAGAAATAGCTTTTGTTTGAGTCTCTTGATAAAGCCCTCGCTGTGGTAGGAAACATTTTTGTCATTTGGTTGCTGTGAATTTCTAAAGCTTTTCCTTGGATAGAATAGTGGTTCCCCAAAGATCTTTTATCTACCATAGGGAATGTTGTTGCTCCCAAAGACGATAATAAAGGCAGCAAGAAAACAATAAACATTCTCTATAGGGTATCACAGTTTTAATTGGCTCCAGACACTCAATTGATTTTTTAATCTAAAGACACAGACAAGGTCAGCAAAACAAGAGGCTGATGTTACTATTCTTTCCTACTATGAGAGGTATATTTAATACACAGGATATAAACACAAAGAATAATTTTTTTTTTTTGCAAAGGACAGGCTTCTCCTAGCTATCTTTTCGCTGTGGAAGAGCAAGAAACACTGCTATAGAACATCTAAAAATATATATACTAAAATTGCCTGTTTTAGTGACAGGGAACTAATCTCACTCTGAACTGTCGACTCCCATGGTCCCATCTCTTCCTAAATACCTACCTCATCTTCTAAAACCTTCAGCTTGATGAATTAATTCAACATAGAGATTTGAGAAATTCACAAGCACCCAAACCATGATAATGGTCAATGGAAACATTTTTTTTTCCCCACTAGTTCCAGGAAGTTTTTAACTATACACACAATACTGATTCGTCATATTTTTTGTTCAATATTTCATCAAACTAGCCATTAGTTCTAGATACATGCTTGCCCTTCCGATTTACTTACACACAGTAAAACACAACAGGCATACATAGTATTACCGTCATGTTTGGAGCATAGAATTTCCTAGAACTTTCAGTGCCACTAATTCTTTTTGCAAATCTTTAAAGCATGAGTGAACATTCCCATTTGGGATGACTGAAAATCAATGATCAAAGTAATAGAAAGGAAGTGGTGCTGTGGCTCAAGTGGCAGAGTTGCTAACTGAGCAGTCTCAGAGACAGAGCCCAGGCCTTGAATTCAAGCCCCAGGGCCAGAAAAAAAAAAAAAGTAATAGAAAGTTTTCTTTCTCATCTTATCAAAGATTTTCTCTTTGAGCTCTGAGAGTGACTGACATCTAGCTTTTGCTCTATATTTCAACTAGTATACTTTTAGATTAACCAATGGTTTTTATTGCATTTACTTATATTATTATTTGTTCGCCCAAACAAAATATGTCAAGAAAAGGACTAGTTTAATACTTTTGTTTTGAATAGGGAAGAGCTTATCACTTTAGTTGTCTCTTTTTCAAAAAGAACAAACTCTATAGTGCCTTTACATATGTTTTTTGTTTATAACCTAATATATTAGGATTTAGAATAGATTTCAGCCTTTTATTAAGCTGTGTTTTGACTGCAAGAAGTTGAAAGGTTGACAAAATGGAAAGGATTCTATGTTGTTCAAGAAAATAATGATTTCTTTATCCAAGATTTACCATGTCTTCGACTCCATCCAGAAATTTGGTAGATCAGATGACACCTGAAGATTGGATGATCACCTGAAAATTTCAATCTTACTCTGGATTTCAAAGGACAAATATTTGGGAAGCTTCTGGCTTCAAACCATTATCCAATTCTGGATAATATCATTTCCTTAGTTCTCAAGTAGATTGTTTTGTGTGTATGTGTGCCAGTTTGAATTCAAGGTCTGGGTTCTGTCCTTGAGTGTCTTTTGCTACAAGCCAGTACTCTACCGCTCGAGCCACAACTCCACGTCTAGCTTTTTGGTGATAGTTCATTGGAGATGAGAGTCTGATGGAATTTCCTGCCTAAGCTGGCTTCAAAATTCAGGCTCCTGAGTAACTAAGCTGGTTTTACAAGCATGATCCACCAGAGCTTGGAAAGCAGAGCTTTGGTTTTTTATTTTTTTTTAATTTCACCTAAAATTGTTTTATGTTTCTTAAAGTCATATTTAAAGCAAAAGAGAATTTTCCAATAGAGTGAACTGAAGACAGTGGAAAATTCATCATTTACTGAAAGACTCAATTTCCTAGCTTTGAAGCTTTATCAACCTTTGATCTATTTTCCCCTTTTATTGTTAATTTTTAATTAAATTTTTCATTGACTATTCTTGTTCTTTGATACAATTCATTGCTTTGGGTTTGTGGAGACCTTTTCTCACAAAGTAAGTCTTTTTTTAAAAAGTAAGAATATAATATTCAATGTAATTCAGAACTTCTTTGAAAATTGGGATTTTTCACTCAGCCATGAATCTGAAATTTTTTTAAACAATTAAAAAATATTAATCTGGAAATGAATCCCAGGGATTTATTAGCTCTTAAAATAGTTATTCCAAGTAATAAAGTTAGTTAACTATACATTTTAAATAATTATATGCAACATAAACTTTCAGATAATTTGAAAATAGAGGCATATATATTGGGGGTGGGGGTCATAGGCTTGAACTCTGGGCCTGGGTGCTGTCCCTGAGCTCTTCAGTTCAAGATGAGTGATCTACCACTTGAGCCACAGTGCCACTTCTGGTTTTCTGGTGGTTAATTGGAGATGAGTCCTGCCTGAGCTGGCTTTGAGCCTCCAACTTCAGATCTCAGCCTCCTTAATAGCTAGGATTATAGGCATGACTCACCCGCGCCCAGCTATATTTGATTTTTAATGGGGATAAACTTTAAATTATTTAGTGATATTCTTCTATAACAAAAAGAACAATTATCCATGTTAAAGGGTCCATTATTTAGAAATGCTCTTACCTGCTTTCTTCTACCAGAATCTTAACTCAGAGCTTTCTATCAGAATCTTAACTGCATAGCAAAAATGTCTTCCTCCTAGCCTATATCCCTTGAAAATGTCGGAATGGATAAATATGGCCACTACATATAAAAACAATCTGTTGAAAATAAATGAATCCATTTTATAATTTTAGGAAATATTTAGAAAATATTTGTTTTGCCACATTGCTAGAGCTAGAACTCAGGCTCTGAATTCAAGTTCAGTACTGTACTCATATTCACTCTACCATTTGGGCCAAGCTCCACTTCTGGCTTTTTGCTGGTAAATTGGATATCAGGGTCTCGTGGACTTTCCTACCTGGGATGGCTTCAAAATTCAATCTTCAGATCTCAGCTTTTGAGTAGCTAGGATTACAGGTATGAGCCACCAGCACCTGCTTGTGATTTTAATTGTTAATGGATGTACTTGAAATATTATTTATATAGGACTGGGGATGTGGCTAGATTCGTAGACTGCTTGGTTAGCAAGTGTGAAACCTTGTGTTCAAATCCCAGCACCACCAAATAATACAAATAAATAATTTCTACAAATCATGAACTACATACAGGTAATGCTTACACAGTCTTAATTGTTCATCACTAAAGAATGTTTGTAATAAAGTATTTAAAAATAATATTAAAGAATTTGAGAAAGTAGTTCAGTTGTGGAGCACATACCTAGGATACACAAGGCCTTGGGTTCAATCCCCGGAACCACAAATGATAACAAATTCATAATAATAAAAATAACTGTAAATCCTCTGGAATTCTTTTATGTCACCTTCAGATTTGACTCATTCTTCTTTGCTTTTCAAATTGGTTTTTGTAATCATAGCATGTCTAAGAACGTGTAGCTATTTACATAAAAGTTGCAATCTCTTTTTTCCATTTATACAAAATTCATCTACGTATATTCTGCTTACCACTAATATTTCAAGAAAAGTATAGAAACTGGCAACCATAAATTGCTTATTATTCCCACAATTTCTTCTCTTCTCTTCATTCTTACCCAGTGTTCTTTTTTCTGCCATCTTAGAATCTGCCTATAATGTTACTATTCTACTCTACGTAGACCACCTTTGAATACTCAGTGCTTGGTTTCTTGTTTCTAAGAGTAGGGAGGCGGATAATAGATGAAACTATGATTTTGGAAGAGGAGAATAATTTATTTAGATAGGAGAGGCCTATATAACTGTTTTTCACTTCTTCACTTTTTACCAAAGTAAAGCAATCAACCATAGAAATTTGTTTATTTAAAATAGGTTTACAGCTCACCTAATAAACTTGAAAATTAAAATCTTTTTATCGTCCACAATTCTATATTTGCGGGAATAAGATGGGCTTTTCCAATAACTACTGACCTTTTAAAATGTTAAACTAGGAACTTGAGTGATAAATACGCCAGTGAATTTTAGAACATACAATGTAAGATACAAGCCAGGGTACTTTTAGATTTCCTCAGTTTGGCAACAGAAAGACAGTAGATGAGTATTCAGACAGGAATTTTTCTAGTGATGTGGAAACTATTTTGAGCTATCCAGATGATAAATTGTATTGAAAGCCAGAGTGAAATGTGTTTGCAAAAGCAAACCTGCTAAACTGAACTACTGTCTGCCCTTACTTCATTACTTATAATGACTTAGTCTGGGAACATACTTTCTCAGTATTATACCAATGTCTACTGAAGAAGCAAACAAAAAGAAGCATATGAGTGTTTGGTGCACACACACACACACACACACACACACACACACACACATCACTTCATTTCAGCAATGGCTGTTATCAGAACGGTATTTCCTTCAAGCACATCCTTGTCCTTAATTCTCACCAGACCAAGTACTGTCATAAGAGTCTTAAAGAGACATCAAATCATCCTAGAAGGAAGGTTTCCAAAGCTTATCATCCATTCTCCTTTACAACTACTTTAAAGATATCCTATAGAAGAAAATTAGTGGTATTCAGAATTAGAGCTGTCCACTCATTTGTTGGGGCCAATAGAAACTAAGGGATCATCATCAACAAGTCCTTTTGTTTTCTTGGTTACTTTCTTATTTTCATCAGAGTAAAATGTAATTGCACGTTTATTGGGAAGCATTAGTATTTGAATAACACTATGGACAGAGATTCAGAACTGGTATGTACCAACTTATAAAGTCTCCAGGCCAACCCTTTATCTTATGGATTACAGTTACAAAATACCATACAACCCTGTGGCTTGAACTTTAGTGACAGTAATAAACTCTAATCCTATTCTATACTCTAATGGAGAATATTTCTCAAAATAAAAGCTAAGGACAGAAATTCACACAGCAATCTTTGGGATTATTTTTGCCTTTGTTCTTTATCTCTCTCAAGTTAGTTGAAGGAAACTTTGACCCATCATTGATTGAACAGCATTGTAAAACTGGAGTCTACTCTCTGACTTACAATGACACTGAAGAAATAAAAGACAGGCCAATCTAATGATTTATTTTAGGGTGCAATTGGTGCCCTTTATTCAAGACTGACTTTATCAGTTGTGTTGGAAAAAAAAATTCATGGTCATAAAATCAAAATGATTTTCTTTTACATGCTCTGAAAATTCGATTCTTACAAATAGTAACCTAGCACTCCAAATGAAAGTAGGTATGATCATAATAACTTGTGCATTCTGTAATCTGTGTTTCAATGAGTGAACTATTAATAATCACACTTCAGTAATATCTCAAGAGGTATGAACAACAGGCTTAAAAACACAATATTCTTTCTAAATAAGGCTTCTTTATTTCCTTTGATCAAGAAAAAAGATATATGTCATTTATTCTGTTCTGCAGGACTGTTACACATACACTGGCAGAATTAGAATATGATTGGAGCCAGGATAAAAGTTCACTTTGAACAGAGACTGAGACTTTCTGCACCAACCCAAATGACACTATTTGGGTACATTTCAGGTGCTCAAAAACATTGGATGGTTTTGTTAAACTAATTAAATAGACATAGAATCACTATCAGATCATCACACCCAGTACCTGATCACACCTTTTAGTAAAGGACTTAATCACAACATCAACTGGTAACTTCAGAGAAATGCAGATTCTGTAGGCCCCACGCTATATATCTTCTAAACCTGCAGTGGGCCCAGCAATCTGTGTGTAAAAGCAAACACTGTGAACAGTTGATAAAAAGAATCCCCAGGATTGAGGATGTGGCTGAAGGGATACAGCCAAGAAGAGCAAGGCCCAGAGTTCAGTTCCCAGCACTGCCAAAATCAAAAGGAAATACAAGAATCCCCAATTAGACTGCATACAATTTGGTTATATTTAGGGTCTGAAAAGTATGAGAGTATCTTAGTAGGCAGTTATAGAAAGGTAGATTTATTCTAAGACAGATTGTATGGAATTTTATCGATTATTAAAAATTATCCTTAGGTAGTTGTGCAGAAAGGTTACAATTGAACATGATGTCAGTGTGTGAGTACTCCATCGTCTTGGTCATTGTTACCCCCTTCATCACTCTCCTCCATCTCTACTAACTGAACAGCATGTATGTATTTATTCATTCATTTATTTATTTATTGTCAGTCTTGGGGTTCGGGTTTTTTTTGGGGGGTGGGGTTTTGGGTCCGGTCGTGGGGCCTGAACTCTGGGCCTGGGCGCTGTCCCTCCTTTCTTCAGCTCAAGGCTAGCGCTCTACCACTGGAGCCGCAGCGCCACTTCCAGTGTTTTTTTTTTTTTTCCTGCTTATGTGGTGCTGAGGAATTGAACCCAGGGCCTCATGCATGCAAGGCAAGAGCTCTACTGCTGGGCCACCTCCCCAACCCTAATCTTGGGGGTTTGAACTCAAGCCCTGAGTGCTGTCCCTGAGCTTTTTTGCTCAAGCCTAGGGCTCTACCACTTTGAGCCACAGCACTACTTCCAGTTTTCTCATGGTTAATTGGAGATAAGATTCACATGAACTTTTCAGCCTGGGCTGGCTTTGAGCTGTGATCCTCAGATCTTAGCCTCTTGAGTAGCTAGGATTACAGGCAGCATTTTATTTTTGCAAATATGCTTTAAAATGTCTTCACTTTAACTGCTCTTTATTCATGGAGTAAGTTTTATCTATTGTGGAGGAAGGCGGAGTCTGAGTCAGTATCTGGAACAGATCCTGAGACAAGACTTGAGTGTGGGTGATTTATCTTAGACTTCCTCCCCAAATGTCCAACTTGAGGAAGTGGTGAACATGAGAGATAGAAAGTAGAAAACTCAATCAAGATGGTCTCATCGAGTATGTGTTATAAATGTGAGCAAATGGGGCTCAAGTGGAAGGAGAGCCTTCTGTGACCCTGCGTGTGTTAGCACTTAAGAACTGGTACCAAACGGGAGCTTGCTGCCCAAGGCACAGAGAAGCCAGACTTTTGCATAAAGAGAAAAAAGTTCCATGCGCAGCCATCACCAAGGAGGCCAAGAGGTGAAGCAGCAAGCACTGGCCTGCCTCTCTAAGTCAGCAGGTAGAGGGGGCATTGGTAGCAAAGGAGAGTTCAGGGTTCTTTTGCACAGGTAAAGAGAGTCATTGCATCACCATATGGATTTTAGGTTTCTGTCCCTGGAAGGCAGTGGTTACAATCTTCTGCACAGGGAATTTTCAAGCATCAAAAAGCCCAGGAAAGCTGGTTTCTTGTCTTGTCCATTCTTGAAAAGCCAGTACTAAACTGTCTTTTGAGTGGTTTCTGGAGGATATTCATGAAGGGCAATCTAAAGGACATTGTGATTGAAGAAACATGTGTCAATACATCTAAGCCTTAGCCAATGGCAGTCCTGCTACCGCAGGGCAATGAGAAACAGGACTCGTTCACTTCCCCATTGGTGGAGAGTTGACCCCAGCCATAGAAATGTACTTCCACCTTTAGGTTATGTGTATGTATGGCCAAACAAGCTAGAGAAAGTCCTCAGGTTGGATAAAAAAGACACATGCTCCCTCCACAGATAACTAATATAACCTAAAACAAAAAGTCTCAAGAAAATAATTAAGACACAGCCCTTGAGGTAGGATGTGAGCTGTGAGCACACAGGGCAAATCACATGGGTGGAAGAGTGACCAGGCATAGTGACTTTCTAACACATCCATTCACTTTGATCCAACCAACAAGTATCTAATGTCTGAAAAATGCCCCCGGAATTTGTTGTTGGAAATATAAAAGTGAATAAACCACTGTCCTTGGTTCTGAAAAATTTTAGTGATGGATAATCTAAGGAAATGAAATGGAAATTCGGTCTCATTGTACATGCTCACTAAGGGTGGTACACATATAATCCTGGAAGACGGTTCAGAGTTGGACCATCAAATGTCAGACCCTTAGGGGCCAACTGTACGGAGGCATAGGAAAGGAATGAGTGGGAGTGTGGAAAAGATGGTCTGTAGGGAAGGTTTACACTGAAGTTATGTGAAGGAAACCTTTAGGCCCACAAGAGTTGAAAGAAGAGGTGTTAACTGTATAGGGCCCTCGAGATCATCCTCTAAAGAAGGAAGAGACTCAGGGTTCCATTTGAAAGGTTTGTTAGTCTCTCCATAAGAAGAAACTAGCCTTCTTCACTGTCAGGAAGCTGGGCATGATGAAGTATTGCAAATACATTTGCAAAACAGAGACTCTAGTAACAAAGACCTTCCTGAGGGCTGTGGGAAGAGTTCCCATGATTCTTGATAGGAAATTCGTACCTGATGCACTTTAGCTATACAACTTTAACATGATTAGTTGGCTTGGTGTTTGATTTTGGAGGAGCAGAAATCTGAGGGCTTAAAACCAAAGATCCCTGTTGAACTATAACTATGTTTGTGTTTATGGAGTAAGGGAAGTTACTTGGAGCTGGGTTAGGGCAGCATGAAGGCTGAATATCATTTGCCTCTGAGCATGAGGGAGATACAGAGAAAGAATTGATGGTCCATGTCATGTATAGAGTAGGAAGGGAAGTTGTACTGCTGCCAAAGGTGGCTACTGAAGAAACGGAGAGCTGAGGATTGCCTTTGAAGCCAGCCCAAGCTGAAAAGTCTGTAAGATGCTTATCTCCAATTAACCATAATAAAATAATAATAATAATGATGATGATAATGATGATGATGATGATGATGAACTGGAAGTGGGGATATGACTCAAGTGGTAGAGTCCCAACCTTGATTGAAAATGCTAAGCAAGTACTGAGTCCCTGAGTAGCAGTCCCAACAAAACAAAACAAAACAAACAAAACACAGTTGGGTGATCCATTTCTAGGAAAGATGGAACAGTAAATTCTAAGATATAAATGACAATCAGGGTGATCCTATTGTTTTTTTTAATGAAAGTATACACTTATAAATGTGGAGTGACAGAGAAAGCATTCATGTAAATTTTTCAACCAGGATGCGTATGCTCACTACCACCTATCTGAGGATGTTGAATATGTTTGCCTGCATGATCATGGCACGGCTTTCTTTGTCAGATGCTGCGATCCTGTTCTGCAAATGACATTTTGTTTGAGCAGTTAGCAGTTGGTGCCTGAGTTTCAACTGACATTTTGTTACTAAACACAGCGCTGACACCATCCGGTGATTTGTCAATGGTAAGGAAAGGTAGTTTGTATTTCCCCATAGTGAAATAGCACAGATGGAAGAGTCAATTGCTTGGGATTCTGGAAATTATCCATTACTGTCAACTCCAACACCCTTAAAAACATTTCTTACAGTAGGCCACCAGGATGCTTTTATATGGAAGAAATTGCTGAAGACATTTAGAAATCCCAGAAAGCTTGAAGATCTTGACACTGGAGCCATTTTTCCAATGAGCATAAATACACTGAGAATGACAAACACTGTGGTTTAGGATTAAGGCCAGGGAATCCCATATTTTGTATTTCTCTTGTCCCCCCATTTAAATACTTGGTATACATCAAAACTAATACAAAATCCTCTTGAGTAACTTAAATCTTTGTAGTGAGTGTTTGGACCCTAAAATTACTAACCGCTGTGACATGCTTGAAACAGCTACAAAGCAAATTCCTGTGTAATATTGGAAAAGTCTAAAGATCCTATAAATAATGAACCAGCAATGTTTGTTGATGAATGATAACCAGCCTTCATTGTGGCTGAGTTATTTATATCATAGGTACATCCAAGCTGTGTAAAGCCTGTCATTACTATAAGAACAGTAGTAAACCAATTAGCTGCCTAACTACAGAAACTAGATGCTTAATTGCCTGACTGGCACAGTACCTAAGAACTAAGGTCCAATTTCTCCTCTAGACGCATTCCAGTCTTTCTCCTGGGGCAGCATTAGAATTTTGATCGTGATGAAAGAAGAGGAACAGATTATTGTTCTATGATTAAGCAACAGGTAGAAAAGTACATATATACATATTATACACATATAAACATGTATATATATGCTGAATATTGGAGATACATGTATAATACCTAAGAATGTGAGTCAGTATAATCAGTGTAGCAAATTGACCACATTCAGAAAAGAACATGAGGAGGGAAAAGCAATTTATTTTATATTTTAGGTGTGTACTTTGTCAGAAACTCAGGACTTCACACCCTATTTGTTCATACCAGGTGCTCTGTCACTTGAACCACACCTCTATTTCCTGTGGGTTTTTTTTTTCTGGTTAATTGGAAATGAGAATCTCGTCTGACTCTGAACCACACTCCCCAGATCTCAGGCTCCTGAGCAGTCTGGATTACAAGTATGAGCCACTCTCCCAAAGCATATTTCCATGCATGACTTGAAGGCCAAATGTTCATGAAGTAGAACAGTAAATGAAATAACCTTCAGTTTTTCAAATTTTTCCATGGCATATAAGACGCCCCTAAGTTACTGTGCACCCCACAAATTGTTCTGAAATTGTCCGTTTTTCTGCAGTTACTCTAATTTTGAAAGATGCATAATGATTTCTGAAACTTTGAGAAACAGGGCTGTGAACACATTCTTATAGATAAATATCTCTGCTCATTACTGATTCTCCCAGTCCTATTTAACTTTATCATTTGAGGTCCTCAGGTTTTTCATCTAAAGAAGTTACGAGAATTAATGATATATATGTAATCCTCCTTCACATAATTGTTTAGGGGGTGAACTACTCTTAGACATGATCAACAGACTATTCTTTGAAAAACACTTTTGCCATTTTTTTCCCTCAGGATAAAAAAGTTTTTCTTCACAAAGCCTAAAATACACCCTCAAACCTTTATTTTAAGCCCTGATTAAAATCCTGTCAATGATGTATTTTTTTGTGGGTCATACTGAACAATTAATTCATTCTGCTAAGGGTCAATTGGATATTAATTAATAAATAAAATACTATAATGCCATTTCCTAATTGTGGCCAAAGTTGTCTTTCAAAAGCATAATACTTGTAAGATGGGCTTTGGCATAATATTTGTTTTGTCATCATGGCAAGGATCTGAAGCAAACAAACAAACCAACCTACAAAAACACCACGGTGCCAAGAACTAAAAACAGTGCTTCATTACACAGTAATAATTGACAAATATTTATTTTTATCCTAATCAGGAAAAGTGTTGAAATTAATAATTTCCTTTTTAATCGTTGTTCGGTCTTTTTCGATTGATGCAAAGCACAGAAGATTGGTCTTTACCACATGATGAACGCGGAGTCCCTATATGCGTGCATGGGTGCCTGTTCTTACACTTTAAGAACCATCACGGGTAGCATGGAGCTGGCCAGCTCTCGGTGTGGCATAATTCCATCTCCCAGGGCTGTGGAAAGACCCAACTGCACAGCAGTAACAATAAATCTAGCATATCCGTTTATGAAATAACTTTGGCAGTAATGGCAAGAGGATTTGGATGCAAGTGTATCTGCGCTCTTCCAGCTGGAAGATCAGAGCAGAGATTCTAAAGCAAAAGCACAAGAGTGGGTTGGCAGGTAGTGGCAGCTTGGACTATAGTAAAAGAGCTTTGGGTGGGGAACCATGCTGAGCTCAAGAGAAAATGCAAACAAGACAGTCATTCCCAATGCAGCCCCTTCCCCTGCTGCCCAGTATCTGACGACGCCATCTGCTGGATGGATTTGGGATTTACACACGGAATCCACACAATCCTAATTAGCTAGGATTACAGGTGTGAGCCTGCAGCCCATCCGTTTAACCTATCATCTCTAAGTCTATGCCGACAGAGGATGTTCAGCAGCATGCAGTGGATGTGAGCAATGCTATTACTGTACATGAGGAGCCAGAAGCTCTTCGGTATTTCTCTGGCCACTTGTTCTAGAATAAACGTTGGAACAGCATGTCGCTTTTATGGTTTAGTCGATGCTGAAATCGTTCTCTGTATTTGTGTAACTGTTCTGCATTTAATGCCAGTGAGATAGAGGCTCTGGCGGTGTGGCTGATTTCTTTGTTTCTCATTGTCCTATATTTAGCACATCTAAAGATTTGAGGATGAATGATGGAAGGCTGGGTGATAAATCATTGGGCTTTTCTAAAGAGTCACAAGTTCCAAAGTTCCTGCCAGTGACAGATGGTCTGTCCTTGCTCATCAGTTGTCTTCCTGACAGGACTTGATCCCCACCCCCACCTCTTTTTGCTAAATTCTCTTAAAGTAAGCTCAGCTTCTTGGTAGGTGGGATAGTTTGATTTGTTATCATCACAGAGCACGCACTGTGCATGCTTTATGCACTATGAATGCATCTTTGTTTAATGATAGAAGAAAATGATGGAGCAAAAGAAAGAGAAGAAAGAAATTACCAAAGACAAACCCTTGTTCTTGTTATTTTCACAATAGAGTTTCCAGGTGATTGGGATTTTGTTGTTATTTTTTGTTTGTTTGTTTTTGTTTTTCCTTTATGGACTTGCTCCTTTCTCTCTTTCGCCCCCTCCCTCCCTCCTTCCTTCCTTCCTTCCTTCCTTCCTTCCTTCCTTCCTTCCTTCCTTCCTCTCTGTCTCTGTCTCTGTCTCTCTCTCGCTCGCTCACTCGCTCGCTTGCTTTCTTGCTTTTCTCTTTTTGTTTTTTGTGCCAGTCCTGGGGCTTGAACTCAGGGTCTAGGCATTGTCCTCAAGCTTTTATGCTTAATGCTAGCACTCTATTACTTGAGCCTCAGCTCTACTTTCAGTATTTTTTTTTTGGTAGTTTACTGGAGATAAGACTCTCACAGGCTTTCCTGCCCAGGCTGGCTTTGACCCACCATCTCTGAGCTCAGCCTCCTAAGTAGTTAGAATTGTAGGCATGAGACACCGGTATCCAGCTATCTTATTCTTTCCTTTTGGGACCCAAAATATATTATGATCTCTTTGTCAGTTCTCCTTTTTTTTTCAATATGGCAACATCTTATTTTAGACCCTTTCATCGTGCATTTTGATAAAGACTTCATGAAATTTTTATTTTTAAAGCATGGACTTTTTAAAGAACAGAACTAGTGTTTACTAACTTGCAAAACATTCTTATGAATCCACACAAAGACACCAAGCAACTACATTACCAGTGATATAATTGAATGTAAGTTCCTGGGGGGGGGGGGGAGGAGAGGGGTGGAAGAGGGACATTTCTACTCAATTTCTTAATCCTTTTATTTTAAACATTTGAATATGAATAAAATAGGAGATGTGCTATTCAAGAAAGAAAAGTGGGAAAACTAAATAATTTGCCCTATTTGAATTCTAATGTAACTGTGAACATGAAAATAGACTCCCAAATTTCTAGGATGTCTTTTTTTTTTTTTTTTTTTTGGGTCCGGTTGTGGGGCCTGAACTCTGGGCCTGGGCGCTGTCCCTCAGCTCTTCAGCTCAAGGCTAGCACTCTACCACTTGAGCCACAGCGCCACTTCCGGCTTTTTTCTTTTTGCTTATGTGGTGCTGAGGAATCGAGCCCAGGGCCTCAGGCATGCAAGGCAAGCACTCTACCACTGAGCCACCTTCCCAGCCCCTCTAGGATGTCTTAAAATAGCCTAAAATCCAGAATTTGGTCCTTCAAGTTGGTAATGCTATTGTTTGGCATACTATGACTTAGAATTAAATGCTATTCAGCAGAAAAAGATTAATATGGTTAAAATTATTTAAGTAATCAAGTGAATCAATTTGGACAGTAGTTAGTTGAGTTTTATAATCCACACTAAATGCTCAGAATTTATTTTTCCCCATTTTTTGGGGGTCAGATATGGGGCTTAAATTCAGAGCCTAGGTGCTGGCCCTGAGATCATTTGCTCAAAGCCAGTGCTCTATCTGGTTTTCTAGTGGTTAATTGAAAATATGAGTATCATGGACTTTTCTGCCTGGACTGGCTTTGAACCTCAATCTTCAGATCTTAGCCCCCTGAATAGCTAAGATTACAGATGTGAGCCTGGCTTGAGCTCAGAATTTCTTTTCCTATAATGTCTAATTATATATTAACTCAGTTTGATAATATATGAGAAGGCTAAGCAAAATTTTCACTCCTTATTCACAGTTCTTTTAATTCTAATATATGTTTTAACATTTCTGGAAATGCCTACATTTATAATATATGCACGTCTATATTAAGAGGTTTCTCCTAATATATCTATACTAAGTGAACTAACTAAAAGTCAGAAGGGTTCACAGGAGTAAGCCACTGAACTTCATGCCTCATTCCAAATATTCTTCCATGACTAATATCAGTTATCCTCTGTGTGTGTGTGTGTGTGTGTGTGTGTGTGTGTGTGTGTGTGTGTGCGTGTATACTACTCCTAGGGCTTGAAGTAAGGGCCTGGGCATTGTTCCTGAGCGTTTTTTATCACTCAGAGGTAGGGCTCTACCACTTTAACCATAGCTCCATGTCTGGAGCTATTTGGTGTTTAATCAGAGATAAGAGTCTCACAGTCTGGAAGTGGCACTGTAGCTCACGTGGTAGAGCGCTCACCTTGAGCTGAAGAGCTTAGGGACAGCGCCCAGGCCCAGAGTTCAAGCCCCACGACCGACAAAAAAAAAAAAAAAGAGTCTCACAGTCTTTCCTGCTCAGGCTGGCTGTAAACCAGGGTCCTCAGATCCCAGCCTCCTAAGTAACTAGGATTATAAGCATGAGCAATTGGCATCCAGCTCAGTTATCTTTTAATTAATGGCTATTAACATTGGTAACTTTCAATAACTATGAATTCCAAAAATCTGGAGAACTCTTGTCAGTTTATTTATACACGAAGAAGGCAACATAGAACAAAGAAGTTATCTTGCCCTTTTACTTTACATTTCCCCAGATAAGATGAGGAGGCATCAACTTTCAATTCTTTAAAACCTGGTATCAAACTAGTATATATATTTTAGTTGTGCACATGTGCATACTTTGTTAGATAATTAAAGGAATATGACACATCTGTCTTTTTATTCTTAAGTACTTTATTGTAGCACTTATTTTCTTTCCCCAAAGGGGAAAAATGAGCTTGCAAAAAAGTCTTGAATATTTAACATCATTAATAGAGCCAACAAATCCAGAACGATTTTGAAATCATGCTTATATAAAGTCACGGAAGTACATTAGTCTATTGAGTGTGTTTATTGAAATTCATTAAAACCAGAGATTACAAAGCAGATGTTAGTAAAACGTCTTTGCATTAATTGAGATAGACTAATTTTTTTTTTTTTAAGAAAGCATCACCATGCTAGTCATTGGTAGCTCACACCTGTAATCCTAGCTTCTCAGGAGGTTGAAATCTAAGGACCAAGATTCGACCACAGCTTAGGTATGAAGATACCTATGACTTTTATCTCCCATTAACCAACAAAATGTCAGGAGTAGAAGTGTAATTCCTGTGGTACACACACACACACACACACACACACACACACACACCACATAACCAAAATGTAATGTCTTGGTGCACCAGAGCTTTATTCCTTGTCAACTAGATACCACTGCAGAACATATAGAGACAGTCCGCTGTGACTTACCAGCTCTGTCAGGATGCAATGAGCTTCGAGGCACAGAGAACAGAGGCGGCACACAGGAGGTGGTATTGGTCAGGGATGAAAATGATGTCACTTCTGCTCTTATTCTGCAACAGGTGGCAGTTCTACCCTCAGCACATGATGGGGAAGCTGGACCAGCTGGTGTCCCAGGAGAAGGGGAGAGAGTGGGCTGGGGATCATCTGATTTATGCTATGATGCGATTTCTATTTCTTTCTAATTCTTCTAGTAAACTTTGCATCCTTCCCTTGTCCTTGGGACAGAATATTTTATTACATTTAGCAAGTTAAATTTAGGAGCGACTTTGGAACTAACGAGTTGACAACAGTGAGACCCTCAGAAGAGCCTCAGTAGGAGATTGGAGAGTCTAAATTTAAGCAGAATGAAAGATCTGAAAGACCCTTTCTTTGAAATGCAATATCTAGTATATGTCTGAGTCAAGCAGCAAAGGTCAGATAAGTTGATGTTAGGGAAATGAACCCTAAGATTTGTATTCAAGTGTTTTTTTTCTTTCATGCGATTGTTTCTAACATATTTATAAGATGATTTCTTTGTTGCTTTGTATGTCCCTCCCCCACTGTATAGCCCCTGCTTTTACTGTATTTGATGTCAGTATAATTTGTGGAGGGGAAGGGGAAAAACAAATCGTTTAAATAGGGATACAGGTGGACCCATCGCAACAATGAGATGTACAAGTTGTTATGTTGAAAACGAACTTTACAACTTTGGTGCAGGAGGGGGGGGATTTGGTGGGGGGTGGGGGGAGAATGGGAAGGGATGGGAAGGGGAAAGAGGGGAGGAGGCTAAGATAAGAAATGTACTCATTATCTTGCCCATGTAATTGTAACCCCTCTGTAAGTATTTTCACAATTAAAAAATGCACATTGAGACACAAGGGTGAATTCCAGTTGACTCACACCCAGGGGGTCTTCCACACCTGGTGCCCACCTATGATGAAGAGCTCCCCACGTAGGGTGTGAAGATAAAGGCTTTGTTTATCCTCAAAAAAGTGTGAATAGTTTTTTTTTCTTTGTTTCAAACTTACACTGCTAAAATATCTTGCATTTGTAATACTGTTGAATGAAACCAAAGGCTGGAAGGAGAAATCGTTTGTCCTCTGACCACGCACCAAGCAGGGTCATATAAGGGCCTTTGATGAGATAGCTAGCTGCCTTTCTTCTTTGCTGTAATGCCAGATTGAGACCCGCTCACTTGTGTCCCAGCGCTGTATCGGGCATTCTCCTGGAAGTTTATTTCAAACCACAGTGGGAAGGAAGGCTGGTACTATGGAGACAAATTACCAGGATGTTACTGTCTGCCAGTTCTAAGCACATCCCTACAACATCAATTACTCAACAGTTTATAAACATAATGTAGAGCTCTCATAGCTTACATTGGCTTAGTCTTCCCTTGTGGCACAGATTATCTAAATAAGGACAAGTTGATTAAAATTATGTCATCCCTTTTCTCTACTTCTAGTACTGTTTTATAAATGCTTTCAATCTATTCATTCTGGCTTTCGTGTCTCTATTTTGCTCAACTATTCTTTTTTAAAGTAAGTTTTTTATTGTGAAAATACTGTACAGCGTGGTTACAGTTACATGAGCAAGGTAATGAGTACATTTCTTATTGAGCATTGTTGCCTCCTCCTTTGTTTCCCCTTCCCATCCACCCCCCCAAAGTTGTAAAGTTCGTTTTTTGACATAATGACATGTATATCTCATTGTTGCAATGGGTCCACCTGCATCCCTATTTAAACAATTTGTTTTTCCCTTCCCCTCCACAAAGTATACCAACATCAAATACAGTGAAAACAGGGGGAGGGACATACAAAGTGACAAAGAAATCATCTTATAAATGTGTTAGAAACAATCGTAAGAAAAAAAACACATTTGAATCTTTATCTTGGGGTTCATTTTGCCTAACATCAACTTATCTGACCATTTCTGCTTGTCTCAGACATATACTAGTAATTTCAAATAAGGGAAACCATGGACCTATGTTTCTTTGGGCCTGGCTTACTTCACTTAATATAATTTTTTCCAAGTCTTTCCATTTCCTAAGAAATGGGGCAATGCCATTCTCTCTGATGGAGGCATAGAATTCCATTGTGTACATATACCACATTTTGTTGATCCATTCATCTACTGAGGGGCATCTGGGTTGGTTCCATATCTTAGCTATGGTAAACAATGTTGCAATAAACATAGTTGTGCTGGTAGCTTTAGTGTGGTCTTGTTTGTGAACATTTGGGTAATGCCCAAAAGTGGGATTGCTGGGTCATAGGGGAGCTCTATGTGGAGTCTTTTGAGGAACCTCCATACTACTTTCCAAAGTGGTTGAACAAGTTTACACTCCCACCAATAATTTCTTATCCATCAATGTTGCCTCCTCCTTTGTTTTTCCCCTACCATCCCATCCCTCCCACCTCCTCAACTACACCCCCCACCCCCAACCCCTACATACCCACCCCCACCCCCGCCTAAATTGTAAAGTTTGTTTTTCGACATAGCGACTTGCACATTGCTAAACTATTCTTGTATCTACATTTTGCTCATAGCGTTTTCCCTCTCATTGGTATATTTGCTTCTCCATTTATCTAAAGGCTTACTTTTGTTCCTCCTTCCTTCCTTCCCTCCTTCCTTCCTCCCTTGTTTCCTCCCTTCCTCCCTTTCTCCAATCCTTTTCTTTTTTTCTTACTTCTTTGGAGGTGGTATGAGGCTTGAACACTCTCCCTGGACACTCTCCCTCACCTTTTAATGTGCAAGCTTGGCTAATTGAACCATACATTCACATCTGGCTTTTTTTTTGGTTGGTGGGGGGTCCGGTAGTGGGGCTTGAACTCTGAGCCTGGGCGCTGTCCCTCAGCTCTTCAGCTCAAGTCTAGCGCTCTACAACTTGAGCCACAGTGCCACTTCTGGCTTTTTTCTTTTTGCTTATGTGGTGCTGAGGAATTGAACCCAGGGCCTCATGCATGTAAGGCAAATGCTCTACCACTGAGCCACCTTCCCAACCCCATTCACATCTGGCTTTTTGAGGGTTAATTGAAGATAAGTCTCACACTTTCCTGCCTGGACTGGCTTCAAAGCAAAATTCTCATATTTCAGCCTTTTGAGTAGTTAGGATTTCAGGTATGAGACACCCAAAACTTACTTTTTATATATTGTATCTTAATCTTCGACTAAGACTCTTCAAAAATTCAAATGGAGTTTTCACTTACTATCTAATACTTTCCATTGTTAATAAATTATTGATGACATGTCTCTACAACTATTAGAGAAAGTAATCAGAAACTTAGAAAGTTTACTAATACTGAAGTAAACTAAAATGTGTTTCTTCTTTAGCTAAAACAAATTGCTATGAGTCATATTTTCTGTTAATAAATTGAACATGCTGTATTTAAAAATGATAATAACAATAATGATAAATACAGATAATGCTTCTCAGATAATGCATTGTCTGCACACCTTAGCAAGATCATGGAGACTAAGATGTTATATACATATACACTTATACATATATGATATATATACACATTCACATGTATATACATATGTATGTGTATGTGTGTGTATATATATATGGATACATAGATATATGTTTATAGATAACATACATAGAGAGAAAGAGTGAGCAGAGAGAAAATATACAAAATCCATACCAAAATTTGAAAACAAAGTTTCTTCAAATAACAATATAAATTTTGGAAAACATCAAATCACATAACAAATTTGTATTAAGTTACATTTTGTGTGATTAAAATTCATCTTTCAAGTAATTCTCAGTGGGACAAAGAATAAGTGCAAAGTGTGATCATGCTTTATAATAGCTTTTTGCTCATTATTAGAAAGCACTTTCATACTTGAAAAAATCATATCTTAAGTATTATTTCTACAAATTAAAGAATAACTTCATGAAGTTTCATTTATTAGTTCATTATATGAAACGTAAGAATATGTCTAAGGTGTATATGATAAGAATTGATAGAAGCTTTGATATTAAAGCTATTTTCTCTCCTATTCTCCCTCCTTCCCATTCTCTCTCTCTCTCTCTCACACACACACACACACAAACACACACATACATAAAATTCCTGTGTTTATAAATACACAGAGCTCTCATTTTTAACATAAGCCAAAAATATTAGAATAAATATCCAAAGTTAGTCAACCAAAATTGCTTCCCATTTATTGTTTGCCTTTTCCTTTTATGTAAAATTTGTTTCTCTTTACCTTATTAGCAGTCTGAAAGCTAGTAAAACTCCCTACCCAAGTGTCAGTGCTAATCTAATAGAAATTGTTTTTAGTAGGTTACAACAAGATAAGTTCAGAATTAAATCTATTCAAATCTATAATGATTTCAGGAAAACAGGGAGCTGCTCACTTGCACAAAGGTGATAGCAAGAAGATACGGAGGAACATAGCAGTAACAGAGGATACAAAATCAAGTTGAGTCAAATTATAGAAGGATATACACTCACGTATTTATTAGGTGTTTATTAAAAATCTACCAAAGATTATTTGGAATGGAAAGGTGTACATTTGAACTCCACTCTCTGTTAAACCACAAAACAGTATTGTTTATATTTCTGTGTTTCAAGTTTTTGATGAAGGATGCTTTGATTTAGCACATGGGCAGTGCATCTACATATCAAACACATGTTTCTATGCATTTTGCTAAAGGTTTTTTATCTTTGAATAAATCTAAACTCCTATAATGTGACTCATTTTCATCCATTTACAAAAAGCCTGTTTAGTTTGTTTGGTTTGTTTTATGTGATCAGTGCTGATAGCTCATTTGTTTTCTATTCCAGGTTGTGGAGACTAATTTGGTTGCTTTCGACTGTCACTGGATCATTATAAATGAGGTAAAGTCTCGTTACCTTTACTGTCATCTCCATCCTGCTATTGGGAAGGTAGCTGCTCTCAGCATTTCCTACGGCCTTAAATTGCTATGGAGACAGAATCCGAAGTAAACTTTCAGCTTTCTGAGTGAATGCTGTTAAACAAAAATAGAATGAGGATTTAAAAAATGATAAAAGTCTTTATATGAATAATATAAATGGAGAAAGTCTTCCCCACTGAGTATCTTTTAGCTTTTCCTGTTGGCACATACTACCTGCTTAGAAAGATCATCTTCATGAAAAGTACAGTCCCTCTTTGTAAGGGAAGTGAATTCTCCTCAGGGGAGAGCCTGTATTCCATTTATATTTTAATGTCATTTTTTAAACTTTCATATCCACCTCTTTGCATGAGGATTGAATAGTTCTGCATATGAATATGAATCAACAGAGAACAGGGTATTTTTTTCCATTTACAGAAAGAAATACAACTGTTTTAAAGTCCATACACTTGTCAAATTCCTTGCGAAAGGCTTATTTTTTAAGATAACATATAAGATTAAACATCTATTACAGATGAATGAGAGTGGCTGATGCCTGAAAGCTACTCAGGAGGCTAAGAGCTGAGACTCAAAGTTCAAAGCCAGCCTTGGCAGACAAATCTGAGGGACTCTTATCTCTAATTAACCAGCAGAAAGCCGAAAGTGGAGCTGTGGCTAAAGTGGCAAAGCACTAACTGAATGAGAAAGCTAAGCGACAGAGAGCAGGCCCTGAGTTCAAGTCCCAATTCTCTCTCTCTCTCACACACACATATACACACACACATACTATATACAATATAATATACTATATACAGTATATATCTGTATAATATATATTTGTAATATCTGTATATCTGTATATATTATACATATAGGGAATATATACATTATATGTATTACATATGTTATATAGTACATATATTACAATGTATTTGTGTATATATATATATATATATATATAGGTATATAGATAGATAGATATTACAATCCCTGAGAGCTCTATATAGTAAGTACTTATTAGTCAAGATCACTAAGAACTATGAACAGACCAGTCCTTGGCTAATTATATGATCAAATCAAATACTGTGATTTTTTTTCCTCAATCAGATGTAGATTCAGACATATATATGATTTACAAATAAAGATAATGTATTGAAGTATACCAATGGCTCACATCTATAATCCTAGCTACCCAGGAGACTGAGATCTGAGGATCATGGTTCAAAGCCAACCCAGGCAGTAAAGTCTGTGAGACTCTTATCTCCAAAGTGGTAGAGCACTAGCCCTGAGCAGAAAAGCTCAGACATAGCTCCCAGGCCCTAAGTTCAAGCTCCATGACCAACAAAATTAAGAAAAGGACAATGGATTATTTGCTTATGTACTTACTATGGACTTTCAGAAAATTAGAAAAATTTTAGGAATAAAAGAGTGGGGTAAGAATTCTGATTTTGCAAGTCAGCAAAATAGATTGAATCCTGAGTACAAAATTTATCAAGCTACAATTTTCCTATGCCTTGGTAGATTGATTTGTATAATATTTATTTTACAGATTAATAATAAAAATTGAATGAGGTCTTAGTCAATGCTACAAATGACTCAATGAATGTATCATGGGAAGATCATTTCCTATTAAACCTCAGGTAGCACTTTCTATCTTTAGTGCTGAGTGCTAAGTTATTCCAGGAACACTGAGGGGTGAGGTCTTCAGAGGATGAATGATTTTCTTCTCCTTATGCAGAGATGTTAAAATAATTCCGTTTTCCATTGTGTTTCCTACTTACCCCTGCACTGATAGTGAAGCATTTTAGCTCAGGGTAAAGATGCCAGAAACATCTTACAAATCTGTTTTTGCTCAGCCAAAATTTGTATCTCTTAGTCAGTGTAATTCTCCTGTCAAACTGAGATGGATTTTTTTCTGAGATTTCCACAGGCAATGTGTACATTTATAAGATCTGTTTTAGTGAGGGTCTGATTTCTTCTAATTTTGTTAATATTGTTTTTGAGACAAGATCTCATGATGTAGCTCAGGCTGGACTCAAACTAAAAAAACAAAAATCATCTTGCCTGAGCCTCCCAGGTACTGAGATTCGAGACATATGCTACCATGCTTAGATTTTCATACCTCTTAATTCTCCATTTACAATGAGTAAGTATCCATCAGAGCAGAAGGAAGGACCAAAGGGAAGGAAGCTTAGCAAACTTTCATGATAGCTTTTCAGATCAGGTGTTTTCCATTTCTATTTTTTTCTGTTAGGAAAGTAAGATTCAATGAAAACAAACAGTTCTCTGCATATTATACCACTTTTATGTTTAGGTGCTAAGAATAGAATTTAAAAAAGAATTTTCCATTGTAAAGTTTCAATTGCCTTTGTCTTGTGTTGGGTTGTTGTTTTGGTCATTCTCCCTATGGGCTGTATTTGTGGGTTGGTTTTGTTTTGTTTTATTTTCTGCCTCTGTTCCAATCTCAGGAGAGACTGTTATCCCACTAGCTTTTGTATTCGGTTTAATTAGCTTGTAGATTGCATTCTTTAAAACTAAAGAATCTTTACAATCCTTATTTTTATCTGATATTAAATTCCTTCCTTTTTGGGGGGGTTAGTAACAGAAAGAGACTTGGTTGTAATAATGCCATACATCCATGCAGTGTACCTTGAACAACTCCATGGCCTCCTTTATATTTCTATCTTTCCTCCTTTTTCAAACACTGCTTGGTGGCTTTCATTGTACTGTTTTTATATGTAGTTAGGTCTTCTCTCTTCAGAATCAGAAGGTATATCCTCCCCTCAGTATCCCTTCCTCCCTCTGCCCCCAATTCACCCATAACACATTACAACAGGTGATCTGAACACTGGCTAGTTATTTTGGAGATGGAGTGAACTTTTCTGCCTAGGCTGACCTTGAATCCTTATCCTCTAGATCTCAACCTCTAGCGTAGCTAGAAGTACAAGTATGAGCCACTGGATACAAAGAAATAATTTTACAATTCAGATTCTTTAAGTTATTTAGAGCTCAGAACATTTTTGTGGATCTCTATAGAAATTATTTAGCATATTTGGAAATTTGCAGGCTCAAGAAAGTATTTGCCTGGTGGATTACTTATTTATAAGATTAAAAAAAACTTATCACTGAAACATTATTTTAAAAACAACATGAGAACAATATGATAGTTTTTTATTTAAAAATTTTACTTGTGGACTTTTAAATATAGTTCAATATAATCTTTCTTCCAGCTAAAGTGATCAGTTGCCTAGGTTTATGTAACACATTGATTCTGTCACCCTTTAAATGGACCTTTTGGGTTGCAGAAGTAAAATGTCTGTAAATGTAAAAGAGTTCCCAATCAAGTTTTCATCTCACTACCACACTGATTTTTTGAGATCAGGTGTCAAAACTAAAATTGCAGGTGAAAGTTTTGAGACAGACTGTCTGTTGGTTTCATTCAGGATGGCAGATTCTTCCAGAAAATTAATTTCTTTTTCCTTCACACATAAAATAGGTGAAACCTATTCAATTCAAACTGGCATTTCTTCATATCTGCTTAGGTGTAGGCACATGAGAACTTCAAACCTTGTGGAAAGTATAAAAAGTAACCATCTCTTTTACATGTGTTTGAAAGCATGACTCAAGACTCATGAGAGATGACTTAATCATTCTTTACAGAATTATCAGATTGCTAAATATTGAAATAATGCATCTGTATAGTTTTCAACATTTGTGAATACCAACCAAAGTAATTTCTGTAAGGAATTATGAACTTCTTGTATAATGACTTTGGAAGTTTTTTTTCTGATAATAGTAAAATCTATGAATAGATTAGTGTCATTTCCCAATAGGCAAATTAGTTAAAATTTTGCCAAATATATAGTGGTAGTTCATTAAAAGTAGATTTTTTTCTTCTAATGTGCAGATTTATAGTCTGTCATGAATTGCACAGATAAAGCTGGTACTACTTAAATTTTGGATATATCTTTGTGTTTTAAAGCTAATAAGTGCTACTATATAATGTATACATTATGAGGAAATAGTACAATTTTTACCACCTTTTCATTAAAAACATAAAACTGCTTGATTATACAACATGAAAAAATTTAAACATTAAAACGTATTGGATAGCGATATTAATATCAATTAGGTTTAAAATTTTCAAGCTAATGAAAAGATTAAAATGAAGTTGCCAGGACACTGTTGAATCTGTAGGCAGATGCCAGACAGAGCCTTGGGTGCCCATTGAAATGACACAGACTGAAGGAAAAAGACGTATTTTAAACTGAGATAAAAACATTTTTTATGGTGCATTAACAATTAATCGCCCAGAAATTTCTAATATTACACTGGATTTAGTGATGGGTAGGTGTTATTTTATTTTCAGAAAAATCTATATTTCATAAAGATCACAAAGAAAGGATGAATTTTATATTTGCAATAACTAATATATGTCTGAGACAAGCAGAAACGGTCAGATAAGTTGATGTTAGGCAAAATGAACCCCAAGATAAGGACTCAAATAGTTTTTCTTTCTTACTATGGTTTCTAACATATTTATAAGATGATTTCTTTGTTGCTTGTATGTCCCTCTCCGATGGTATAACTCCTGTTTTAACTGTATTTGATGTTGGTATAATTTGGGGAAGGGAAGGGAAAAAACAAATTGGGATACAGGTGGACCCATTGCAACAATGAGATGTACAAGACGTTATGTCAAAAAATGAACTTTACAACTTTGGTGAAGGGGAGGGTGGTGGGAGGGGACGGGAGGGTAGGGGTGAGAAGGGGAAACAAAGGAGGAGGCAACAATGCTTGATAAGAGATGTACTCATTACCTTGCTCATGTAATTGTAACCCCTCTGTATGGTATTTTCACAATTAAAAAAGAATTTCAAAGCTTTGAAAAAGAAAAATATACAGTTACTTCTTTATATGTTATTAAGCCAAATCGGAATATTTAACTATGGGGTTATGTGGGCAGGAGAAAAGGAACTACACTTTTGAATTATGCACTCACCAGCACAGGGAAATTGTTTTTTCTCCCTTTACTAAGCCTGGCTCAGTCTTATTCACCAACAGAACTTTGCAATTTTATGTCAGGACAATGATAAACTACCTTACACATTCACAAACTATGAGAAATTTATTTTATCTATCCCTGACCAAGAGAGACATATAAGTGAGCTCTAATAATGATAAAGAAAAATATATTATAATGTTTTCCTCTTTGAGGGGAATTCACAAGTTGAGTTGAAACTCCTTTATACAACTACTTAAAGATAATAGTAAAATAATATTTCTTCTTGCTCCCTGTAATCACCTCACTTTAAAAGCCTCATTTTTCATTGCTAGGAACAATTACTCACATATTACAGCTACCTTCCTCCATCCTCAAAATATCTTGAAATCCACTAGTGAATAAGGAGTTATAACTGAACACGGTTTTGTGAGCTATTTCAAGTTTTCACCCATCCTGATAATTTTCTATTATATATCGAACATAACCAAGGGTTATTGCTATTAGTAAAGTGTGTTTAAGTCAAATTCTCTAGAATTTATTTAGACGTGAATCAGTATTATTGAAAGCACAGAAAGTAATGACAAATACCTTGATCATTTTAATGAGCATGAGCTGTTTTGTTTTGCTAGGTGCCGAGTCTTCAGCAAATGTATTGTAGACTGCATTTCTACCTAACTACTTGCCTTCTTTTCCTCCTGTTGCTGAATTAAAGAATGTCTAATTCTTCTGCTACTACTTATCTTACAGGAAATAAACGATGCGGATGTACAGGAACTTGTAAGAAGGTCTATTGGAAGGCTAACGATTATTCGACAGACTTTTCCCATCCCCCAGAATTTAAGCCAGCGCTGTTTCCGTGGGAACCATCGGATATCTTCAACACTCTGCGATCCAAAGGATCCTTTTGCTCAGAATATGGAGGTATATCTGGGTTATGGGGGATTTTTTTTTTTGGTCCAGAATGCATCATTGCCCACTTTCGAAGAGATCTTTTAGGATTGCGCCGGGGTCTGGATTATGTGTTGTCATCTCAGAGCGATGTTGCTCCTCCACAAATTTAATAAGCTTGATAGGGAAAGATTGCTGAGAAACTGGGTCTTTTATTCCTTTGATCCTATTATAGAAAAATGTCTACTTCTTTAATAAAAATATAATAGTCAAAGGCTATTTCCTTCAGAGCAAGTAGATCCCTGGCACTTCTCAAGGTAGAGTTTGCGATTCATACTCCAAAGGCTAACCCCCACAACTACTAAGCTGGTTGCCTGGCCGTGCACACAGGACACAGGCATTTATTCTTTTTAAAATGAATTTCTTGAAATCCATCGAAACTGTAGATGAGTATTTTTTTAAATAGTAACAAACTTTCAGCACAAAATGTATATAAAATTCCAAAGCCTGCTCAGTATTGTCTAGTCATGTGCAAGCTGGGTAGAATATACTGGGATCCTCAGCAGTCAGAGAACAATGGAGAATTTGGATGATAAATCTCTAAACAGCAAGTAGAGAAAAAACACCGAATCCTGTGGCTCACTCGTAAGAAAGCTCTTTAAATACTCACTTGGAGCATATTTTTTCTGAAGGAAAATCCCATCAGATTTTTCCTCTTTGCACAGGTGATTTCAAGCTGCCAATTTGCAGCGGGTTTTAGACACAGTAGGCATTGCACCAACAGCAGGAATGAGAAAGAGGACTGTAGCCAGGAAAAGCCAGAGAAAAAAGGAAGAATCAATCAGATAAACTGCATCTTACTAGTGTAGGGATTTGTGCGGAAGCAGCTCCTTAGATTACTGCTATGCACAATGTTAGCATATCGGTGAGTACTTAAAAACAGTAACTGAGTATCTGCAAAGACATCAGTCACCATCAGCTTTAAAAATGAGGAAAACAATATAGTCTATAAATGATATGTTCAAATATTATGGAAAATAGTACTTAGGAAATGTTCAGTGTGAACAATTTGAACCTAATACAGCCTTGGGAAGATTAATTCATACTTCTCTAGAAAATGAATCCCATAATCTCTCCTTCTTTAGTCACCTTTGAGAATCCTTAAATGAATTTGTGCTTATCCAGCTGGTGTGTGTGTGTGTGTGTGTGTGTGTGTGTGTGTGTGTGTGTAATAATATGATCAGCAGTACTGGGGTTTAAACTCAGAACTTCTTATTAGGCTGGAGCTCTACCACTTGAGCCATGACTCCAGCCCTATCCAACCATTTCTTAATGAGTACTAGCATTTAACATTATAAGGAGTGGAAGTTCCTCACTGGATTTTAAGTGAGCTTAAAATAGATTACATTTAGGAGCTGGGATCATAAAATCTCAACCTGTACAAGTCTATCACACCTGCCTCTGTGCTTTGTGCCTCTGTGACTATTTGTGAATTTGAATGTAAGTGAGAAGGTAATTGTCAAAGTAAACCACCCTGGAGCCATAAAAAGACCTGTTCAAATTTTAGTGCCACTTTTAATGGCATGCTTATCATAATGGACACTTTGCACATTAGCTGGTTGTGAATGTAATTGATGTGAAAATGATGGAATTCTAAGTGAAGAAAAGCAGAAAGCACTTTTATTTAGAAAATTATGAAATATTAAAAACTGTTCTTGTCAAAGAAAGTAGCAGGAAGTGAAAGAAGAAACAAGAAATTAATGACTGGCATCAGAGAGAATTTAAAAAAATCTTTGAATGCACATTTGCTCAATGGCGTATTTCTTCCATTTCAGTCTGCCAAGGAACAGGTATTTCACTTATTTACACAATCTTAAATTTATCTAACGCATACCCTCCCCCAACTCATATCTTTAGACCTTATTCTTCTCCAACCCACAGTTGGAAGAGAATGGAACAACTCCTTTTTTCTTTGAGAACTTGTTACATCAACTTTACTCTTATGTGTGATAACATTTTGCTAAATATTTAATATATAAATGGAAAACTGACACCTTTCTATGTGAAGATTTATATAAATGAGGGTGTGAATGCAGGGCTCTTGAATTTAAAATGGTCTTCTAAAAGCAGAATGCTTGATGTAGATTCTTTCTCACTGAAGTAAGAGAAAGCAACATTTGTGATTTTTCCTATCAGTATTACCTCTGATTGGTAATGTGGGATCTATGGAAACAGTGCAGGCAAATATGACCACCAAGAGGTTTTTTACCTCAGAATTCAGAAGTGTACCATTTATAAATTTCAAAACAAGTGAACTCTAGATATATTAAGACAACTACAAAGCCAATTAACCAATATAATGAGAGAATGTTGTGGGGCTATTTGAGTGGTTACCAATTTTGTTGTATTTAGAAAGGGAAATGGGATTTATTAAGAGCTGAAGACAAGCTTCATAAATTTCAATTAGTGCCCCAAAAACTCTTAATTGAACTTACGTTTCATAATAAAAAATGGAAAGAAGATCCCTTTGGTAGGAGCAAGCCCTTTACAATATATGATAAAGGAATTGAGCTATTTACTGCTTGGTGAAATTCATGTTAAGGAAAAGAAACAATTGAATATTCAAATTACACAGATAAATACTTTATTCTTGAAATGCAAGAGACTCTGCGGTCATCCACAAGATTCTGACCTCAGAGTTACTATTTTCTAATCACTACATGAATTAATATGGATAAAACGATTATCTGATTTACAGCTAACACAAAGCCTCAAGAGAAAACATATGATTTGTCACATCCTCAAGATAAAAAATTAATATTGAGTAATAAATCTGAAAGTTGAAATTGTACAGAGATAAAATTACAGGTTCAAGCTAAGGTTCAATGGCTCACGCTGTAATTCTAGCTACTCAAGAGGCTGAGAAATGAGGATCTCAGTTCAAAGCTAGTTCACACAGGGAAGTTTTTGAGATTCTTATTTCCAATTCACCACCAAAAAGCCTAAAGTGGAGGTCTAGTTCAAGTTGTAGCTCACCAGCCTTGAGTGGAAATCCTAAGGAAAGCATCTAGGTTCACGCCCCAAGATTAGATGTATACACACACACACATACACACACACACACACACACACACACACAGTATGTTTTTTAAAAAAAACAATTGCACAAAGTCTAGCTGGAAGAGTCATGATTGGACAGTAGTTTGAAACTGTTGAAAACAAATTCAGTATGATCATGGTACAAGCCTGTAAACTATTTAAATACAACCTTTGACTCTTATGTTAGAAGGCTTTGGCTAAGATCAAGAGATGGATACAAATTCTTTCATTATTATCTCCTAATCACACCACATCTGCACTAGCATGCTAGTTACTACACTTTTAACAGAAACATTGAAAAATGAGAAGACAGAAGGCAGAAAGTGAGATGTGGAAAAGCCTAGAAACTGTGTCAGCTAATGATTAGTATAAGGACCGAGGGAGTTTCAGGGCAAGTGACAATATGCTGAAGATTGTTGCATGTTCAGTGATGTCAGTGAGCAGTCATTATCACAGGGCAGCAAGAGAACATGGTGAATCTGTACAAGACCCTGACTTTTAGACGTTAGCAGCAGTATATGTTTTTGCTCAGCAAATAATCATTGGTGTTGGTTGCAGCCAGAGAAATAGATAATTTTTGTTTAAAATGAAATTGCCCCTTTGTGTGTGTATGTCTGCATGTGTATGTGTGTGTGTGTGTGTGTGTGTGTGTGTGTGTGTGCATGTGTGTGTGTGTGTACATATACTGGCACTAGGGCTTGAACTCAGGATCTGGGGAGACATTAATTTCCATCATTCCCTTAATTTCTCAGATTTATTTTCTATCAGGACTTTCCTCTAAGAAGTAATAATGTAACATTTAACACCTTTGATTGACCTTCATGTTTTCTAAATAAATTCTAATTTCTCAGAAAAATAAGCACTTTTTATAATTAATTGATAATATGAATAGTGATTCTTGCAAGACATAATTGTAACACTAGATTAACCTTAGCAAGATTCTGTTATAAGTTTTTAGTCTGTATAGAAAAAAGATAACATCTTAGGAGAAGAAAGTGTAGCTATAAATTCACATTCACAAATTTTAAGTCCATGATATTTGTCATATCCATGATTCATAATCAATGTGTATGCCTATATTATTTTTGTATATCTTGCTCTTGTAATATTTATGAATGACTTGATTTCCTTTCCTTTCTGCATTACAGAAGAGCAGAAACCCAAATGCATACTCTGCTTCTTTCTGTGAACCTATAACTCTCATCTATATGAGATGGAGTTGATCGCAGGTTGATTAGTTGATCTCACCTGAATAACTAAAAGGCAGGGATCTGCCATATTTAGAAAATGTATTATTCAGCATACCCTTGCAATCTTAAACCCTTAGATCCTTTACTCCTCAGACAGAAATAAGGGCCCATGATTTCTACAGCTTTGCGCTTTGTAGCTGCTCTTTCACAACCGAGTAAGCCAGGCGTAAAGGGGAAACAGTGGAGTCGTACAATCAGACAAGACTGCATTTTTTCAATGGCAAAATTTCTTGGGAAATGTAAAAAGAAGCCTGCTTCACGAATAACCCAATAAACCAGCCATGGCTGGTACGTGCATGATCTCAGCTTAGAGGAAGTGTTCCTTATCCTGGGGATCTGGCATTGGTGGTTTTAATGATCACTGTCTACTGTCTTTTCAGATTTCAAACCTGTACATTTATGACACGGTGCTACTGCTTGCTAATGCTTTTCATAAGAAGCTAGAGGACCGGAAGTGGCACAGCATGGCGAGTCTGTCGTGCATCAGGAAGAATTCGAAACCCTGGCAGGGAGGGCGGTCCATGCTAGAAACCATCAAGAAGGTAAATACCCACAAGTCCCTCACTCATCCTGGTGCGCATGCCCAAATCAGTGTTGGACATGCTTGTAAAAGGGTCTTTCTTCTGACGAAGAATATTTTAGGCATTTCAGAGCACAAAATGAGAAAGAAAAAAAATATATATACATATACTATACTATATAATATAATATAGTATCCATTATATATGTATATTATATCTATACATATATAAATACTATCTATAAATGTATATATAAAGGAATTATATATACACACACACACATATATACATATATGTATATACATATATATACATATATGTATATATATACATATATGTATATATATACATATATGTATATATATATATACATATATGTATATATATAAAGAAATGTCAGGATTTTTGTAACCGTGCATTGCCCAAAAGAGCCCTTATTTTTTTACGTAGGAAACTTATGCAAGTAATAATGGCTGGTTGAGATATTATTTACCATGATTGTACCATTAGGATTTAGATACAACAGTTGTTTTTAGTTGTTGCTATTATAAAACTGTACTACCAACTGAAAAAATATCCTAATGTTTTCTTGTAAATGACACATGGTAAGACATTGTGACTTACATTTTTAGGGGGGGATCATGCAGAGGTTCAGACTCAGGGCACGCATGCTCACTCAGCTTGCTTGCTTGGACGGTTGGTGCTCTACTGCTTGAGCCAGTCCTCTACCCGTGCTTTTTACTAGTCACCTAGGAGATGGTGTTTTCTCAGGCCTTTCTGCCTAGGCTGGCTTCAAACCAGAGTTCTCTCTAGTTCTCAGCTTCCTGAGTAGCTATGCCATGAGCCATGGGTGCCCAATTGATCACTTTAACCTTGTAAGGAAGACATGGCTGTGAACAGTTAATATGTTAGAGCACTGGGGATCTAGTTTTGCATTGCATTGCAGTTTTCTTCTTCACTGTCAGGGGTTACCTACCCGCTGTGACCCGCATTGACATAGTTACCTTCGCCATTCTCACAAGGCCATTTTTGTTGCTCCGCTCGTCTCGGTGCTATGAGCACTCTGCAGTTTATTAACCTCTTTGTCATGTCGTCCTTGCTGACATTTTCCGTTTGTCTTGCACAGCTCCTTGGATTTAGAATGAAATGATTAATGAAACAAACAAATTACTCCCATACCCTTTACACAAAGAAGACAGCCATGGGAAGTTTATCTTCTTTATCGTATCCATCCTTTTCTTTTCTGAATATGTTTATCTTTCTCTCCTGGAACAACAATGACAAAACATCTGGTAATTTGAAGTATGCATTTATTTAAAAAAGTTAGAGAAAGAACACTAAAATTTAACATTGGCAGTGAAGTAGATATACAAACAAAACAAAAACAACACCTCCACCCAAACCCAGAAAGTAGAAGAAATCTGTCATATGGAGAATCGCCTGGATGTTTCTATTGGTTCTCTTTGCTCTGTGCAAAAGAATCACTTTAATGAGTATTCAGACACTTATCAGCCAAGTACTTGAGAATTAAACTGTATTGAGTGTATTGGCAGAGAAACATCTTTCAGCTGAGAACTGAGCAGATCAAATAGAAATCAAGGTGTTGCCAAAACCTCCCAGGTCTATCTGTGCAGAATGCTGGCAGGTAGGAAGCCAGGGGAGGTTGTTGAACATGATTCTGATCCTGCCAATTTATTAATTCATGGTTTGGCTAGGACACAGAATCCTAAATATGGGCATTCTTCTCAAGCCTTCTAGCAAAGAGACTAATGGCTTAGGAGGTTGCTTAGGAGACACTTACCGAGAATAACAGCGGGGAAGAGAGACACCATAGGTAGGTGTTCCTCACAGAGCCATTCACTAGAAAAATGTTGCTGTTAGAAAATTTAGAATCAAAACAGTGAATTACCATCATAACTATTCCATCTTATTTTGAGAGCATTATTTATATATTTTTTGTAAATCACACCATTTTTCAAAGGACTATGTTAACCCTATGAAGGAGAATCTAGGTTTGAACAATGTACACATCACTGCTTTTATCCACATGTCAACTTGATCTTCAAAATAGTGTTTGAGTTATTACATTCAGATGTTGAAGCTGTTGACATTACATACACCTAGACACTTGGAGTAAAGATCTATCTCACTAGTGTGTCCCAGCAGACCCACCCTGACTTGAGTCTACCAATTTGATGCTAGCATTCATATTGCTAATACGAAATTGAAAGAACATGACATTTATGTCAGCTTCACATAAAATGAACATTATGTCTTCAATTCTAGTTGTCTTTTTAAATTTTCAGAAAATTCTATTTCAGATCTCAAATTAGAATCATTAAAACATCTTTTAAAAAATATGTTTTAAAAATAGATGTATTAAGGTATTATTTGAAAATGTATGTTTAAATCTTATGATAAAAAACCCTGTGTTTATTTTACTATTTATACATGTATATGTGTGTGTGTGTGTGTGTGTGTGTGTGTGTCTATGTCTGTGTGTGTGCGCTGGTACTCTGGCTTGAACTCAGGGCCTATGCACTGTCTGTTAGCTTTTTCACTCAAGGATGATATTCTACCACTTGAGTGACATGCACTCTGGCTTTTTGCTGGTTAATCAGAGATAAAGTTTTCACACACTTTACTTTATGGGCTGTTTTTACATTGTGATCCTCAGATCTTTTCTTCATAAGAAGGTAAGAGTACAGGTGTGAATCATAGGCACCCCACTAGTTTGGTATTTTTATGCTTAAAATTTTGGTTTTTATTAAAAACATACTATTTTAGAGTGGTGTGGTATTGTAATAGTGTTAGTCTAACATTACTATGCTAATTTCAAGGTATAGGAAACAAATTTTCAAAAATCAAATGATTTGCTGAAGGTGACACAGATAATTAGTTTTAAATGCCAAATGTCTTGGCTCTTAATCTCATGTTCTTTGTTCTATTTCACTTACTCTTTTCATTGTGAAAATCACTCCAGTGAAAATCCCTTGGTTAATATAAACACATTCACTAAGAAATAATAAAATAAAAATTATGTGTTAGTATTATACAAGCCATATGTAAATTTCCCTATGCCTTTTTTTTTTTGCAAAAGCTACCTTTAATTGTCATAGATATATTTTAGGAAGGATTTTTTATGTTTTCTAATTTAATAAATTGATTAAATTCGAGCAAGCTTTCAAACTTGTTTTTTTTTTTAAGCTAAGTGAGTCAAATCAATAAAGGCTGGGCAGCTATGGGAGCATAAGAGAGGGAGGCATTTCCAAAGACAGACAAACACCACATCCAGTGCTGAGAGCCACACTGGAAAGCACTTGCCTGAAACACTTAGAAATTACTTTACCCAGTGCAGAACTACCAGCTTTCTCACAGGTAGTAAATTAGCATGATGCACTTGTAGCCTGGCCTATCTCTTTGTTGTTGTTGTTGTTTTTTAACAGAGTTGCTAATTTCCCATTGTGTCTTAGTGATGATATTCCTAATAAATGAAACAATTTCCAGGAGTACACTTTATCCATCCATTCATCCATCCATCCATCCATCCATTCATTCATTCATTTATCACCCTTTCTACAGATACATATCAAATATCTCTATTAGGGTATGGACTGTACAAATGCACTTAAATATAAAATAAGTAAAAAAATATAAAAAAATATAAAAATAGGTAGTGAATATTGATAAGCACACAGAAAATTGTTATCTAAGGCCAGATTCAACAAAAAGAACTAAGTAAGGTTGAAACAGGGTTCTGTGGACCCTAGAAGGGTGTAATGTTTGGTGTTACATGCTCCCACCTGCTTTGTGAATGAGGCATGCATTTTCTACCAGGTCATGCTACCTAACCCACAGCTGAGTTTCCATTTAGGAACTGCCCTGGGTAGATGGGAACTGCTTCACTCACTTCTAGGGAGCATCAGGCTCCATGACCAGTCAGGACATAACTCTCCTCCCTCACATAGGAATAATGATGGCTTGCCCACTGGACAGCCTACGTGGCTATTTTATTCGTATCACACTTTTCACATCTTCTGCCAAATGCCTCATCTGTTACTCTCTTAAGACCACCTTAAGTAAACATCCTTGCATATAAGTGCATCACCATCTCAGAGCTGTTTCCTGTAGAATTTGACATAAAACTGAAAGCACATTAGAAACATTTACAGGGACCTCGTAGCATTCTAATGGAAGCTTGAAAAGCAGCAGGCATGGGAGAAGCAAAGCACTGGTAAAAGGATGCCCTAGGTGATGGGACATACTAGCTCTCACAGCTACTAGAAGAAGTCATGCATGCTGTGACAAAAGCTGATTAATTTTCCAGTGTTTCCAGAACACATGGAGATAATTATTGGGACTAAAAAAGAGTTTGAGTGAGGTGGGGGGAGAGGGGAAGAGAAAGGATTTACTTTGTGAATAACCCAAAGACAAAAAAGGATTTTTTTACATTCTAGACAGAATATTCTTCCATCAACTGCCCCAAATAAAAATTGTGACTGAGTATATGTAAAAGAAATCATAGGCCATTTTCTATGTAGTCTATACAAGCTAGCCAATTAAAATTCAATAGATCCTTAAATATTCTCACATTAGTCTAATTGAACAATTTGTGTGACATCCTTGTGTTAATTATTTTCAATACTGAAAAATAGAAAATGTCTGTGTTTGTTGAGTCACCCAAATCTTTAAGTACCAATATATTATTGGTATTCATTGACATTTATCAATCTTGATAAATGTTGACATCAGAGAAAACATATCCTGTGAATGGCACAAGTGTGATCAGTTCAACAAAAGGAGAACACCACCTGCTCTTGAAATATGACTAAAGATCCTATTGAGACCTAAGAGGCTGGGTGCCAGTGACTCACACTTGTACTCCTAGCTACTCAGGAGGCTAAGATCTGAGGATTGCAGTTCTAAACCAGCCTGGGCAGGAAAGACTATGAGAATCTGATCTCTAATCAACTACTCAGAAAAAAAACCAGATATGGCACTGTGGATCAAGTGGTAGAGCACTAACCTTGAGCAAAAGAAGCTCAGGGACAGCACTCAGGCCCAGAGTTCAAGCTCCAGGACCAGAAGAAAAAAAAAGACCTAAGAGTGACACAGATCATTGAAAGCACTTAGAGGCATTCATGAATCCAGAAAGGCAAGAATACTCCAGGAATAGGGAAGGAAAAACAGTGCATGACAAATGAAGAGAATCTGAAGGCTTAGAGGAAAACCTCTGCATACATTAGCATCTGGCCAGCAATGGCAAGAAGAGAAGAGAAGGACTTAGTTCCTTATTAGCTAAGAGAGATAGGGGAAAGACCATGTGGGTTTTGGAAACTATTTTCAAGCTCCTGATCTTTGTTCAAGGCCTCAAGTGACCATGAAATGTCTTAAAAACAAGATGGTGACAACACCAAATGACCATAAGGCTCTCATGAGGACAATGGAGGATCCGTTCCACATCTGTCATTGGCTTAGACAGAGCCAGGGAGAGAGCACCAAGGAAAAGGCTGATGCTCAGACTTAAGAGTGGATCTAGGCCAGCCAGCGCATGCGCTGTGGGATGTAGGGGGAGTCAGCTCTGGGAGGTATTTAGGGAACTGAAAGCATTTGGTGATCAGTAAAGGTCTGTTAAGATGAGAAAGAATAAAACCATGATTCCAAAATTTATGCCGTGGGCAGCATACATTTTTACGGAGACTGTTTTTTCATGCTTAATCTGAAAATAAATGAAAGAGAATAGGTTACATGAATAATAAAATAAATGATACAACATAGAATGACATATAATCAATAATAGTGGAAGCAAACAGCAATGGTAATAATAATTAAGTTCTCATCACATGAAGTTTTCTTCGCTGTTCTTTATATGTATTATACCATAACAAGGATTATAGTAATATCCTGGGGAGGGAATTACTACATTATTCCAATTTTAAAAATATAGAAATTGAAGCATGGAGAAGCTAAGTGAATTAGCCAAGATTATACAGTGATTAGATTCTCAGGTCACTGGTGAAATCCAGGAAATATGTTATCCTCCTAACTGGGAAATCATATATGAAATAAAAAAAAATCCCACCAGGATATCAAATTCAACAGCTTTTCTTATCGTAAAATTAGATTACAAAAGAGAAGTTGACTAATTACAAAATCATAGTGGAGGATTCATTGTGTTAATTATCATTGTTGTAACAATAAATATTGAGATCAAGGTTAGAAAAATCAACAATTCTTTCTTGAACTTATTTTATGAACTTTTATCATCCTACAGTGGGCTGGAACAGGATATGGAAGAGAATACATAATATGCCCCCCCAGAATAAACAAAATCAAACCAGATATGGGGTTACAAGTGAGAAATATTTAAGTATCAACATCATAGAGGTGATAATTGAAGTGATTTTCAAAATGAGATCGATTTGTTGTCTAAATAAATGCCATTATTAAGCCATGATTCTAAGGCAGACAAACTTTAACATTAAAGGGACTGAGAATGTGCTGTGGGTTTGTGAAATGCTAAATAAAATGATGGCTGGTAAACGAAACAAGGAAAAAATATAGTAAATAAGAAAGAAAGAAGTATGACCTACATTGCCATCTGTTGGGGAAGCAAACATCTGTCATGGTGAATGAAAGATGAGGCTTGAAAATTCCCAGTGAATCTCCACGGCTAGAATACCAGTAAGACAAAAAATGCTTTGAGGCCTAATTTAACTTTTATATTAATGTGTGTATTCACACACACATTAAATTTGTTTCCTTTATACATAAAATTGTGGTCACTGCATTATGCTTATACATATATTGTGGACAGGTTAAGCATCTATGTCTTCAAATATTTATCATTGATGATACAAATATTCAAAATACAGCTTTTTAAAATATACAGAACAACACTGTCATACTTTGGCAACTACATTTACACAGGAAGAAAACTGACAATGCTTTTTTTAAAAAAAAATAATGAATGTTAAGGTTCACATGAATTAAGGTTCCCATAATTTTAGCTCAAATTTGAATGGAATTACGCTGGGACAAAACATACCATGTTGTCAAAACTTGTCTCCAGAGTATATTTTTATGGCCTCACAAGCGTCTTTTTATTGTACTAACCTGTGCTTACAAGTCACAAAGCATGAAGGCCTCAGCTCTGACAGCGTGTTATTCTAAGCAGCAATTGGATGCTTTTTGCCATAATTACTATGTTAGTATGACAAGTGGCTGCAATAAGTGTGGTTTCTAAGCTCACATTTTTCTGTCAGTTGTGGGGCTTGAACTCAAGGCCTTGAGTTTTTTTGTGCTGAGCTTTTTTGAGCTCGAGGTGAGTGCTCTACCACTTGTGCCACAGGGCCACTCCTGGTTTCAGGGTGGTTAATTGGAGGTAAGAGTTTCACAGGGACTTTTCTGCCTGGGCTGGTTTCAAACCAAGATCCTCATATCTCAAGCCTCCTGAGTAGCTAGGATTACAGGCATGAACCACTAGCATCTAAACTCACTTTCAGTGTTATGCTTGCTTGTGTTTAGTACCTATTTAAAATTAGCCTGTTTACCATTACACACCTGAAGTACTTCTGTATAGGCAGAAGTAGGGTTCTTAGAGCTTCCTTTAACCTTTTAATGTTATAATTTTATTTCTTTCTGAAATTTTATACCAGCACCTGTTTTCTCCATTAGGGTGGGGTCAATGGCTTGACTGGAGAGCTAGAATTTGCAGAAAATGGAGGCAATCCCAATGTTCACTTTGAAATTCTTGGAACCAACTACGGAGAAGAGCTTGGCAGAGGGGTTCGCAAAGTAAGTCCAAATACGTATGTAAATATGCCTCTCTCCCTTCCTCCCTCTCTCTCTCTTTCTTCTTCTCCTCCTCCTTCTCCTTCTCCTTCTCCTTCCTTCTCCTTCTCCCCTTCTCCTTCTCCTCCTTCTCCTTCTCCTTCCTTCTCCTTCTCCTTCTCCTTCCTTCTCCTTCTCCTTCTCTTCCTTCTCCTTCTCCTTCTCCTTCTCCTTCTCCTTCTCCTTCTCCTTCTCCTTCTCCTTCTCCTTCTCCTTCTCCT